>NC_140657.1:25045089-25597575 GCF_978046115.1 Saccoglossus kowalevskii
ACCTTGTCGTCGATCAGTGTAACCCCGGACTTACTACTATGGTTACGTGATTGGGGTTTCCCCCGTGGGGGTGTGAGAGGGGCTAGTACTAACCTACCAAGAGGCATACGATGGGTCTATAAATTATGTGTCAAAATGGGCAAGGGGTCTTTTTTGACATTTTCAAGGCTCAAGCTAGTTGTCAAGGAAATATTTTCAGGAATCAAAGCTGTGTTGATATACTAATAGTGCATGTAACGCGATATACGTAACAGTGACATTTTACCTAGTTTTGTGCTGCTGCAAAAGAAAAATGTTTTCAGAGGCGGGTTGTCTTTGAAAATTTGTTTCAAGGTGTGGGTTTTTGAAGGAACTGGTTTCCCGGACCGTGTTTTTCACTAAAAGTTGGCGCTTCGCATACCCGTACATAAATAATAAAATTGCCCAGGGGCCGAAACAGCCGCGATGCGAATATGAATATCACTCTCTCACAATTTTGCGAAAATTGTATCCATAGTTACAGACCGGATTTCTTTGATGCAATTCGTGTGTTGTAACAGACAGCCCCCCCCCCGAGACGAAGATTTTTTGTTAATTAAGGATTGCTCATCAGCTGTAGGTGCTGAGCATAAACCTCTATTGAGACTATTAAAGTAAAAACTTTAAAATAGTACGTGGTTCAAATAAAACATTACACTTCGAAATTATACCTGCTCAGTGTAAGTACCCCCTAGGAAGTAAATGTGAGGTTGAGTAGGTGTAGAAATGTATTACAGTTGCAATGCAAGTAACCAGTCAGTATGCGTTGACAATTTCATGGTTTCTATGACTTTCTCGTATGATTGATTGTGATGCAGATAACTCAACTACAGAAAGTGTTTGTCTCTTCTCACGAAACGCAGATATTTTGCAAATGAAACACGCGATCTCGGCTACCTTTGCGGTGACGTCGGTTAGCGTGACATTTTAAATTGTCGCCCGAATCATGGCGAAGCCGTTTGACATTTAGAAAAGTGTGGTATTTGGCAAGACAGTGAGTTCAGTAGGCGGCGAGTGTTTGGTACTCAGAAAATGACCACGAGACAAGGAGCGCGTGACACTAAGTTGAGGGGGTGTCTGACACTTAGTTGAGGGGCACGGAGTGAAAAGCATGTAATAGTTAGTTGAGGAGCATGAGACGAAGAGCGTGTGGCACTAAGTTAAGGGACATAAGGCGCGGACACAGCCCCACAGTAGGGACCGTGGCGCAAGCATGCTACACTTAGTTGAGCACGAGGGAATGTACAATTGACACTAAGTTGATAGGACAAAAGAGGGCGAAGAGGGTAAGTTGATGGGGACGAGGATCGCGTGACGCTTAGTGGAGGGTGCGTATCATGTAATATGTTGTAAAATATGGTAATAATTTTATTTCTGAGGATAATGTAGTCAAGCCTCAAACCAAAAACTATTACAGAGCCGTTTTATCACCATTCAGCTCGAATGTCACGATGCAGATTTCACAGTACTCGGTAGTTTGGGGAAGTTTTGTTTATGTTATTCAGTTTATTTTTAGAGACAGGTTTAAACATTTTAAAAGGTACTACAAATGAATTTTCATGGTACGTAATAAAACAGAAAGATTCTATTTACAAGAAGACAATATTGTAGAATTGCGGAGTATAGAGATATCTGAATTTCAGTAAATCTCGTCAGACTTATTGTGATTAACAATTTGTACGACTGACTGTGACCACCTTGTTTAATTCTCCTTAATTGGATGTTCAACTGTTATGTTAACAAATTAAAGTTAAATTTAAAAAAAAACGTTTCTCAACACGTCACGTGAGTGGAGTCGTACTCAGCAGTAAGCTGAGTAGTATCCGATGACGATAGACCATATATATGTCTGACACCCCCTCCCCTCAATTAATGATGTCATAGATCGGCCAGGTGTTTATCCCTTGACATGTACAGTCATACAAATGCGAAGAATGTTACATGGCGCACGTTAACGCCAATAAAATATTAACATTACCGTTCACAAGTTTTAACAACTTTTCTGAGGAAATGTGTGAATGACATTCATATTTGCATAATAAATGTCGTCATTACTGATTTGGTAATTATCATACTGCGCAAGCAGTGTTCATATCACACAGTGTCTAATCGTCTTCATGCACCTAGAAATGTTAATTCAATGTATTTTAATTAATTTTAATTCAATGTATTTTAATTTATTTTAATTCATTGTATTTTATTGGTATGGCTGCAATATTCATTGTAAAATATGAATTGGTACAGGTTACGGGAAATAAAAACGGAATTTTACGTTTTTACAGGAAATAAAATGAATGTTCCATTTACAGTAAAATATAGATTTTTACACTTTACATATAAAGCAAATTCCTAATTACATTTTAAGTTTTTATAATATTTTTGATATTTTGAGTTTAAGAATTGTTGTTACGAAAATATCCCTCTGTTCAGTATTAGCCTGTCGCTAATCGATCAGTTAATTAATCGATCTTTACATTTGTCCATGCATTCGTATATCGTGATCGACACCAATCACGTGAATGTATTTATACTTTGAACACGAGACTTTTCATGTCAATATTCGTGTGTATATCAGTGTAGATTGACTTTGTACTCACACAAACATATTAAGGCGAGTTATGTATATTACATCGTTATCGCAATACGTCTAATCACAACACCCATTTTCACATTAGACACTACACAAATGTATGTACGTGTCTCCGCACAATACACGAAGTGTTTTTTTATGACAGTGTGGAATTTTCTTGTAAATCAGATAATGGCAATTACGTCATATTGGAGTATAAGTATGTGATATTAAACGTCGTCGTCTGTGCCCGAGTCTTAGAAAGCAAACTTGTACGCGTGTTGTTAATAATAACGAGTCTGAGTTCTGACATCACTTGGCTTACATGGAGGGATCATGTTTAATCTTTAATCCGAATGCAAGTTTGTTTTCTATGAATACAAATATGACTATAATCCTACAGACCCGCTTCTCCCAGTGGCACTGATCATAACTGGGGCGTGCGGGTCCAGTGGTTAGGGAAATTCGTGATTTCCCGAATATACTATTGTGACTGACAGTTGGTTTGCTCTTCACCTCATCAACGTTATCACTCGCTTTGCATAGTCCTTCTCATCATAACTGTCCTCTATAGGGGATTCTGCGTATATCTGTAAGTGGCCTTTCTGAACCCCGTACAGCTGTGGGGATCAAATGCATATCACGTCCATCGTTTAGTGTGTACAGATGATAAGTAGGTTTTAGTTGATTTTACACGAGGCAAAGTAGATGGTTGGAAATAATGCTTTAGCTCATTGAATATAAAGTTGTACGATGCGAATAAATAACTGGTGTATATGCTAACTGCGTGACTTAAGAAATGAGACAATGTATTGTATCGAGTCTCGGGGGTCGGCACGCATACGTGAAACAAACAAGTACAACTACTGCTTCTTAGTACCCGTCAGCATATCACAGCCTACCACTGTGAACTGTTCCAATTACCTGAGAAACAAATGTCAGTGAAACATTTTGCAGCAGTGACACTTTTTCTGGAGTCCTACGACATAAAGTGTCGGTGACTTTCGCAAAATGTTGTCTTCACGAAAATCCGAAAATCATGATAATTTTTAGCAGTGCAAATTAAACGATTTTCATACAGACGAATGTTTGCCACTACATCGCAACCTTTACTGATAAACGAAAGCGAATGTTTTGAATCCTACAACACTCTTATAGATTTGTTTTTAGGCTAATCCAGTTTCATAATATATATACTAAACCGAAATATTCGTTAGGCGAAATTACAGTTATTACTTGGTTGTCATTCACACCGCCACCACGATTGAGATAACGCGAAGCTATTTACGAGATTGTGCCTGAATTTCCGACTTATCACATTTTGCCATGTATTATAATATTTGCTTCGACTCAACTGCTTTGATGAGTAAAGTGATGTATGCGTTTCATTCACACCATTGTCATGCTGATGTATGTGGAAAATGAGGCATTAGTACAGTTGCGTTCGAAGTAGATCCATGCGACGATACAATGCGTGCAGAACAGTTTGTTTGTTTGTTTGTTTGCTACGTAAAATAAGGCGCGCATAATGCCAATGGTGTAAGTGTAAATTGTGTTTATCGTTTTACGTTAAATCCCCGAAATTCCAAGATTTATTTTCTAAGCTAAGTGATTGCATCGTTATTTTTTCAAATGTCGCTGTTGATACTCATTTTAGTGGAAAAACAAAATGACGCAATTTACATATTTATTAGGGTAATTGAGTATAATCATGGGCGCACGCTATAAAATCCGATTCCTCTGCGAGATGTCACTATAAGTCAACAACATGCATGAGCCTTACTTAAAAAACAACAACAATTTTTCGTCAATTAAAAGCACAAGCAAAAATCATCATTTTACTTGGTGATAAGTTACGGCCAGTTAGATGTTATATACATTAATACACATTTATGGTGATGTTGACCTATCATTCTAGGTAAAGATATACCTTTGTGGTTACTGCACTGTGCAAACTATCTATCTCTAACCTAACCAAAATCAAATGAATGTATGTATGAACAAAAATCAAATGAAGACATGGGATATAAACCATCTTTGTGATATATATATCCTACAATATTCTTCTCTTCATACAACCTTTATCGTGATGTGACACAAACGGGCATTCAGTTTTAGATTTTGGGGTAAATGTTACCCTCACACACCATGACTCCGTGATTATTATTACCTGGGAAAACTTGCTGCATTATTATAAGACAGCTGTATACATATATACAACATAGCAAGAATCTTATGAGAAATATATATTCATAGAATATATAATATTCACATTATTTGTAGAAAAGTATATGGAAATGAGGGAATGTATTGATGGGATATTATAAGGCTATAAGTTTTGAACTATATTACAATCTCTTTCAAGTACAAGGAGTGGTGCTCACACGTTGAAGGGGTGGTCAGGCAAGTATATTTGTATTTTGTCGCAAATGCCATGGAGATACTGGGCTGCAGAATTAGGCAGTCAAGTTATAAACGGTTTTTAAAATATGAATGCAAAATCTTAACTATTATTGTTCGTTTGTCATATTATTTGAGTCAAAAACACCCAAGTTGTTCATGAATGCATGATATTGAGTACACTACGGTTTCTCTAATAATCGTATATAATACAGTGGGGGTTATGATTACCCACAAAGTTTACATTTCTTTTGGAAACGTTGACTATAATGTTAATATACGAGAGTTAATAGTTTCAATGAAACAAATAAAATATATAAGGCACTCTACACGTACAGCTTATGTACAGCAAACCAACGCTGACAATAAACCTGTTAAATGGTTAATGATCTGAGTAACACATTGACGACACAGCACAGTAAGGGGTACAATATGTAACAATGCATATGATGTAACTACTGAAGTCAAGCTCACAGAGTTTTAACGGAAACTTTTGCACCACGGAAACACGACTAGCTGCTGTGTTCTCTATGCCACAACTTTTCAAGGCAAATATTTTTTATAATTTTCAAATTTTTATAAAATGCTAGGAGTTATAAATTAACAGCACCAAACGTTTTCGCAGAATTTTACGTTTTAAAAAAGTCAAATTTTATCTATTTTGGTGAAATCGAGCAAACATAATCACACAATATTAAAATATAATGTATTTACTTCATAGACACTGAGTTGAAATATTAATAACTGCCAATGCGTATACAAATATTGGTGGAATATTATTATTTATGCTATTTTACACTCGTACATATTTTGAATTGATTTATTATTCTTATACACATATCCGACATTAGTAGATATTACAATTACAACGACTGTACGAGTGTCATGATATAGCTGTGTGGATATGCATGTTTAGTTATAGTGTATGTACAAGAATAACAATCTGTTTTGATCAAATTTTAGGCATTTCAAGTTTAAATAGATGGCATTTCTTCTAAAGTACATGCTGGAAAAACAAACTGCTTTGTCATTTTGGGAACACAGATCACGGGACAAAATCGCAAATGACGAGAATAAAGCAGAGATATAATAATTTTACTGTGACCATTTCACAATTCCCATCACACTATATATCAGTCTTTAAGAGTAATGAATGTCGAATATCAAATTCCTATCTATTATAATAAATGACATTGAAAGATTCAATTATCTGATTATACATTCTTCTTAGCCATTAGAGCCATGCACAAAAAAGTCACAGTGATAACCTTTTTTTATTTTAGATAATTGCCGTTACAACACACCTAGTGCTTATCGACCAATCTTAATGTCCTGTTGTGGGACTTCATAAACACTAAATGTGCTGTTTTGTCATAGGACTTTTATAAATAAATTTCCTAGACATTTTATAAGCTTTTATTCTCATAAATTGTCCGAAACTTTTATACATATCCCGTAACATGTAACACGTAAGTTTGGTGTCGAATTCGCAACTCACACATCGACATGGCAAACACCCCTCTCATTGAGCTATTTGAAATTCTATGTCGGTCATTGGCTTTTGGACTAATTAATTTTTTATATCAGTCATGACTATTCACAAGTGTGCATTATATAAATCTTGCGTATACGGTCCACCCACCTTAATTTCAGTATGATAATTGCATGAGAACATTCCGAGAAGACAATGCTTACGCACACGTGTACGCGCATAGTCCATTTGAAAAAGGGGCATGATCCCCTTTCCCGAAAATGTGTGCAAAATAGTTTACAAGACTCACTGAAAGCCTTCAAAAAAATGAAAAATTCCGAAAAATTGATGGTTTGGAAGTGGTGGGTTTTAAAGTCAGATAAAGGCCTCATACAGGGACTTTCCAGGGATATAAAATGCTCCTCGTGGAAACAAAATGTCTCGACGGGTTTATCTCATACTTAAAAAACAAGACAATATATTTGTTCGCCATGTTGTGAATATTCTACATTTTGGTTTTATATACAGCTTTGGAAAAAAAACCCATAATTAATTTGACTTTAAGTGGCGTAGCTTTTTTGTTTTGTTCAACCTTTTTCTACCGATTTCTTTTCATAAGTTTTGCACTAGATTGATTCAATCGTAGATACGGTTTCTAACCAATACAGTCAAACTAATTTAGTGACTTGAGTTGGACAATTATACTTTCATATTATGAAAACAACTTCTACTGCTTACACCGTTTCATTATCGTTATCGTCATCTGTTTGGGATGGAATTAATCGGTTGATTTGATAAAATTTGACTATGAGTATGACATATTATTGATGGCATAATACTACTGGTGACTATCAAGAGTAGCCTAACTTTGTCTTTGTCTAACCAAAAGGCTGAGGTTTAATACAATTTGTCATAACTATTTAGTTACATGTTCATTTGTCGGATTTAGCATCAGTGTTCCATCTAAGCCGACATGATACACCACCAGCGACGCACGCAGATTTGCTGTGTCGTAACTAGTTGTACCAATTCACTGACGCGTTCATACAATTTGGTAAAACAAAATAATTGTAAATGCGAAGAAAATCACAAATCACAACATTGTTGAGCCACAAGTTACCCATACAATCACATAACATACTGTTGACTATAAGTTATGGGTTTAACGAACAAATAAATAATAATGCACATGGGCAGTCTTTGTTCGAAGTCACTTACTTTACATATTAAATGTAACTTATGACACTTCCTTACTATACGTGCTTGAAGGCAATCCCATTCATGTCAGTAACCAATACGACCCCCATGTGACATAATTTACGATATGCGAACATTGTATGACAGTATCTTAAACATACTTACCTGTGTATACTTCTGCTTTGTGTTCTACCTACCACCAAGACCGACTCTATGGGCGTAATACTAACGATTACCGGTTGTTATGTTTAATTAACGTTACACAAGCAAATTCGTTTTTTTTGGGATATTTTGTGAAAAATGGTAACGGTAGTCCCATTCGAGCAAAACAAAACATGAACCAGACATTATATGCTAGACTGATATAACTTCTTAATCATATGTTGTGCATATAAAACCAAAATATTTAAAAAATTGCAATTATTCAGTATAGCATGTGCCGTTTAATCCACTTTTCCGGATACTAGGACAGTTTGTCGGGGGGAAATCACACGATTCCCAAAGAATAATTATACGATTTCAGATTACACAGGAAGCATCACACGAATGACGTTAAATAAACTCTCCAGTTTTCCCGCTTTATTACATGACTAGCCTGCTAGCCTGGTCGCTGCTTTTAGAAATGAAATACTTGAGCTAATAGGGAACGCAAATTTCTAGGACTTAAATAACACATGTATTAAAGATAGCAGTATATCTTACGTAGCGAACAGAACATCATGAATTATATAATATTCTAAGGCATATTTAATATGGAACCTTACATACATGTAATAATAACTTTACTTTTATCAAGCCTTATACTATTTTGATGGCAGAAAGGATAATATAATAATTTCAAAATATGCTAAAGTATTAACTTTGAATTGGAATGGTTGTACTTCCCCTTCCTAAACACACAGACACAAAATTACATCTTCCTAATAATCAAAAAAAAATTGAAATAAACATATTTTGAACCATTTTTCTCCGGGCTCATAGCAGTAATGTGCTACAGCAGCAACGTCTTTAGTTTACGATGCTTGCCAACGTGTGCTGTATGGATTCACTATTTTTTACTACAATAGTGATTTGTTTACGTGTACTCAAAACGTGTGATCGCCATTCAGTGCGAGTTTGCACTGTTGTGTCATTATCACGAGCGTTACAAAAACTTGATATTTGAAAATCGGGGTTTCCGTGTCTATTTCTCGGGAATACTCTATAGATCACGTGGCTATTTCATCTAACCCTCGGGCTGAAGCTACACAAGGGGGGAACGTTATTGTGAGAACACGTTCTTACACAATGGAAAACACACAGATACGTGCCAAGTGTAAGAACGAATAATAGTTTTAATGGATAAGTGAATGATGGATAAATTACATTCGATGAAAGAACACCTATAATTTTGAATCTTTCTTGCTTTAGACGAGTTCTCCTGAGCTATGCATCGCTCCTAATCAGTAGTTATCGTCCCACAATATCACGTGACTATTGAAACTGATTCCGACTGCTGTAATTATTTCATATATAAACAGATTTTTCTCTTTATATAAAATACAACTGAATAAGTATAGATTTGCTCTTTCTGTCGATACGTGCCTTCGGTTCTGTATAATCGATATGCACAATGGATATTCGAGATGCAAAGATTTATTTTTAAGACGTGTTTTTTTTAATATTTAGTGGAGGTGAAATACTACAAACCTAATAATTTCAAAAAGCTCTCAAGAACAGAAAAGTTTCAACACCGTTGGCGTTGTTGAAGATGATGGTACATAACACAGTTTTGTACAGGATATATTGTACTTTTGCAAAGCAAAATATACATTTACATTAATTTTCACAGTATAAATTAAGTTGATAGATACACACATACTACAATCTATATAGGTAATTCGCGAACGTACTTTTTTTCTCTCGATTCAATGTTCACCAATATTCATTGTTCGTCTTCAGTATTCAACAATCGATCCGAACAATGTCAGTAGTATGTACAAAAACAAACTTTGTCAAAATGAAGTTTCGTTTCCATAACGACTGGTATATCAGACTGTGCCAGTATATATCAGCCTTGGTTCATTTCCTGGCACACTGCGACACAGTATGGCAATCCAATAAGCGCTCGTTTCGTCATGTCTTGTTCCTGCTCCCCTGTACACGTTCCCACACATTTCGGCGTCCACGATCTTTTGCGAATCCAACTACAGTACGACTTGCAGTTCTGAAGAGCATTGCTGTTCCAAGTATGCCGGCGTGTTACCAAACTTGGATCCTTTTTAACACCGACAGGTTCTTCTCTTTTCCAGTAACTCTGTATACTACATATTGCGGGACAGTCTGTGTTTGTTCTGGTAGTTTTGAGCCTATTGGTGAAACGCGCAGTACGCTGACACTTCTGACATCGCAGATCAATTTGTTTTGAACCGGTGCTTTGTATGCCCATTGACAGGCTGTCGTCAACGGTGCCCATCATAGGGCCGTCGTCTTTCCCGTCCAGGGTTTCCAGATTGACTACACGCAGGCAGACGGAGACCCAGGCGAAAAACAGTAGAACGTTAGCGAGCCGAATGACAGGCATTGTTGGTGCAGTGGCTGCTGTCTCCCTTAACTGTCAAATTGTGTGTTGCGGGCTTTATAAAGAGCCACAAAAGGGGGCGAATGCAATTATTAGATACACTTGGTCACCTAAGGCGAGAAATTGCTACATACTGTGAATGACAGATGTCCTTTAGATTACCCATGCGAGGATGTCGTGTACGTTAATAGTACTGGGACAAAGATGCATGGTTATGCTAAGATGATCGCCGACGGCAGATCGCGTGGCGCCTATTACTGATCTATTCACACTGTCACGAGAGAGCTGTGTACAAAGCATATGTCCTTCGCCATTCTTTGACTAATGTGATACAACCACCTCTGATCAACTGACTTAACGAGTCATGGTTCATCATCGCAAGCAAGGAATTGGCTATATAAGAATATCACACGAAATTATCTCACAGTTTCCTTTGTGTAACTCGTGTTTGCTAAATTGATATGTTTTGTTAGGATTTTTTTTTGATCAATGATGCTTTCTTTAGCCCTTAAAATATGGCAATTTTGTGGCATTAAAGACACAAATTTAAAAACAATTGGGATATCGAGTAGAATTCTTGTTTCTAGAGTTTTTTTGGCAAACACAATAAAACAAAATGGCCGACAATCAGCAATATAACTGTTACTAACTTTTTTATTATCAATATTATGATGACACTAACTGCCATTCAGTACGACTTAAAGTTTTCACATTTAATATATTTCAATTAATTTAGTTTGAATTGTTTCTAATTAATATGCATTTGATATAAATGCAATCATGCCAGACGTCCACGTGGTAAGTGACCACTGCAATATAATCCCACGATGCTTACTAACATAAAACGACTTCTCAGAGAAGTAGAGACAAACTGTACACAAATTATACACGTCACATCGTAAAATAGTGACCTCCATTTTGAATTGCTTCGAAAATTATTTACAATATAAACAGTGTTGTCTGTGTAAGCGAGTCTGTCTCCCTCTATTGTCGATGTAGAGTATACGGGCGGGATTGGCATGTTGCCAAAGACTACACTACAGTGATTATGATCTTAAAATAGTGTCGATTAGGTAGAAACGTACCGCAAAAATCGGTAATTCCTAACACAGTTTTGTTACTATATCAAATGTTTGTAAATATCGGTCATCACATTATCCTCGAACCGTTCATGGTACAATGTATGCATCTTCGGTGAATATCTCACCTCAATATTATAAAGCTCCATTGAACCGCAAAATACATATTATAAAAACAGTTATAACCTCATCCGTCCATGAGGAAGAGGTGAATTGTATTGCTGTATCATAGCTATCGAGCGGAGGCATATTTATTTCTCATACTAAATCAAATAACTATTTGTATTTATTTTATTTTATTACGCAAATTGTAACGTGATTTACGCTGCATGATATTCAGTCGACGACGATGCATTCAATATATAAGCATGAGAAAAAAACTCATTTGAGCCTTGCTCATATTTCAATGTGATTTATATCCAGTAATATATTTTATCAACAAATGTGTTATAGTTAAAAAGAAATCGACATGGTACGTATTACGTCAATGCCACATCAACTATGTAGTAATGGTTTGTAGAAACCATGTAATTGTTTTTTAATAGCAATACCAATGACGTATTGCTCAATACCGGTGACGTATTGAACAATACAAATGACGTATTGATCAATACTGTAAAAGGGTTAATTATTCACTGGGTTTTAATTTAGCTTATTTCGCTGACTGGAAGATGTGCTAAATTAAAACCCAGTGAATATGTAAAATTGATCATAGAACACATGATCTAAATGATAAAACCGTGAATTAAAAACCTACTGAATATGCCTGAAATGGTAAATCAGTGAAATTTAAACCCAGTGAAAATTAGTCATTTTACAGTACTTATGACCTATGTGGTAGTAAACGACTTTATGACGGTAAATGTTTTTAATTTGTCCCATATTGCACCATATAATATAGTAACCGTGTATTTTAAAGAACTGTTTCGAAATATATATTCTCTACACGTGTTCACTGAGTATGTGTACCGACATTGTGCGAAAATACATTGTTGTTTATTACGCAAATATAACAATGTCTTTTTCAATATGTTCACAATAGCTACTGATTGGTCTATCGGGGGCGCGATTTATTGACAATATTTGTTACAACAATTTATTATAACAACAAGTTAGTTGCTGTTATTATTATTAACCAGTATATATTGTCTAAACCTGGGACAATATCAATGTCTTAGTGTTTAAATGTTTTGCAATGCCACCCAGTTACACAAATCTACATTTGACAATGTTCAAATAATGTCATTTGCTTAAAATTATGCGACATGAAATAAAAGAACAAACAAATATAGAATTTGAAACGTTTTCGGCTGATCTGCACTGGCTCGGAAGATGAATTCTGATTGGCTAAAAATACAAAAAACTTGTGGCGTTGAATGCACGTTCATTGTCAGTATTGTTATGCAAATTCAAACTAGCTAATCATTTACAACCTTCCGAGCCAGTGCAGATTAGCCCAACGTTTTCACTGAAATAACCCAGATAAGACAAACTTGCAGTATGTGCATATCATTACAAACGTTTTCAGTCCTTTTTTTGATAGATTGTTCTTGTTGAATAGATCAATTTGTATCATCTTCTAGCATCAAACTGAATCTGACAGCGATCCGTTGATAGCAATCATCTACATTATTATCGCTGTTCTATATGTTATTTACCCGTGATTAGTTTGACCACGTGACAACCCGACAGGACAAGGACGCACGAAACACGTATGTACACGCAACATGTATTGTACGGCGTGAATTTACGTACACCTTATGTTGTATTACTATCGCCACATGCATCTGAACTGACGTATATATAACGAGATTTCAACGAGATCCCCTCTGACTTATTTATTGAACCGATCATAGACGCCGTGCTTTGGTGACGTCACTGAAACAGGTCACAGAATGGCGGATACTACCGGTGAAATGATAGAACACTAAGCCGGGGTATTTGAAACTAAAAATTGGCATTCCAGCACAGCAGCCAATCAGCGACGGCCTAACGCTTAGATGACAATTTCGGTTTCAAATACCCCGGCTTAGTGTTCTAGGTTCTTCGCGTAATTAGGTGTTCGTATGCAAGGGATTTTTCCACACAAAAACGACGAATTCTGGCGAATTTTGTTATCAGTTGGCTTAATATAACCCCAACGGACCGTATTTTTGTGAAAGATTGGTATTTTTGTCCTGATTTGTAGGAATCTGAAAAACGCGTTTCACAACTTGTCTCTTATTTAGTTTTATGCGTCATTCAAGATGGCGGCCCCCATATAGTAAATATCGCATTTATTTTATTATATCAGATGTGCGCCAGCTGACTGTGGCTTACACGTAGAGATACCAGAATGAATACACATTAATTCATTACATATAGTCCTGCTTTATTCACAACCCCTCGCTGTACCATTCTCTGCTGCTTCCTCCTCTTACCCTTCTCTTAAAAAGGTTACAAACTCCCATATTAAAAGTCAAGTCTCTAAGGCGTGGCAGAGTAAACATGCAATCAGCCAATCGCTGCAGTTGTTGACACGATCACGTTATTACATGGATGTGTCTCATGGCTAAAGCCTTGCAAAGTTGCCACTACTAAATACAACAAGTAACCTGTAGAATACTGTGTGGGTAATATTTTTTATATTGATTTTTGTTGCATTTGCAGCAAATAGTTACCAAACAATGAGAAATCTATAGGATTGAATATACCCCACAGCTGGCTTCACATGCATTGTTCATAGTTCATATGGTGCTTACACCAAGATTTAATTACAGCACCTAGGCGGTATGTGGTTACAGCTTAATGTTCGAGTAATCGCAAGAAATTGACATGACAATAGAAATTCATTAAAGACTGCCACTCCCATGCAATTAACAGCGAGTGAAATTCCTGGGATTGAAACATATATTTTGAAGTCACTGATGTAGGCAACGAATAACTGCAAGTTGACATAAAGACGAGATAGTTTATTTAATCAGTGGTCAACTAGAGGCTGAAATTATAATTAATTTGTTTATTTCAATTTCTTCTGACGTCAAATAGAATACACTGGTGAAACACGGTAGTAACTGTGGGTGAAAGGATGTTTTGGGGTGTAGTTTACATTGTATATGGAGTGGTAGGGTCGGGTGTAATGTGTTCATTTCCAACTATTATGAAGTCACGTAGAATTTCACTTAATTTATTTTTGCTGACATGTTTTCAAGCATTACATGTGAATCTAATTTTCACTGCGCTGTGTCTCAATATAGTATGAGGGAAATGGCATATTCACTGGAATTTATTTCAGGGGAAAAATGTTTTCAGTGATAATGAAGTATTATGACAGATACCCTCCCCGTGGCTTTCATTGCGTATGGAAGTTATTTTCACGAGTGATGCGGTGTATCCTGCTGCCGTACTTTCACGAGCGAAGCCACGGGGAGGGTGTGGGGTTCTGTTATTATACACATGTCCCATATTTGATTATTTCATATTAAAAAAAGAACGTGCAACAAACCGGGATAGAAATTTAGATCGGGGAACCCAATTGCCCATTAATATGCTCCAAGACAGTGCTGCGACCTAGCAACGCTTGTCAGTGTAGAACGCGTGTCGCTGTACGTGTGAAAATAAAATAATCAGACGTCTAATTTAAGTCATTGTCCGAATAAATAACTCGTGGATGTTTAAGCGCGGTGGTCGTAGCACAGCGTGTGTTCGAATTTCATGTAAATAAACAATGTATTTTACACGCGTTGTATACGTCGCTGTGAGTCCCATATCGAACAGGACGCGACACGACGACTGTCGCCCTTTAGTTGGGACCACGACAGAACCAGAACTTAAACTGGGCGACTACGATACACGGTTGATGTTGAAGTTAAAAGTTCCTCCACAGATCTGTACATTGGCAAACATGCCGTGCAACTGCGGTACTCCACTGACGGAATGACTTTCGTTGAAATCGGTCGTCGCTGACTCGTGAGCTGCACACTACAACCTCGTTTGTGATGTTGCTTGCTTGTCGTGGATAGACTGAGTCTTGGTTACCGGTTAAATTTTGCTAATTTGGCGTTGGTAATCTTTATTTGGAACTGAGTAACGCCGCAACGTCGCCAGCAGAAACCTCATGGTATATCGATGTTGATGGTTGCGGCTCCATATTAATCGGAGATTTTACTGCGGGTCCAGGCAGCGGGTGGATCTTCCGAGAGCCCTTCAAGATTTATAAAACTCAGATTCCAGGTGGTCAACAAACATTAAGTTCTCCCAATCCTAGTATTCTATGTGATGTACATCTAACATGCCAAAAATGCTGGTGAACGATTTGAACCTGACAAAAATACTTGAAATAGATACCAGGAAGGGGAGAGGGGTAAAAGAAAAGTTATATAACATTTTCTTATTCAATAATTTATTAAAATACACAAGTTTGTCCAACTCCCTGTGATACAACACCTCAGACATAGCTCATTGTCCTCGGCTGGAGTGTGGGCAAAAAGTTACTATTTGAATTTTTGATATCTTTTTTCATTAATGAGAAAGTTGACCCCGAAGTTAAAGTAAATGTTCAGCAGGAATGGCTTTTTAACTCTTCTGTAATTTTTTTTTGGCTTGGCTGATTTTGTCACGGTTCATACTTGACAGGCAGGTCGTACCATCACTAATTGGAAAAACAATCCTGACCCACCGCTACCATGGCAACAGCCAAAGTCTTGTAATAGCAGTGCCCAAATGATCATGCCTTTTATTTTGGCTACGTTGCGCACTGGTAAGAGATCACCGGCGCCGACATTGTTACCACTGTCAACGGAATCCCAACGCAGCTTTGAACTTTGAATAAAATGTAAATGCTGCTTCCAATCTAGAAAATACTATCGCAAAACGATTGGAAATTATACATTTAACGGTTGAATACGTCCTAACAATAAAATAAAGTGACTTCTAATGACTGCCATGTTATTTTGCAAACCTCGTATCAGGTGCCCGGTTTTAGTTATAAACAGACGTTAGCTTCACGTTCATGTCCCTTCCATGATAACAGCCGAAAACATATTGCTTGTTTTTTACCGGTTTTCATTGGCAACCGAAGTATTTTTATTTTGTAAACAAATTTTCGTCTGCTATTTTTATTCAGTTCAAATCGTTCAGCAACATTTTTGGCATATTAGGTGTACATCACATGGAATACTACGATTGTGAGAACTTGATGTATGTTGACTGATTTTTATCATAGTACGAAGTACCAGGAAGTTACTCAGTTCCAAATAAAGATTACCAACGTTAAATGAGCAACATTTGACTGGTAATCAAGATTCATGTAATCCATGGCCAACAAGCAACATCACAAGCGAAGTTGTAGCATGCAGTAAGTCATCCCGTCAGTGGAGTACCGCAGTAACACGGCATGTTTGCCATCACCATTGTATTCAAACGAATCACGTGGTGTGCCGTTCTCGTTCAAACCCGGGATTCGATCAATAGGGGAGTCCCATTAAAAAAACACATTGCAAATCATGCAAGTCCAACATTTTCAAACCAATATACTAAAACAGAAATGCTCAGAGATGTAAATGAAGGATAGATATTACTTTTCACTATACACATCTCTGTTGATACTATCCCTCACATATTCTACTCCCAATTACTCCTGCGTAAAATGGACTAGCCTGTTCATGTTGACATTCAGACTAAAATCACGTGACAGGCTGTTAAAATTGGCTGTTGCATACTCTTTCGCCGGTCTGGAAAATGTGTTTAATTAACTCACATTCAAGCAACAATGCAGATTTCCCAGTGGGAGTGAGACTATTCAAACTCTGCCACTAAAAAATAGGGGTGTTTTCAGCAAAAAACGAATAACCCTGGAATACACACAATATACTGAATTTCGGAACAAATCGTGCATTACTTACAGCAGCAGAATACCACAGAAATATCAGACGAAACATGAAAACACTATATATTGTATTTCAGCCTGAACCCTCTATATTGCAATTCAAGGAATTAACCCCATATGTGCATCCATTTCCCACCTTGGTATCACCCACCCCTGAAAACAAACTCTTAATACCACGCTGAAGCGTTTGGTAATAAGTCCATCCTAAATATGTCAGTTGTTGGATTACACAATAGTCTAAAGGCGCGTGAACCGAATGTGCGAACGTGAAGTCGCTATCATAACATATATATCAGAAATGAATTTATCAAGATATTACATAAATCACACAAGTACGCTGTATTTCGTAAAATTATTATGGTTTGTTGTAATTAACAAAATGGCTAATATGGCAAAGCAAAATAACAAACACAATCTCATTAACAAACATCATAGGATAACTTTCAATTTATTTAAAAAGAAAATAAACGAATTCAAACTCCATTTGTTGGTGTACATCGCCTCTAAGAAAGGTGCATATGACCATACAATTCGCGTTCAAGCAGCTTTCCTTTCCTCTGACGGGATTTGTCAACCGATTAGACCAGGCTTTATTAGAAAATAGCATGTTACACACGTTTTTATTGATCCCATAGTCACGAAGCAGAAGTGGACATAGTGAATTATGTTTTTGATGAAGGCCACAATGCTCTTCCATCTACTCGTTGTAAACAATATTAACATTGCAACGATGTGGCATAGCACTAATCAATATTCTAATCAATTGTTATAATAGTATAACAATTGTTTTGGTTGAAATGTACATCCGTAAAATATTAGTATATTTCACGCAAAGGCCCATTTTTATTAAACCAAGTGATTGAATACGTGGTTTCGCTGTTACACACCTAAGATGCAATAAAGTCATTTGTCTGATGTGGACATCAGGATTCTGACAGTAACCATGTGATTATGACTCGAAATGATATATGGCTGGCCCCACATATGGAATAGGGTGTGCTTTTCCAAACATCACATCACCTTTTGGTGTTATACCATGTATTATTTATTCAGTGATTTAACCATTTCGGTTGTCGCTGTGTTCATGAACTTGTATTTTCATTTTGGTCTTTGCTTAATGATCTATGGATGGGTATGCTATTTTCAATTTTCAGTAACATGCTCACACCGTGTCTATATATAGCTGTATATGCCGTGCAAACTGAAGGATCAATATATATGACCAGAATTTCTAGCGTTTATGAATGTATAAGGGTGTATTATGATTTGTAATAGTGTGTGTAAATTGTGTAATGACAGGAAGTAGCATTCGATAGTTATAATAAAGATGTTCTTAATCAAACTCAAAGTAGTCTGGATTGAGTTACAGAAAATTAATTGCACATTAATAATTGTGTACACGTAACCTTGTTTGCTTTGTTTACTCTTCAATCATCATCTCTTGATTTAGAGTTCAATGTAATACATGTTTTCTTTTTTTGCGCATTGTAAATTGAGAGAGCTCATACTGAATCTGAAATATCTCTAAGCTCGAAGATAAACACTTTGTTCTTTGTCAATCATTGGCCTTCGCTACTTGTCATATTAAAGTTTGGTCACGAATATTCATAAGTAGATCAATATGTGTTCAGTCCAACGCTGTAAGTATAACGAGTATTTTTCAGATATTAAGGTACTTAATATAGTACATATGCTGGAAATTTAATTGTAATTCGTATAATATCTCAATGTGTCAGTGTCACTTCTATGATTCACAGCAAACAGCAAACTTCTTTCATATAAAGGTTCCCAAAACGAAAGAGAAAGTGGGCGACCTTATAAGAGCTTCATGAACACAGTGTTCAACGGTTAGTGTATAGAATATTAATGGGACTTCCGTTAAACTGTGAGGTGAATAAAGTAAAACTGTACAGTGATTACAATGAATCGCTGCATTAAATGTTGAATTGAACCACAACATTCACCATCAGATTTATTGTGCGCGCGTTAATAACGATGGTCTATGGAGACAAAATTACACGCTTTTCATTAGGAACCTTATAAAAGTATTATCCAAATTCAAACAATTCATTAAAACATCTTGGCAATCAGTTCATAATGAAACTTCTCTCACAATCAACTGAACCAAAAGGAAAGTATATACAATTATGATTTCCTACTGTTACTGACAAGCTCAACATATTAAATCTTTAAATGGGATTGTGGGCCTGTGCTCGCCCTAGAGACCCGACTCTGTAAACAGTGCTACACACTTATATAACCCTTACTAAAACACTCAGTTGCTTACCAGTATTTAATAAAGGTAACAGTTATGTATAGCTTTCTCTAATCTAATACATCATGGGTCTGAATAATGCTTACAGCAACCACTTTTTATTCTAATACAATATTTGTAATTACAATCAGTCTGAGTTGTAATAGTTAATATATTCATATAATGCATATATGATGTTGGTTCAACGTGTACTGGGAGCAAAACAGGTTTCTTATTTCCGTTCACAACCCTGCACCAAGTGTATATAAAGACAGTAATCATTAAACAGTCAGAAATGTTTACATTAATTAGGTAAGAGAATTTAGGGCCATTTAATTTAAGATTTTCACTCTATATAGGTTGTCTATATATCCATATATCTAAGAGCATCAACATCAACATTCTGGAAGCAGCATGGTTACACCATAACAAAACACATCAGACACATGTTTTTTTCCGCACAGAATAAATAATATTGATAACAGCAGGTGGTCGGTGATTATTTTAATTCGAGACAAACCAATATAGATATAACTACCACATTAACATCTTCAGCTCATATTATAATTATATAGTGTGTTGTAGTTAGTGGAGGAAGTTAGAAACAAACAAACAAACAAACAAATGTTTCAAAGCGCGTAATATATATGATGGAATACTATCAATAACAATTCTAAATTGCAAAGCTATTTTGTTTCTAAAGGTAAGCCTAACCTCTGTTCTTCAGGTTTATCGATCTAAATATCATGTAACTTTATGATAGTGTTGTCAGTACAGGCGTTGCTTAGATTTGCAAGCACAAGCGGTCCCCTCTGATATTTCCTACCCACCGCAATGACATTAACTTTTTTTCTCAAGTGATTTAGTTGTGTTCTCATAACTTTTACACAAATCACATGAAATCAATACTGACCGAATTGTACAGTGATAAAAAGACACTACAAAGGGTGGGTTCGTAATCAGAGGCCACAGAACGGTCGATCTGACAGACACGCTGTTCATTGCGCTATCTGAACCTTATGTCAGTTATTGGCTTTTTGGGCTATTTTATTCTAGGAGTTTTCGTGTTACATTGTTAGATAATGGATATTCATAAGTTGACCACTATTTGGATTCTGCGTTTATGACTTAAGAAAATTTGTATAATACATTGATTCTATAGTCCAAAATAGTGGCATGGCCTCTTTTCAGATTAGGAATTTCTTGCAAAATTGTTTCCATAACTCGCCGAAGGTTTTTAAAAGTACGTTTCTGCAAAATATAAATAAGTATAGAATGTTTGGAGCGGCAGGTTTAAGTCAAATCGTTTTCTTCTCATAAATGATCCTAGGACTTTTATATAGAACACATAACATCAAAGATAAACACTGCCCAAGTTTTACTGTGCTAAGAAGAAGGCACATAAACTAGGAACAAACGCAGAGCTCACACAACAGGTGACGGGACAGACACGTTACTCATTGAGATATCTAGAACGTGATGTCAGTCATTGACTTTTGTTAATTCAACATTATTCTCTTTGAAATACAATGATAACGTGATAAAAAAATACATGATAACGTCTGAGTTAATTGTGAAAAGGGTTTATTCTTCCGTTTATAGGTAGGCAACGGTGGTTTGTAAAACGAGTTACTCAATCTTATTAAGCAAGCAAGATTTTCAACAATACATATTATCGAAGCAAAATATTTGAGTAAATTGTCACGTAAAACGTGAGATTTGACTAAAAGAAGACTGCAAATATGTACATTGTCGGCAATTATTACAAAGCACGAAGCATCATGTGCGTTCATCTGTGTGCACTAAGGTAACAATGAGAGTTTAGTATATTCCAATATTATTCCACTTTAACATATATGACACACGTTTTGGGGAATGTACATAAATTACATTCAATACATGTGCTGTCATTTCTAGGAAGAATGTTCTGCTGAGCCAGAAGGGTTGGCCATCAATGACATGTTCTAATAAGTCTATTTGGGGAAAATATTAAAAAGATTTTACTTTATTTCGAGTCCAAGTCGTGGTTCAAACCGAAAAATGAATCGCAATATTGATATCTCTTGGAGTATTCACGTGAATTGTTAGTGGGACTGAACCCAAATAATCGATGTTAAGGCGCGTTTAGCTAAAATAAAATGGCGTTTTTCAACACAAAATGGCCTAAATTTTGCTGAAATGGCTGATATTCTTAATATTTTCGGTCAAAAAGATTTGTATCCCCTCGTATCATATCATCTATTTCGAGGAATTCGAAAATTCTGTGTTCTTTTTGGTTGTTTGGTCACAGAAGTAGATAAACACCCGAATAAGTGTTCACAAAAGGACAATGTTTATTGTTTTGGGAATTTATAATTTTTATTATGCTTATACCAACACACATATACTATACATACCAATAACTGATCGGCTCGTTGGGAATTCAAGTTTGTTTTTAGTTGATTATTATCGTCAATACTGAAAATAAATATTATCGCATACAAGCTGGATTTGTATCCATAAATCCATTCCTGACCTACTAAAATGCTGATTTTTATCATTTAATTGTGTTTACTCGATATATCGAGAGCATATTTCTACGTTCTGTGAGTACGTTCATGATAATCGCGCTGACGATCAACGAGATGGGTCATAATGATTGATCATCGTAAATCAAAAACGTATCTCCGGATTTTGTTCAATAAAACCGAGCACCAAAGTAAAAAGATGTGATATGAGAAGGAAGTCACGTAGGACGTAGATCCATGCTGATATAACACTAAGTTTATGCATCCTTACATAACCACTGGTTGTACTATTTTGGCACACTCAATAACATTGTGAAACAAGGCTGTTACGTCAGTAAATATTTATGATGATACATTGGTCCAACATGGTGATAATCAATATTCGGGTATTTTTAACAATAGCGAATAATTTCTCGTATGACGTTTAGAGAGAATACACAATTTACACATTTGAAACATACAGGCAGTGTGTATACATTGGTTACTTAATATGTATCAGCTTGTCGGTAACTACTGACAACTATTTGTAACTACAGGAAACTGTTATTATTATCAAAAACCAATGGCGAATATACTAGGTAACTCCCGATATCTCAACCAGTGTTTCACTAGCAGGTCGCGAATATTAAATTGGATATCGATCGCTATTATGGTGTATCTAGTCTAAATATTCGGCAGTCGTGCAAAGGCGTATAACGTAAAATAAAAACAAGACAAAAGTAGCGGTAAACTATGCAAGTAATTCTCACAATTGCTTTCTGAGTTTACAGAACGAAATTAGTGACTGCAGCATCCTGGTAACAATGTTCGATTGCCTGTAATTATTGCCATGTAAACAAACAATAAATTCTATAAGCGCTGTACACGTTGCTATGAGTCCCCTGTCGAACAGCACGCGGCATATTACTTTTTCGGGCCAGTTAGTATTATAGTTGAGTAGTTAGCGTATTAGTCTACAGTGACAAGGCGCTAAGTAGTGTGCGCGAGTTTGAGTGCGTGTAGGTTCGTTTGCTTGTAATTATTTACTACACTGTGGCAGTGCGAGTAGACACAACATTTATCGATTAAAATTAGCAAATACATAAAATCTACTTTCCAATTAGAGTGCAATGCAGGTTCCATGTTGATGTTGTTTTAAGTTTATATACATCGCATAAATAAATACATGTACCGATGATATGCGTGACATTTACAATCAAATTCAATTTAATCATTCAACAAAATTATGAACATATTTTTATTGGGTGGACAGAAACTCAATGACAATGTGTCTTTGGTACAGTCGTAGTTCACAGACGTCATGTATTCATATATGCGTTTATTTATTTATTGGCGGGTCGTGCAAGAAAGAAAAGATAAACTCTCTCAAATGATCAAATGTCAGAATAACGACCTCACTATTTTCAGTTTTATTGTCTTGTAAATCCCTTATCGTTGAGTATGCGTCATTATGTTCACGGCGTTTGAAAACGAGAAAGTTACATGCATTTAGTGAATGACGACAATTACGTACATTTCACGACATACTGCCAGTCGAGAACAAACAATTCTTTTTCACTCTATCACGTTTTATTTAAGTAGCGTTTAAAACAATGTGGAATTGGCAGTCTCCGCTGAAAAATGTTGATCGCAGCGAATTATCTTGCGAGCCCTCGAGCAAAACGTGATTATATGCTACAATATATGAAACACGACACTTCAGTATCAAATCGATTCAATCACTTTAGTTGTATCGCGTCATGTATTCTACCTTACAACAATCACTATAACGTGTACGAACAATAAACGCAATACTCTATATTTTAAAATCAAGAGGATGCGCCTTATTTGATCGTGTTTGTTATACACACCCACATTAGAAATTGACAATTAAGACTTTGGGGGATTTTCACACGTTTTGACATTCAAAAACTTCATTCGATGAGATGTCATAATTTGACTAATCGAGAACAGTATCCTTTTATAGTTCCACAAATTAGTTTAATATTTGACTGACATACTATTTTGGAAATTAGAAATGCAAAAAATAATGAGAATGAAATCGTCGTTAAAAAAACAAACAATCAGAATTCAAATTTAATTTTCACAGCGACTGTGAAAACATCATTCTTTTTTATAAATCTCATGACGCAGTGACTATTGTACACCTCTGCAGACCGCCTTTTCACCATTCGTCAATTTTTGTCATGCCCTTAATTTAGCACTGGCTCTCATGTCACGTTACTGCCCATTGCTCCCGGCCAATGTAGATATCATGAAAGCGTGGACAGATACCACAGATATATTTATATATTCAGACGAGTTTTATGTACTTGTCAGTTTCTTATCTGGAGTATGTACAACTAATATAACAATGTGTTACTTAGATATGGTTAAGAGTTAAGCCCGTGTGTTGTCTAGACCGCAATAGCGAAAGGATTATGTGAATTAAGGAACGTCCCCACCATTTTGGAACTTTTAATTAAATAATGTAAACGCCGGGAATTATATGCATATTTTGATGATTTGTTTGAACATTGTTGACTTTCAATTATTCTTTTTTCTGTGCATGGTGGAAACATTACTAGCCGAACGTAAAAAATCAGATTAAACGTGTCCCATTATAGTCCAATTGTGTTTTTTTAAACTTCAGTTGATGTGTTTTACAGCATTAATGAGTTATCTAAAGGTGTGGTTAAATCGAAGAAAGCTTTCATATTCTCTGTTAACACCTTTGTTATTGGATGTAAGTCATTAACTGGTGTTTTTTTTGACATCTACAGATTGTCATTCTAGTTCAAAAGTGACAGTTATGCAAATTAACTATTATCTGTCACGGGTTTCGTTACACATACGTCATTACGAGCTTCGTGTCAACTTTGTTTTACATGTAAAAATCTTTCAGTAATTTCTATCAACATCCTAAGTGATTTGGATTTCGATCGGTTCGTGAGAAGTCTTATCTAAAAGGATCCTGAACTTAAATTTAGAAGTACCTCCAAAGTAAAGTAGCCTTAGATGATTACTACAGCGAGAATAATGTTTGAGTTAGTGAATTGTTACCTTAAGCGCAACCTAGCTTCAATATTACAAAATATCAGGATATGTTGCCAAACCAACAGTTTTTAGTGTTAGCATTGTTCACGATATTACAATAATAAATAGGAATTGTTCAGCGTGTAATAGAAAGTACACAATCAACATGATATTTGTATACACCGTTGACATCTCTAACTTATCTTCAAAATTGTGTCGTTAACACAATACGATACCATATACAGAGATTGAGGATATGGTCTCTCCGCAATGAGACTGTGTGATATATGGTTCATTAGTTCTTTGAACTGACTAGAAGTGTTCTTTCATAATGTGTGCGATGTAACATATACGCATCGCTAATGAGTGTTTATCACATGTATTCTTCGGAAGTATTTCTGTTTTGTAATTACGTGATCATTTTTATAGCCTAGTTTTAAGTTGTGTTCACGTACCTCGGATAAGTGTTAACTTAGTAGCTACACCTTACGCTCGAATGTCACCATTCGCATATTCCTCTGAATCGACCATATGTTCTTAGTCATTTCGGCGATTTACGTTAGGTTTGTCGTTGTGGTGAGCGTGACCTCCTACAAGTAAGGCGAAGTTATCTTATGCATTGTCCGGGCGTATTTTTAATTTTGTCAATTTATTATGTCAATCATATATCGTAAAAACTTTCTGTTGGTAGTTTCTCCAATGTAAACTATTCGTGTTACCAATACCAATTTACATATCACAATTTAAAAGTTATTTTTTCTTTCATTTTACGTAAACGTACTTACACCAATGCCTGGTTAAAAGTGTAAGCATTGCTGTTAGTTTCCAACGTGGACACAATTAAAGAAAATCCAATTGTTTTTTTAATATAACCATACTATATGAACATATGGATAATTGATTTAAATCTGTCCTTTAAAAAGTACATATTTTAATTCACAAATAAAGCATGTCACGCATTTGTTAACGAATGAAAGTGGTGTCTAATTTAACGATGGAAATGCAGAACAATCCACCACACCAAAGCAACATATTCGTCTATTTGTGTATACGTATAATCATGCGTTCAGTTACATGCAAAAAGTGTGTAATATTTTAAATGTGTTCGATAACAATTTCAAGAAGGCAAATAGTATTCAAAAATCACACACATATAATTATATACAAAGTTACCTACCAAAGGAAATGTTGACACGGTGTGGGAAACTGCAGGTGTTATACTCTCGTGATCGTGTGTCCCTGGAGTAAAACAGCATAGAGGCACAGCACCCAGTAGTAGTTGAGATACGTTGTTGATCGGTGTGTTGCGTTCTACAAACTGAAATATGCAAGCCACCTACCAGAGATAATTGTAAAAAAATATCATATGAAGACTACGCTTATCGCGACGTCACTATGTCACGTGGTTTAATAAATCATGCATTAAAACGTGTCGGATCGTAAGTGGAGTATCGTGTCATTTTGTACTAATTTTCGCACGTATTTATATTTGAAGCCCACGCCATACAAAATTGTATGCAATTGAAGTAAAGCGATCGTTTTAAATGATTGGGCCCTTGGGAACGAGATTTCATTATGCTAATTTGTGCATATGTTCATTTCGCTTCTCGTGTTACTTGTCTGCCGTTGGAAGACCAGTTTATTGACTTGTGTTCATGGAATGTTTCGCTTGTGAATGTACATTTACCGAATGGATCCGATGACACACATCTGTTGTCCGCCGAGGGATCATCCGGGTACTGAATTATAAGGAACGGCAAATAGGTGTATGTTTAGGTCCACAGAAAATGAACTGAGTTCGCTGTGCTGAACATCTTGCCAGAAAATATGGATGAAAAGAACCTAAACGTGGAATAAAGGAGATTGCGCCGATTGTCATCAACTTGGCAAACTGTTTAATCTTATCGGCTCTATTTTCGAGAATATCCCGCCGCCGGGTTTTCGGATAAAACGGTGCAAAACGCAACGGTCTTCTTATCATCTTCGCTTTAAATAAAAACACCAGGAGGCGAATTCTTGTTAATTCAGTGAAACACGATTTACAAATTAAAGAGTATTCGAGGATAAATCCTTCTTTCCGTTTCTTGTTTCATGTATTGTTTTTCCCAACAATTGTCGACCAAGAGCCCTGAAGTCTTTAATGATATAATGAATATATTTCAATTGGCATATATATATATTATCTATCATTATTTTCAAAGTAAATTAATATTCAGGCAAACCCAAAGACAGGTATTTAACACTGTGCACGTCATGTTGATGTATTGTACACATTTTTACCAGACAAATGGTGCATGTGACAACATGTTAAAATAGTTTAAATAATAAGTTGCGACTTTTCTGAACATACGTTTCTCTTCCGTCATTTCCGCGGTGCTTATATGCGATCTCATATCTTGAAAACTGTGTCTCATCAAGACAAGCAACTTCATTTTTTGCTCTGTATAAATTATTCATGGGGCATCAATTGATACGGAACCATATTCTGATATGTTATCGTAGACACTAACAACAAGACACGATTTCCACGTCTGGGCGATACGTATAACAACACCATTTCGTTAAAATAAATTATTGGGAAATGTTATTTAATTTAATTATTATAAACATAGCATATTTAATTTTTTGTAATACTGTTTCTATATTCTATATCTACTTGTATTATGCATGGTATCAATTTCACAGCCTGAAACACTTAAACTATTGCTACTTCTAAGAGAAAGAGAGCATGGCTTACAGTGTCGACTTATATGTCAGTAGAGATGGGAGTTTGTGTTACAACTATGTTCTAATTTATTCACATGGATATATTGACAGCAGTCGGAATTACCTTGTTTATGATTCCCACCTATACCGATGGGATGTATACTTGTTCGCAGCGACATATTGTTCAATTATTCGTTAGCTTTAGGGTTGTACTTGACTTTTGCTATTCGAAACTTTTACGTATGCGTCATGGTACGTTGTGCCTACCTTACCAGATGTTTTATAATAATGCTGGTTAGTTAAAAATACATATTCTGTTCATAAATAGTCAAGTCTTCACAACAATTTTGGGAATTGCTATCTCTGTTGTGAATCAATTAGTATACGTAATGACAACGGTAAGTATTAGATTATCAGATCACATATGTAATAAC
Source organism: Saccoglossus kowalevskii (assembly GCF_978046115.1). Lineage (NCBI taxonomy): Eukaryota > Metazoa > Hemichordata > Enteropneusta > Harrimaniidae > Saccoglossus > Saccoglossus kowalevskii. The sequence continues at coordinate 25,073,166 of NC_140657.1, forward strand.
CATAATGGAAGAATCAGCGTTGCTGATTTGTATGTGTGATACTTTTACTGACACCCCTGCCAAAACAAAACAATCATTATGTATTCGAAAGCAATATATTTTAAACTGTCACAGTGTAAGGCATGCTTATCGCAGTTGAGAGGGCCACCCACAGAACTTGTATCAGTTGAATTTGTATAATGTTGTTGAATTAAATAATCTTAATACATAAAATAATAATAGAAATTAAATAAAAATAATAATAATTTAAAAAACAAACATATTTAGGGTTTTTAGTTCATCCTAATAAAAATGTTGACGAATGGCTCTAGTTGCAGTTATTAATATTTCGTATTCTATTCCTAAGATTAGATTATTGTAATGCTTTTCTAAAAGAGATTATTTTATTAACCAAAACTGTTGAAGTTTTGACTGAGTACGACTCATTGGGACCGCCGCCAAATCAAGTGCGTTCGGACTAGGACATTCAAACTCGCAGTTATCGTTCAAAAGATGGTGATGGCACGAAATATGTTTGGGTTTTTAAAGAAAATGCTTTGTCACAGAATAATAGTCTGTTAAAGGTGCCAAGTATGAAATAATTTGGGGACAAAAAAACAAACCTGCATAGAAATCGGAATAATAGGTCTTTTGATTACCGGGGACACATTTCAATGGACTTGATTACGGACAATGCATGACGTAAATTTCACCAGGAAATTTCGCAGTGTGCTATCGCAATCGCGGACTTGGTCATTTTTACAAGGTTCGCCATTTTTGATGTCACGTGATAATTATGTAAACAATGACTGTCCAGTTTGTGCGAACTTGTACCTCTATACTTAGTCTTTTGAAATATATAAACTAAATTACTGTTCTGAACGAGACAACAGACAGAGAATGTTTCATTCGAAAACGTCACAAAACCCTTCTAGCTACCTTAATAATGGAAACCCGTAATAGTAATCAGAATATGAGTACATTATATACCTTTAGTACTATTTATATAAGACAGCTATCACACTCTACATCTATAATCACATTCTCGGCGTAAACCCGATAACTGATTATTACCAGGGTTAAATTGTCGTTCCAATGTACTTAATGCTATACTTTTCTCCAACACATTTTATCATCGGTACACCGTGATAGAAGTAATTATAATCTGTTGATTTATATACTGAGGTTTCCAATCAATAAGACAAATTGGGGATATTGATAATTGGCTACACGTCCAAATCACACGAATTTAAAATGTAAAAAATTAATGTTAACATCAGAAACTCACAAGACACATTTATACTTATGACAAACTAAATCACAGATGAAAGTAGCAGGAAATTATTTTTTGCTATTAAAAATGTTCATGGCCTCAACCAGACTAATAACGACCAAAAGCCATACAACTTTTGTGTGTAATGACTCCAAAAATGAAAATATACGACGAATGAGTAAGATAAACAATATTTCATGAAGTTTAAATGAGTATTTAATTTTATTAATCTTTTTTCATCATTTCTAAAATGTTAAGTGTTCCTTCAAAATATTTATTGTCACTGTGATGTCACATTAATTTTTTGACGACGTTTTTGGAAAAAAACTTGGACATCCTCTTACAAAATTTAAATACAACTTTGAAGCTACAAAATTCTAAACACAGGAAAAACAATCGCCAACATTGTTATGCGTAGCAGACCGATTCTGATCAAAACAGGAAGAAGTCGAAAACAGAACTATGACACTAAAACCAACATAAACGACAAGATGATGAAGATGAATAGAACAGTACGTGCACTGCACGTGAAAAAACGTTAGTTCGAAATACGTTTACTCCAATGAACAAACTCGTCAACGAAGACTTATTCGCCATATGAGTGAACAGGAGGGAGCCGGACATATGGAAGAGCAGCGTACCGTGATGAGAAGGACTCGGTTAAGATTAGTGATTAGCTAGTCGAACAATGTAAATTATGGAATTGAAGGCAGGTTACATATGCGTTAATACGTAATCGAAGCATTCTACGTAATTTGATGACGTAAAGAGATTACGAAGACGTGATTGATAAATGAAATGTAATTCCATCAGTTTCAAATGACAGAGATGTGTTCGTGCCCCTAAAAGTCGGCGACATTTCATCGTAACCCGTGTTATACAAATACTTGTCCTGAAAGTTTAGTCGACACGTACAAAACAGTTAACGACAGACTGCTTAGTGAATTCGAGCAAGATTCAACAACGCCGACTTTTATTCAAGACAATTCAAATGCAAAACAAAGGGTGTCGTGAGCGTTTAACAGAAAATGAAAAGAGTGTGTGTATGAAGAAGATCATTTATTATTCCACGTGATAGTCTCTCGACCAATCAGGACTTTCTCGATATTGACAATAGTGTGATTGTGTGACCATTTTGACGGAGACTTGAACGAAATGAATATTGTGTTAAATGCATACACGTATTAGATACAAATGTTATACTCAACAATACGGTTTAGCATTACGAACCGCAATACTGAGCGACCGAGTGATGCGTAAATAAACTATAGATCGGCGCTTGAACTAGAGATTATCATCTAACACGGCGACCACAGAATATTTGGATGCTCATGGCATCACATAATTCACCAAATTGTAATATAGTTGTGTGATGTTCCGACTTTGTCAAATTACCCATGCAGCAAATATTCATTGTATGTACTCGTATGTACTTATCTTATGTGAATAACTGAACCCCGAGACATGCAACAAAGCACCGTACGGGGATGGTAACTCTTCTGCTGGCGGTTTGCGTCAGAGCACTGTAATATGCGGACTATTTATTATATGGCGACATTTTCTTTTAGTTTCAGGTGCAAATTATTCAAAATACGTTTCTCCAAAATTGTTAGGCAAACACGCATGCGTTGTTTTAACATCTTGTGTCTGTGGAATAAACGTAGCGATTTTCGTATTTTATTATTGTATTGACAGTTTATTTTGCTCACGTGCATATGCATCGGTCAAGTTCATTGGCAGATGAAATGCACCGTACACAATGTTGTTTTCTGTTGTCGATGTGATAGTTATTATTATTATTATTATTTAAACACTACAATACTATAAATAATAAATAAATACAACATGAAAAGTAAAATTAAAACACGATTTCACATTCCAATTTTATTTACTTTTGTGGGAAAGGGCCAATTTTGCAATCAATTCTACTCCAAAAAATGAATATTAATTTTCAAAAAAAGTTGCGGATCACCAGAAAATTACGGTTGTAAGATAACAATGTGCAATATGGTGCATCACAATTAAGTTAATGATTGTCGAAAAGCAACATTATGTATCATAACAAACAGAAAGAAAGACAAGGGACAACAACCGACAATTCATCGTGATCACGCCAATGTATTAAATTTAGAACTACTAGTATATTTATAAATCAGCATTTCTGCATCGATAGAAGCTCTGAATCAATTTATCTAGCAACACAGAAGAAGTGTTTATGGTTATGCACTTTTATGGTAGCTTGGTAGTTACAATTAATGGGTCATATTTGTACTTTGCAGTTGCTGGATACTATTAAGCTAATGCGAACGAACAGAGCCTCGGTTTCAGGTTTTCCTTTTTATGCTGTTCCGTTTTCAGTTGCGCTGCTCTCATTCACTCATGAATATATGTTAATATTTAACAATGATGTATTTTTAATTTGTTTTCGACAAAATAAATATGTTAAACATTGTTGTTTATATCAATATTGAAAACAATTGGTAGCCTTGTTGGAATAAATTGGTGCAAAAACATCACCGTTGATATAGAACATATTACTATTAATGTATTTACACATAGATACTTTTGAAACCAGTTTTACTTTAAGCCATTTAATATTAACGTATCGAGATACAATGTCCCCATGTGACAAGTTATATGACATTGATTGCTCTCCTGGAGAAATATATTTGCATAAATAATTGCACTGGCATTTGTTATACTTCATTGCTTTGCATTGGTGCATTTTCTGTACCGTTCAAACCATGTAAACGACCCCATTGTTTACAGAACAGTCATTATTCCATGAATAAATAAATGTATTCATTTATTCATTAAGAACGGGACGTTTATCACCAGGGGATGGAGGGAACTGTGGGAAGGATCTTCGTTCTCATGCCTATATTTAGAGGGGGCTAATCGTTGGGGACAGTCATACTTTTTATTCCACTCTCCAAGAATAAAATAACAATATTCGTGCTTGAAAGTAATGTATTGCTTTATTTACTTTTACTTATTTTTAACGTTTTCATTTACGCCATTATTGTGCGTACTTCTACTATTAAAATCACCCTAATGGACCACCACTGTTAAAATGTCCATCACTACCAATCTTATCAACAATTTTAACAAAATCATAACTAACATTGTTTACCAACAATCTCACTGGCAATACTACCACTATTATGGCTACCATGACAACCACTATTCTCACCACCTGCAGTAGCACCACTATTATAAACAGCTGGAAAAAGAAATAATGAAGACACTTAAAAAGAAGAAATGGTCATCACGGAAATAAACGATGATAAAAAGGAGGAGTATGATGATAAGGATAACTCATTAAAGATTGATGTCAATGTTTGATTTTAATGTCAGTTTATCTTAATGTTGAGTACAATCACACATATCTACTAAATGTGTCTATGCATCATCCAAGTATAAATTTCAATGCATCCAGACTGGAAGTGCATAGACTGTCAAAATGTGGTGATTATAATCACACATGAAGACAGAAAAACTAGCATGAATATCATGAAAAACCAAATGATCGCCAGTGGGCTAATTTTCTTTGAATCTCTTCGTCTGCGAGAAATGATTCCGGATCCATTTACAGAATATGATTTTAGAATCGCAAATTAACAAAACGTATAGTATTAACTGTGAGTATAGTACAGTACTCGCATGTAAACGTTCAACTGAACTAGGTAATAAATAAGTGATTGACATGAATACAAAAATAGCCACCAGTTTATAATTTTCATTAAAATATATGAAGTTGTCCATTAACCCAATAAACCCATGAATAAAAACAAAATGGCCGCTTTTCATTTGAATCTCGACATAAATATGACATGCACCAGTAAACCAATAAGCATGACCACGGTACAGCATTTAAATAAATCATCCTGTTCATCTCTGTAAAGCGGTTCTGACACGTTTCCCGACAAGTATTTAAATTTAACTAACAAATATGAGAACCAAATTGGCAGCCAGACAATTATATTTGATCAAATGGTGTAAAAAATTGGTGTTCATTTTGTGTAAGTATTTGTGTTAAGTTTGAATGTGATCGATTAAAATCATGTCTGAGACATGGCCCCAGTCGATCGAACGGACTAACTGACACTGAGAAGAGGGTCATTATTGTTTTAGCCTGCTATTGGACAGGGTCATGTATTTTTTGTGTAGTTTAGAACAGGGTCATCATTTTTCCTACTGACTGATTTGAATCCACCCGGCTCATTGCTCCTTTAATAAACGCCTCTTCTCCAATGCCATATTTGTAAACTATTCGTATTATAAGAAGAATATACTGAAGAAGAAGAATAACTGTCATAATTTACGCAAATACATGATATATTGGTTTACATTTATTCAAATACAGTATACACAGTGTGTTTGTACATTAGCCAAGGCGTAGTCTGGCGAAGGCAAAACAAAAAGTGTGATCAGACATATAATACCAATATAAAATATTCCAATCAAATGGGCATTCAAAACTCAAAACGTAATATGCAGTTTATGCACATTATTAGAGCAATGATGTCTAATGAGTATGTTGATAAACATTTGAAGTCTGATGTGCATATCACAGAGTCAATCAACAAAATTAACAAATGTCGCTGTATGTTTAAGAGGATAACAGAGTCGACATTTATATTAGTTCGTCTCTATAGTGTTGGGAATATATTAAGGCTACAAAACCGTGGATTACGAATCTTGTGAAAATAGCATTATAGAAGCCACAGTGTTGATATTGAGAAAAGTTGTTTCAGTTAAACATCGTATCTGTCTTCAATTTGCCAATATTGTATAGATAATTAATTATTTCCCATTTAAGATATGTGTATTAAATGCAGCCATACAACATTTGGGACAGTGCCAATACCGAATATTACCTCACAGATTGTACTGGAAATTATTACGATAATAGTGCCTTATATTTGAATGATTACCCATTCTGTATAAGAGTTTTAAACGAGTGTGCGTTTGTTGTATGGTATTGTGTATCATGTTATGAATAGTTATGGTGTATATTATAGTTTATTGAATTTTTCAATTTTCCATGAAAAACAGTCATGTACGTTTAATTAGTCTGATCTAATGTATTTTGTCATTGGTGGCTATGGTGAAGATATTGTGCCATACCTCAAAATGTAGACTGATGACATACGATGAGAATTTTATGTATCATGACTGGGTGTTTTTGTCATGCTTTTTGCAATTTATTATGTCATTCAAATGCGACATTGTCTCAAACCTGTACTTTTTTTCCCAATTTTTATTTTTAATAATTCATTTCATTTATGCTATATACCAACGTTGTACATCTAATCACTTGCAAGAGAAAAAAAAAGATGGCGCCTTCTATTGAAATCCAGTTTTGTCAAGCGAGCCCCGAGGTTTACGGTAGAAGGTGAAATTTATCTTGGACCCTGGTTGAAAAGTAAAAAAATATCGTCATCTCAAGGGGCTAACCCTTCTTCTGACGGTTTCTCATTGATTATAAAAATGTTTCATTTCCCGCCATGGTGTACTTCGTACGTCATGTTTTGTTTTCTACGTTGACTGATTTCAACGAAATGGCGACTACTCGACCCTTAGTTTTTATGTGACATTAACCTTGCATGTGATCGCTTACTCATTATACATGAAACAATATTGTGATAAGATTCGGTTATATTTATGTGAGTATATTTAAATAAAAAAAAACGTTTCACAGCTATAAACGAAGACACTAACTTATAGTTACAATAGTGTAAGGTTCACACAGTATGCAGAATATGTCCAGTAAACAAGCGAATACTTTGATTTAACCCTCCCTTGTGTTCGGTGTTATTTACTTTCTATGTCATTAGCTGCTATGAATACTTTCTCAATACGTATTCACTGTTATTCAATATATACATTATACAGAATGTGTTCAGTGCATAAATAAATACATTATACATAGAATATTGTGTATATAAGCAAAGACATTAGTGATTTCAATACATTTGAAAAGATATTTATTTGCTCGAAACAAAATTTTGACGAATTTTGTATTGATTCTTATTCACAGTCTTGGTAAAAACGTATAAAACGTGTACATCACATGGCATTATATTAAGCTAACGTCTGGTTTCGTAGTATATAGTTTCATTGCTCGTTATGTTCACCTGGATACAATACATTCCTGTAAATCCATATTAGGATTAAAAGACAGCAACTGTTACTATCTTCTATACAGCTTACTAGTTTTATCGCTTAGCATTTATGACATGTGTATGGATGTGAAGTATGTTCTAATGGCATTGTGGCCTGTTATTGTGCTTTCATGCGGATTATAGTAATGACGGCCAGACTACTAGAGCACATGGAAATTTGCTACTGAGATTTCTTCACAATTACACGTGGGCAAGTCTTAATACGGGAACATTCATCAATAGAAATTATAGTCATTTGAGTGACGTGTTTTTTATTGCTTTGCCGTTTATGCGTCGTGAGTAAAATAGCAAAGCTGACATGGTTTTCATACACATTCGTAATGTGCTCAATATCGTGAGTAAAATAGCAAAGCTGGCATGGTTTTCATACACATTCGTAATGTACTCAATATCTTGAGTAAAATAGCAAAGCTGGCATGGTATTCATACACATTCGTAATGTACTCAGTGTCGTGAGTAAAATAGCAAAGCTGGCATAGTATTCATACACATTCGTAATGTACTCAATATCGTGAGTAAAACAGCAAAGCTGACATGGTTTTCATACACATTCGTAATGTACTCAATATCGTGAGTAAAACAGCAAAGCTGACATGGTTTTCATACACATTCGTAATGAACTCAATGTCGTGAGTAAAATAGCAAAGCTGGCATGGTTTTCATACGCATTCGTAATGTACTCAATATCGTGAGTAAAATAGCAAAGCTGGCATGGTATGCATACACATTCGTAATGTACTCAATGTCGTGAGTAAAATAGCAAAGCTGGCATAGTATTCATAGACATTCGTAATGTACTCAATATCGTGAGTAAAATAGCAAAGCTGACATGGTTTTCATACACATTCGTAATGTACTCAATATCGTGAGTAAAACAGCAAAGCTGACATGGTTTTCATACACATTCGTAATGTACTCAATATCGTGAGTAAAATAGCAAAGCTGACATGGTTTTCATACACATTCGTAATGAACTCAATGTCGTGAGTAAAACAGCAAAGCTGACATGGTTTTCATACACATTCGTAATGTACTCAATGTCGTGAGTAAAATAGCAAAGCTGACATGGTTTTCATACACATTCGTAATGAACTCAATGTCGTGAGTAAAATAGCAAAGCTGACATGGTTTTCATACACATTCGTAATGTACTCAATGTCGTGAGTAAAACAGCAAAGCTGACATGGTTTTCATACACATTCGTAATGAACTCAATGTCGTGAGTAAAATAGCAAAGCTGGCATGGTTTTCATACACATTCGTAATGTACTCAATGTCGTGAGTAAAACAGCAAAGCTGACATGGTATTCATACACATTCGTAATGTACTCAATAGCGTGAGTAAAACAGCAAAGCTGACATGGTATTCATACACATTCGTAATGTACTCAATGTCGTGAGTAAAACAGCAAAGCTGACATGGTATTCATACACATTCGTAATGTACTCAATAGCGTGAGTAAAACAGCAAAGCTGACATGGTATTTATACACATTCGTAATGCACTCAGTGTCGTGAGTAAAACAGCAAAGATGAGATGGTTTTCATACACATTCGTAATGTACTCAATGTCGTGAGTAAAATAGCAAAGCTTATATGGTATTCATACACATTCGTAATGTACTCAGTGTCGTGAGTAAAACTGCAAAGATGAGATGGTTTTCATACACATTCGTAATGTACTCAATGTCGTGAGTAAAACAGCAAAGCTGACATGGTATTCATACACATTCGTAATGTACTCAATAGCGTGAGTAAAACAGCAAAGCTGACATGGTATTTATACACATTCGTAATGTACTCAATGTCGTGAGTAAAATAGCAAAGCTGACATGGTATTCATAAACATTCGTAATGTGCTCAATATCGTGAGTAAAATAGCAAAGCTGACATGGGTTTCATACACATTCGTAATGTACTCTATGTCCTGTATTGGCGTGTGTTGTGTATCGGTGTGGTATTGTCACTTAAAGAAATAGCCTTTAATCTTTGGAATTGCGCCATGGAATCATGTTCCACATTGTTAAACCACATGTCATGCATTTGTTTGTGTGTGTTCAGTTACATTGTTACATAATAAGGTTTATTTTGTTTAGAAGAATAATTCGAAGATCTCCAAGTAAAGTGAAAAGCAAAATACTGATGCTTATATACCGTAGAGTAAATATCATCACATGGAATCTTGTTATCTTTGTTTCCCACGCAATCTTCGATGAAAGTAATTACAAGCCACGAACGTGTTAACAAGTTGACTCGGGAAACTATACTAGTTGGACATTGCTTCATTTCGGCATTTATTCACAGGCTAAATAAAAGCTACCCATGTGACATTAATACCTGCAAAATGTCATAAAAATGCATTTAAAAAGAATAGCAAAAATGGTCATAGCCTCCATATTCAAAATGGGTAGCCTCTTTTAAAATTTAAGTTACAGGTGTAGGGAATCTGCGAAAATAAATAATGCGTTTTTTTCAAATTATATAGTAATTTTTCTTTGTATAAGATATTAGATGTTTTTTGAGTGTGCAGCCAATACAATTACCAACAGTTCAAACGCATACACATAATTAATACACGATCAAAGAATAGAATATTACATCGAGTAATTTTGTCATTTTTTAAAAATGTTCGAAATGTTGTGACACAATCATTATTCATGTAAAGTCAACGAAACCATATCTGACTGGTAGTGGGGAAATTACGCAGACAATTATAAAAGATCTATTCAATTATAAACAAATATTTTCGCAAATGTCACTGATCGTGCAAAACGGCAGTCGCGAAGTATATAAGAACCATAATAATATAGTAACCATGGACGGCACTGTTATTTGGCACTATACGTTCGGTATAGAAGTGTCATACGAGTGCGGCTCGCTACCTGCTTTACGATTGTTGTCATGACGATTCGACTGGACAGGATAACACTATCACATTGTAACTTCTTCTCCTCTCATTTCAAAAATGAAAAACTGCTGCACTATTTAGATCATTGCACGCAAACAAACATTACGACAAAGACAGATGCTGTAATAACACGTGTGTAATTGATATCCATGGCAACAACTTGTTTAAAGTTCAGATACACAGTTAATTGACACTGTAGAATAATTTTATCAACAATCTATAAATGGCAGGTGAAAATATTTCTAAATGCTGAATGTATCATATGAGTTCTATGACAGTGCTAGCGATGTTTGTCTTGTGTAATTCATTGAGTCTATAACGACCACACTTGGAAACCGTTACGGCTTTCTCCGCCGGATACGTTCGCTCTAAAGTGGTCCCTTTTTCGCAAGATTACGGATGAGTTTCATTCCAAATGCTCGTTTATTATTTTATCCTGGAAAGGGTGCTGGCAGCAAAGTTCAGGGTCAGTACATACACTGGGAGCCGCGTTATTTCTCACACCATGCCACGTCGTATAATATATCTTGTGTTGTATTATAGCGACATGAAAGGAAGTCACACGACAGAACGCATAGTGTGGCGCTTAAAACGTGGGATTACTGAATGATTAATAGGTCAGAGTAATGCAGATGTAATCACACTGGACCATACCGTGCATTGGTCACAAGAAACACGATACAATGCCGTTACGGTAGTAAGCATTTGCAAAAAACACCATCATACCATTGTGTTAACGATTTCGTACTTTATAATATGGTTATGGGTGACTATAAAACAATTCCTGGGTTGAAAATAAGATTGCAAATGCAATGTATAATACACATTAATACTGATATGCTGAAAGAAAATACAAATTGTCTATCGTCAAGGTAACATTCTCACAAATGAATCTGGCTGTTACTAGGAGTGTTGGAACGTTAGTTGTATTCAGTTGAAAATATCATCTTTTTTCGGTAATTCTCTCATACACAGCTTTTTACAAAACAATTACATGTTATTGATGTTATTGGGTCTACGACAAGTTAGCTAATCTTAGTTTATTTTTTGGCGATTCGCGTGCGTTTTGAAATACTGTATGCCACATGTTGTCCTGTTAACTTACACCTGGATTCCATCGTGCGAACGGAGTTCGCTTTTATTGGAATCTTTAGTATCACAATATAAACCGCCGAAATAATAAGCGAAAAAATATTTTGTTAATATTACCAAATATTCATTGATAATATCAAAATGACGGCCGATGATACTTTAACTTCAATGAGCAGGCATTTCAAATGTTGCAATCCTTCAGAGAAGTATTCGTATACGTTTGTATATCTCCCTATGACGTTCTATAGACGTGCTTTAAGAACAATGTTATGGTAGATGGAATACTAGATACTATTATGATTTCTAATGCGTCTAATCATTACTACTCACGGTAGTGTAGTGATGTATGTAGTGGTAGTGTTACACAGGTCATGATTGGTGGGTTCAGACACCAAATCCTACCCTGGATAGATATCTCACTTGGAAACCACGTGTTAGGCATGTTGTTAACAAAATATCCCCTATCATCGGATTAATCAGCAAGCTTCGTCACTATCTCCCATGTTGTATAATGCCCCTATTCTTCCGTATCTCTCATATGGCCTTGAAGTCTGGGGGAAATACATTACTCCAATTTATAAACAACAGAAGAGATTAACACGCATTATTCTATTCAAAGACCAATATACTCACAGCAAACCTCTGTTCTATTCTTTAGGAATTCTTAATATTTATGATTTAATCAAATATCAGCTATGCACTTTTATTTATGACCTTCGGCATCAAAAAATCCCTCGTAATCTTTTAGACTATTTTTCGTTTCATTCCCACAACTATACCACTCGATCTGTAACCAATTCTGACATTTCCCTTCCTAAAAAGAGAACAAATAAAGGTCTATATTCAATTGATTATAATGGATTATATGGAATGCTCTACCCAGTAATTTGAAACTCGATAACAGTCGTGCAAGGTTCAAAAAAGAACTCAAAATGTATTTGTTTTCACTATAAGTTTGAAATTGTTGGTTGGTTAAATGATTGATTAACTGGTTAGTGATTGGTTGATCAATTTGTTATTTAGTTGGTTGATTGGCATATTTGGTAATTGAATGGTGGATTGATTAAATGGTTGGTAGATTAGCTTAGCTGATTGATTGATTGGTTGGATGGTTAATTTGTTGATTGATTGGATAATTGGTTGACTGGTTAATTAGTTAGTTGGTTGGTTGGTTGATTAGTTAGTTAGTTGGTTGGTAAAGTGGTTTGTCGGTTGGGTGGTTAATTGATTGATTGGTTAATTGATTAGTTTGATTAATTGATTAATTAATTTATTTAATTCCTTATTAATTTACTCTGTATTTCTATGTTTAGTTCTATGTATTATTTATTTACTGTTATAACTAGTCTTTGTAGCATTTTTGTAATAATCAATTGTGTTAGGTGAATACTACGCCCTTGTATTTTTTTCTCATTGAAACAATTATATACAGGGGAACAGACTTGTCTAGCATTACAATTGCTATCTTCTATCACCCCAGCCATGGATCAGTTGTTCATTTTATTTTATTTTATTTTTTAATATTTATTATTTCGCAATGTACTTTTTTATTGTCGTATGTTTTTAGTTCTTTGTATTACCTGTAATATATTGCAAATAAATAAATACTAAATACCCGGAGTTGAACACCAACATAAGAGTCGACTCCTACACTGACTTAATAGGGAAGGCCAAAACCACTGGCTAAGCTGCATTCACTAACGGGTGCGAATTTGAAGGGACGTTAATTGAGAAATGCGACTCGACTGGGTCTGGTTGAAGGCGATGTAACGTATTAAATTATGAAAGGGCGATTTTTTTTGATAACTTTCTTCGACATAATTCGTGTAAATTGTCGATAGTGTAAGTAGCCGGAACCGGAACTCTGTGCGTGAATACACCATTACATTTGCAACTTTGTGAAATCGGATACCTACATGTGTATATCACTAACAGCATGTACTCCTTCATTTCAACTATTCATGTAGACATTATTATTTATATATACATGTATATTACATAAATGTTGTTGTTGTTTTTTCGAATGTCTGAACTTCTCTGTACGTGGCGCCACGCGTGATTTTAAATACAGTATTTTGCTGTGGAGGCGTATTAGGAATATCTTAATATACGAAGGTACGCATTATCACCGGCAGTCGTGACCGCATGTTTCAGTCCGAGGTTTTAGTAGCGTAATTCAACGGTAAGACGCCTCCGCATCGATGAGTTTCTCGGATAACCATTTGTCGGTTTCATTGGGTGTGGATTTCGAACCACTTAGTGTCACATAGCGCATAATATTGTCACAAATGAACTGTGTTTTAGGGTTTATATATTTACACTTATAAAAACTGTCATTGTAAGCCTGTTTTATCGCCCCTGCTTGATTTAATAGCATTACGTGTCAGTTATATTGTATGAGTGTTTATGGAAGGGCTGGTGGAAAGTACTGAAGTTCAGTTAGACGGCAATGCCCAAATGCTACATTAATGCGATTTACCTATTGCAATCGTTAATAGGTCTAAGGTGTCGACTGAGTGGTCCCAAATGCTGAGCTGTTTTGAGTCAATCGATCAAAGATTCTGTCTCATGCCTCAAATTTATTTTTCCAAAAAAACATACATTTGATTTGCGCGTGTGTGTTTTTTGTGAGGAGTGAAAACTCCATCACTCGTAGAATAATTTCGATTTGAATGAGAGCGATAAAACACGATTCTCAGTTGAAATGTTATTACATAAGAAACCGACATAACGTTGCAGGAGCAGTAAAACATGGGGCACGACAATAACGCCACCTGAAACGATTTTTCATTGATCTCTTAAACCACTCATATCTGTTTGATATCCTCACTATAATAATACTCACGAGTCTTATCAATATGTATTTCATGAAACCAGACTCCGTTGTAGGATTTAGACTTATTTACGCGACGCTATTACCGTGATGCATTATGGGCAATGCGTGTTCGAGCAATAGGGAAGTACTAGTATTATCCTTTCTATCGACTATCAGCAACAAACATGTTTGTATTTTTTGCACCCCTCCTAGTTTCGCTACTTCCAGGAAAATAGTCTATGCGTTGTAGCTTGGTGCGCCATGACACTTGAGGCGGAAACCAGCCAAGTAATAACCATAATAACCATAATAACTATGGATGCGTAGTCGCTAGTCATGAACAATATATAAAATATGTAAAGGAAAGCATTATTATTTTATTGATGAACGTTCACAGATCAGAATAATGTCAAAACTGTTAATGACATCTTTTTATATCTACTTACGTCACGAGAGAGATTCGTCGCTGGAGGGCGCTATTTTAGGAACACTATACTGTACGTACAGACTCAGACAAGGTACACATATTTACCCCAACCACCCATCCCTATGTAGACTGATTAGAAATCGGATTCAAATATTTTTCGCAACATTTCACAGACCACAGGGAATTATAAAATATTTGTTTTTCATCGCGTCATACACCCTCGGGTCTATGCTTACTCCAACAACATCACGCCATGTGTTCGATATATCGTATCCGTCTAGGAGAAAAAATCGCTCCCGCTCGCCACCTCCATTTGTATATATCTCCCATTTCATATAAAACGAGGGCTGTGTGTTGAATTCGACGCCGTCTCACCTAGGAACAATGTAGTGGTCTATTTACTACTACTATCTAAGTCACAATCCTACAAATCGTAAAATCTCACGAGACTATGCTCTCTGTAGATACAGTTACAGTGTATGCCATTAAACCGTCATTAACGGTATCAACGTGATCAATGTGACAAGAAGTACAATATCAAAAACAATCTTTAAAAATCGATCAATATGTGACAAGAAGTACAATATCGAAAACAATCTTTAAAAATCGATTACTGAAAAAAAAATCTAGCAGTAAATTGTTAAAATTGGAACTAATAATCACGAACCGTTGAGCAATTAGAATGATATGCTCGTGTTATTAAAAAGATCAATGTCGCTTTTAGCGATGACTAAGAACTTGATCCACGAGAACATCACGTACTGTTTGATGTTCGCCAGTTACTACGAATGAAATTATTACGAATCGAAACGCCCAGCAGTGTTCTGCCCATGGGCACGAAACCGCGACGGCTTATTCGTGACTTTTCTTGTTCTATTGGGGATATTTGTTTCTGTGTTTCCCTATCACCATTAAATAGTGGCCTTGATTTGATTACCTTTGATTGCGTGCGCAAACTTGGTCGTTTAAAGAACGTTGCTTTACATTGTTTATAATATTGACGAGTCTAATATTCAGTCTTAGAGCGTCGTGGTCTCTCAGGATTGCGATCAATGGCGCCTCCGCTCTCGTCTGTCTGTTCTGTCTTTGAGACACTACCGAAGGCACGGATAATAAAATATGGATTTTCGTAATTTCAACCAAAACAGGTCGCCAAACAATGATATATTTAGTTCAAACTACAGTGTGAAGAGACAGCAAACACAATGTGCAAATTTAGCCTAAATTATGCATTTTTTTAAATAATTAAAGAGTTTTCACTTTTTCTCTTTATACTTTCGGTCATTTAATAAATATCTGGCAACTTGTAACGCATGGATTCCAGGCTAACGTGGTAATGCTCATTATTAACTCTCAGTATACTGCCATTATGAGTGTGTCCGATGGAGTATTTTGATCTGACAATGTCTATGAACATAACCGGCGACATACAAGAAATTTGACATAATGGAGCTAAATGCTTTTTCCGATAAAAAGGCAACTTTTGTACTAATCACAAAATAAATTCCACATAATTATTTTCATAAACTCCCTCAAATTTTAATAAGGAGCTGTATCGAACACAATTATGTCCAAGTTATCAAAGAATATAGAAAAATAAGCTAAATATTTGACTTATAATGTACATAAACTGTACGCAAATTACCAGGGTGTTATTTGAAATTATAATTACTTAGTATCTTGAGATTTTTCTTAGAACGTATACTTGGAAGCATCATGGGCAAGACGAAACAACATTACATTTAAACTGTCAGATACCAGTAGTGTGTCCGTGGAATTATTTGCAAGGCGTCCAGTGTTGGAGTGAATGTGGTACAGAACGTCTGTGTGGTATATGGCGTTAAATAGGATTTCTTGCAGTTATAACGTCCATCTTTTGTTGATAAATCACGCCCCAATTATTTGATGGGTCGCACCTTTTCAATCCCAATCTATTCCAAGTTGAAGATACTGCATTTTTTTCATGTGCTTGTTTCAGTTCCAGGAGTAAATCTGAAATATTGTTAGTCATTAGTTTGACCTTTTTATTGAGATCTAGTGACAATGTGTTTACGTAAATCTGATTTTGTTATTTTTAATTCTACTTTATATCCTCCATTATGGCAATGACACGGGGCTCATTGTCGGCTACGGTATCAGTTGACTCGTCAGTGGAACTATGTTTTTTTTCATTTCTGATGGATAATCTTAGAATAGAATTTGTTGGTAATTTGTTTTACTTGCCTCGTTGGTGTTCCAGGTTTGCTCTAAACCTCACCAGTAAATAATGGAGAGAGTACCAGTATGCGAAATGCATTTTTTATGGCATCTAAGACACCTGGTGCTGTGGGCCACGAGGCTTCAAATTATTGCAAAAAATTATAAATCAAAATTCACTTTTTTTCGGAGTCCATATAAATGACTAGTTTTCCCAGAAACGCATTCTATCGTCTCATTGTCGGAACCCCATTAGTTGATGGTCAACTCCCATTAGTTGATGGGCCGGACCATGTTAGTTCAATAATGAGTCGCACCGAATTACTTGATGGGCTGAGTCCCATTCCTAGATAGGTCGCACTCGCACCCATTAGTTGATGGGGCGAACCACGTTAGGTGATGAACCAAACCCGTATTAGATGATATGTACCACCCCGTTAGTTGATACACAGAACCGTGCTAGTTGACCCCATTAAGTTCATTAGTTAATAGACTGAGCTCTTTGGTGGGTTGCACTCCATTAGTCGATGGACCGAACCCTACTACTTACTATTGCTAGACGAAACGATTTCTTAATGTCAATAGTTCTTCCCACATTTCGTACAGTGCAGTTTAACAGTTTTTAACGCCCTTTACCGTGGTTGCACTACCTTGCCCGTATCATCGTAGATAGATGCTCTCTAAAATATGCAATAATAAAATGTGCCAATATGTTTTTTTACTTTATGTATTATAAATCATTTTGTGGCCAAAGTTGACGAGTATGTTTCTCGCCAAAACCTTGACTAGTATTGGTGTACGATTTTGGAAACTTTTTTACAGTTCATAATACAGTAAATGTAGTGTTAATTGAGAAACTTGAAAATTAATTATTTAATTTTGTAATTACGATGGCTCAATTTTTGGTTTGAGCCAACCTAAATTTTAGTCAGTAATTTTATGCAAAATTCTGTATAGATATAATATTGCATTGTTTCAGAACAAATTTGTGCTATGCAAAGAAAAAAATGTACCAGGTAACGAGTACATCGTGAGTTTGTACCCATTCTGAATTCGTATTAGTATGGATTCCCAGGATGTAAGGTAGTAATAGATACACTATGTTTTATTAAAGAAACTCCAAACTGTCAGTAACTGAAGCCCCGGCGTAACCGGGTATCTTTTGGGAATTTCAAATACGCTCTTTGGGGGTGGTGTTGATCACTTAGTTAAAGCAGGGGAGTCATCAACTGCGCATGCGCCAGATGGTCATAGCGTGTCATTGTTTACAAACAAGCGTCTATCCATGGAGGGATCTCCCTCCATGGTCTACCCATGAGCCTTTGCATTTTTAGCGTGTGTTGTTATCGTCGCTTGGGACTCAGTTCCCACGCGTGCGCAGGTGACGACCCTCCCGCTTTAAATGTCATATCAATAAATAGATTGTCGACAGAGTACCGTATCTGTCATTCTGAACGCTGCAGTCGGCGAGGCAATCATGTTACAGCTGAACTGAACTGAATGCACTTGAGCAGCGCCCGCTTACGCCCTCAACGATAACATACCTGTATATTGAAGGGGTCGCTTGATATAATTTGTGTTTTTACATGGTCACGTGTTTATAGTTTTTATTATTTGGACACTCAGATAAATATGTATAGAACATAATTACTTCAGTGATTTGTACATAATTATATTCTGAGAGATACGTATCCTCGGGGGCGGAGCTACGTCACAGACTCGGACGTTCCACGTTGCTAAGACGCGCATCACTGTACCACGTATTTCTATGGGGCTTTGTGCGCGCTGCTGTGGAACGCCGTGGAGCCGGTGAAAACTCGAGAAAACAACACAAACTCAACTTTGAAGTAATCCTGAACAACCAAATTCATATATGTTACACACGTAGGGCTAATCTTGTTACACTGTTCAGGGGACTCTCAACAACCATCGCAAAGTACCGTTTTCTGCGAGTTTTTGGTCTTTGTTTTCACCGCCAGGGTTGCCAGGCGGTAGAAAATGCCCGGATGTCCGCCCCTGAGGATTGCACACGTAACGATAATTATCTAAGCTCGCATAAATTTGTAAACATATTTCAAGACAATGCAGATGTCACATTTGTCGAGGAGTTTAATTATCGGTGGTATTTTCCACATTGACACCTACCTCTGTTGCCCAAATAGTGGGATTACACCTTTTATGCTTTCTATGATTTTAGGAAATGTCCACGGACATTCTGGAACCAAATGTATCACGGTCACCTATGAGTGAGTGCGCCACCAACGGCAAGAAAAATAACATGATATATTAAAGATAATATTTGGTAATCGTAGTCCTAAATAACTATTAAAAATAGCTAGACGTTTCGAGCAATGGCTCTTTATCGATAGCATAGAAGCAAGTGTGATAACGTACAGGTAGAACATAGGAACGTAAGAACGCGCATGAACTATAAGTTAGAATCACAAAAAATTCCACAGTAGAACAAATAACGCGCCTTAGGTAGTGAGCTCAACAAATGAGTTGAACTGTTTGTTAATACCATGGGGTTCTTTAGTTCCAAGACGGAATATTTATTTATAAAGAAAAATAACAAATTCATTGCTGAATATCCACGAATTCTAGCAATTTAGTCATCACCTTGTTACGCAATCTCATTTTGTTATATTAAAAAAATGGTGGTCGTCGCGCCACGCATGCGCGAGATATGGGACTCATATAAACAAAGTTGGCGACTTTTGACTGTTGCGCAGACCAGCGGGTGCAAACTGAGCCTTTACCATGCTTTATTTAGGTATTTTAGGTGATTGGAAGGTATCGAAGGAGTCATCGGCGGTAATTAGTGCAAGTTGCGCCCAGATCAGAACTCATACTCGTAATTTCATTAGAAGAACGCATTGGATTGTGGGAAAATCAATGTTTATCAACACAAATGTCGCACATGCGCGGCACGACGACCACCCTTTAAGATATTTCGTAAATTGGTTACAACATTACAATGAAAGCGTGGCTGTACAGAAAACAACGCACAACAGAGGAAATGAATACTATGGATAACATTTTGATTTTGTAATTGTTTGGAATAACACACAATTTTTATTATATCTTGACGCATGTGGAAATGAAGTACGCCACATCATGTCCGTATGAAAGTTTAAAGCGCGGTGGTCGTCGCGTAGCGCGTGTTCGAATTTCATGTAAATAAACAATGTATTTAACACGCGTTGTATACGTCGCTATGAGTCCCATATTGAACAGGACGCGGTACGACGACTGCCGCCCTTTAAAAATTTTTAACATGTGTCACTTTATTCAATTGCGCACGGATTTATATTACAAGTACTGTAAACGCATCAATAATTCACTGGGTTTTAATTTAGCTATTTTCGCTGAAAGTAAAAACCGCTAAAATTGAATCTACGTGAACATGTAAAATAACAACTTTGAATTAAACTACATGTAGTTGTTTCCTTGACAAGTTTGTGAAATTAAAACACAGTGAAAATGCCCAAAACATCAAAATTAAATGTCAGTGAAATAGATGGTTTCACATTAGTATTATTTGACAAAAGAGGAACCGACATAACTTCTAGTCTCTCGGACAAAACCCGGACACACGTCTCCTCTATAGCGATATCTTGTTGTTATTACTATTAATTGCAGTGTATGTTGTAAATTCCTGGTGTTATGTGTGTATTGTCTGCTGATGTCTCCCGAGATATTACGTCATGGTAATGTGTATATAAGTATATACTAGTACTCATTGTTATAGTCTAGTCATTGTAGTCATGGTAGTACATCCGTGTTCTAGTTGACGCTTTCGAAAAATGTCAACGCAAAGAGTGTAAGTTTGTCCGAGTATTATGCAGTGTTTTATGTTACCATACGTTGAAATTGACACATAAATATTGTTGTACTGCTTATCAACATACAACGTGTGCTATGATCTGGGTAATATAGCGTTTCAATACTCCTGTTTACTACAAAAGACACTAAAAACACATTTTATACATTTTTTTCTAGTGTCTTTGCTTTTATGAAACTCTCCTGTTAGCACGGATTGTGATAATGTTTCTCATCAACGGGAATTTCACAGTGGCAGCTATTTTCTATGTTCAATGAATGATTGCTCCGCCTATTTTACGTCAACGCTATGCCGGTGTATTGTTTTACTAGTAATTGTTTCCGACCACTCTTACGCCGCGGAGCAGCATACTCGGCCTTTGTTTAGTAAGAATATTAGATCATGTATTGTTTTTGATGTCCGCTGTTTTTTTAATTCATGTATACCAATAATTTTATTTTCATTTAACTACCTCAAAAAATATATAACTGACAGTATTTTTTGTATTGGATGTTTTTTTTTTTCTTTCATGAATAATGTTCAGACTTGGTATTGATTTTGTCTTTACAAACCAGTTGTTGTTTCGAAATTTTTTTTCTTCTATTCAGCTATGCGTTTTTGTCGAGGTTTTATCAATCGACGTACTTCCCGAAAGAAATCAGTATTTCAATCAATTTGAGGTACGTTTTTTTTCTGGTTTCGTCCAGGTGTGTGTGTGATTTTCATCCGGGAGTTTTGCCCGGTGCTGTGGAATTCCGCAATGCATGACGGAACGTGCACGCATGCGCAATAATGCACAAGGCTGACTTGCGCCACAAAATGTGATCGATCGAACGTCGGATTGTAATACATTTGTCATGCATTTTACAAAATTTCAACTATACTGATGATATTTTAGATGCAAGCTCGGCGTTATTCTTCTTAGATACTGGGACCAGCAGCAAAATCTGAACGCACAGCTCGCAGGAAGCATAACGTTTGCAGAGTGTGTCTAGGAAAGGCGAGATGTCGTCGAACCGACAAGCTGCCACAAGGCGGCGAAAACGGCCGCAACCGCCCATATACAACGGTGTTTACAACTCGTACGAAGATAAGAACAACGATTTTGTCTGGTATGTCTGCAAAGATGCAAACACACACATCACCGTGCACGATTTACTGCACAAAAAGCAACACACGGTGGCCAAATCTGGATAATACAAAAGATTTCGCTCGTCGTTTACTTTACATGTGTATTTCGTCTCAATGTGTAAATGACTGTATTGTTGGTTAAATTTGTTTCTTCCGGCCTAGATCAGACTCTTGCATTGTTCTTTGCACAGCATCGTCCTTGGTAAATTATGACGTCGATGTCGCACTGTGTTATGTGCAAATTGTTTTACTGTCGTCGCTCGATCAACTGACAACGTGCATGCTTTTAGCATTGTCAACAAAGAAAGAATCGCTCTCACCTCTGCATTCGACCTTCCAGATTGAGTTTGCATAACAGCTGTCAAATGCACAGTATTAATAAAACCATGCGTCGGACGTTGCCATCAGAAGCGTCTAGTCAAATTAGAAAATATGCCAACCCGGACAGTCGGGTGATTGCAAAATTAAAATCACTTTTGTTTAGTCTTGGTTTGCAAAGTGATACATTGATTTGATTTGGAATTCGTGGGAGGCTGCATACCATACCCATGATACGATCCTATTTGCTTTCGCATTTCGAGTTTCATAGTGCAACTGTTAAACATCCTGAAATAGTTAACTTTGAAAAAAAAATGTAGTTTACTTTGAAAAAAATTATGTTTAACCTACTGTTATATGCTTTAACTATTAGCACTAAAAAACAAAAATTCGCGAGCAAAAATAATGAAATCCAATATTGATTTATTATTTTAAAAAATACACCCAAATTTATTCACAAGAATGAGCATGTCTAGCATCCAAAGTGGATCACTGTAACATTTGCAGTGCTCAGTGGGTTCCACTGATGTGTCCTACAATTCATTCACACATGTTGCAGACAAATCTGGTACAATGCTTTCCCAATGGGTGGTTTCAACAGAATATTTGATCTGTACAGTACTGTTTGATTTCTCAGTGTGAATTAATAACTTCTAACAATATCATCATTGCAATATTGGTTTTGTACTTGTTCCCTACATCTTTATAAATATTTATAGATTTCATAATTTATTTGCTGATTGAATATCATTAGAATATTTTCAAATAATGAAGCACTGCACTCCTTGATGGGGTGGTTTGATTCAATTGCCATTGGAATTTTTAAATATATTAATGAAGATGAATGGAATTGGTTTGTTGTATACTAGTACATGTAGATAGTATGACGACTATTATTTCTTCCAATATTCACAAATTTATTTAAATATTTGGCAGAATTTGGATTATTACAATATAAACTAGGCATTCTAAACCATCTGAACTAGCATATAGTGTCCATTAACTTAATATTGAATAGTTTATCATAGTTTAATAGAAAAATGTGGAAAGTTGTCAAAACTTGAACTTGAGTGGGCATTCAATTTTAGTAGTGTAAAGATTGTCAGTATTTTCTGGAAGGCATCAAGGCAGACTTGTTGCTTTGATGTCTCTGTCAAGTTCAAGCCCAGTAATGTGATACCAGTGGAGTGGTGCTATTTTGCAGTTATTTTTGTTCACAGTATTATTTTTGAAATGTCCTCTGTTTTAAGTATGAGTGGTTTATATGCTATAAATCTAACTTGACCATCATTAATAAAGCCAATGTGAAACCGAAAAAAAAATACAATTCTGGTCATGAATGATCTTTGATCTTGTATAGTTTGCTCTAATCAGGTTATGTTGTCTTGCAGAAACTGTCAATTGCAGACAGCCAGTGATTCAGATGATCACTTCAAAATGTCCTAAATTGTTTCTATCATTTCGGACAAAGGCTTAAGTGTTTTCTGTTAAATTGATTGTTTTACACCTAAAATATGACAAATAATTAATGTTCCATTACGCTAGTTTCCATTTCATTTTGGACAAAGTGTTCTACGCTAATTTTGAGACAGCTTAGTCCCTTTTGTTGTACAGACTCCATCTTAGTTACATCAACAAATGAGATTTAACTTTAATTGTTATATCGTAATTCAAAATCCTCATTAATTTAATAATTAATAATTTGTTACTAAATGTTGCAGAACCATTGAATTTAAACACTTCTTTTTAATATTATGAAAATTATAAAATTAAAAACGTGCAATCATTCATGAATCTCTGTCTAATCGTAGTTGGGTCATTGGGTTCTTATTAATGACTGTTAAGAGCTACAAAGACCCATTCAATTTAATAGAACTGGAATTCATTCTTCAGATGTGTCATTTTGAGTTTTGATTTTGATGTGAAACCTTGAATATACTAACCACAAAATTAATTTACATAAAAAATCATAAAATTTACTGATTCTACAAGAATTAAATATGCCAATTTATGAATGTATATTTGTTATGAGAAATTGTTTGATAATATTTAGTAATAAGTCACTTATAAGTGTCACTGAGAAAACCACTTTTGTTATCGATTATAACCTTTAAAAGTATAAATATTTTATTTTGCAGTCCAATTTGTTTTGAAATGATAGAAGAGGCGCATATGACAAAATGTGGTCATACCTTCTGGTAAGTTTATTCATCTTTTATTAGACATACCCACTGGGGATATCCATACTTTGTAGTTTGTGTCTAAGACTCCCACACACTTATAGTGTCTGTGAAACATTTGCAACACGTTTTTTCTGGTTCCAATTTCTTATCTCTTGACTTAAAAATTTAAAATATACTTGTACTATATTCCTTTTAACAAATCTTGGGAAAACTAATAAAAAACTATATTACTACTATATTATAATAGTAAAATAGTTTTATTATTGGTAATTGATACCCTTTCAGCAAATATGGTCGCCATTTTGAGAGGTAAACCATAAGTTTAGACGTATTCAACAACTTGATACTGTAAAATACTTTATTTTAGCTGGAATTGTTGGTAATTTTTGCTGAATATACCCTTTGGGTGTTTTGTATGGGATTTATTTTCACTGGTTTTTTGATGAGTTGAATGTAAAATATAAGAAAAAGGGTATATTCGCTGGATTTTATTACGCTCAGTGAAAATAGAAAGAATAAATTCCAAGTGAAAATAAAGTATTTTACAGTATGTGAATGCACGTTTTTCATGCGCAAGATCACAAGCTTGTTGCATAGATAATCTAATTGGATTTAACAAACTTTTACATATTTGTTTTGGGGAGGGAGAGTGCAAACCACTGAAATTTGCAGTACATGACTACATTATTCAGACTCCCCACATATTTGTGTTCATGGTAATTCATTAAGATGTTAACAGACTTCAATTTCACCCACCACTTAGCAGCAATTGTATTTTAGTGATAGTGTTTTGTGATTCTGACTGTACATGTGAGTGCAGTATAAAATAATTGTTTAAACCTAAGAATAAAATCAAATGTCAGTAATTTATTTCTTATTATTTGATGGTGATTCGCAAACCACAAGTTTCTGCAGATAGCAAAAATGAATGGGGAAAAAAACGGTGTCAGCAGGCACTTGTAAAAGGAATAGTTTTTACAGCTTCAAGTTTTTGTGGTATTTAGTGCGTAGCTTCCTCCCTTTGTTTGATGTTTGGTGGCGCAGTTTCACTTCGGAAGAAGTCAGAATGACGTAAACAGTTAACTGCGACTGGAAGGAGGGGCAGGGGTGTGTTGCTACAATTTCAGAAATTCAGGAATGTAACGTGTGTAAAAGTAATACCCATCGCTGTACAGTGAAAAGTTACTTATTAAAAATTTCACAAGTAAAGCAACATATTGAACCAATTTATGATTCATATAACTTTATTTCACTAATTCAATTTGAGGTGTTTTAGGAGTCCTAAAAAACAGAGGTGCATTTAAATACTGTAAAATACTTTATTTTAGCTGAAATTAATTTTCCCTGAAAAGACTTTTTGAGTGTTTTGTATGAAATTTATTTTCACTGATTTTTTGCAAGTTTAATGTAAAATATAGAAAAAAAAGATATATTCACTGGATTTTATTTTCACTGAATTATTCTTTCAGCGAAAATTAATTCCAAGCGAAAATAAAGTATTTTACAGTAGGTTTGAACTTGTAGTTATATAATGTATAATGTTGCCACTGCTGGACTAACCAAACAATACTGCAGATGAACACCAAAAAGCAATGTTACTGATATATAATGGTGCTTTAATATCCTTGTACATAAAATCCTGGAATTCCACGCTTGACAACCCCAGCGCTCCAGGCACCTTCCTATAAATTCCTGATGGCAACCTGTTTCACATTGTATGTATGTATGTATGCAAGAACAAAGGATCTTGTGTTATAGATCTGACTGACCTTTGACCTAGATACCATGTACACTC
This sequence comes from Saccoglossus kowalevskii, assembly GCF_978046115.1. Classification (NCBI taxonomy): domain Eukaryota; kingdom Metazoa; phylum Hemichordata; class Enteropneusta; family Harrimaniidae; genus Saccoglossus; species Saccoglossus kowalevskii. Next base: position 25,099,294 of record NC_140657.1, read on the forward strand.
TGATAACTTCAGATAATTCTTAGTTTCTTCCCAGGGTGTGTGTTTATATATGCTTTACTAACTCTCTTTAACAGTGTGTGGCCCTGGTTAATGAGATAAAGCTATGTATGCATAGAGCACACCACTTTTTTTTTTTGTCTGCTGGTAATGCAGAGAAATTGTAACTACATTAGGCCAAGAAAGAAAATTTCTCCTAAATTTGTTAAATAAGTTGTGAAGGTGGCTTTTTATCAGTATTTTATTGTGATTTTTCAAAAAACTGAAAAACAAATTTTTTTCTGGAATTTTGCTAAAAAAATTAAGCTGTAAAGCACACAGTTTCAATTGATGCACTATGAGCAGAATGATGAATACTTTTATTCTCGGGGGGGGGGGGGGGGGATAAAATATTTTGTATTTTTCAAATGTTGTTTTCACGCTCGCTGTGTTTCAAAATATTTCAGTAGTAGTGTTTATAATCAATAGTCATGTAATTTATCGCTAGTTCCAGAGGATGGAAATTAAGGCTGTCCACCTGTTCCAAGACAGGCGGGGATTTCAATTGACAAGAGTAAATTTACACATTGCCTGTTGCTGTTTTCTCTATGCTTCCTAAGGATAAACATGGTTAGCACACTGTGACACTAGCAGTTTTTCTCACTGACATGTAACTGGCTATTGGGATTACGAAAAATAATTAAGGTAACTAACCTAGTTATTAAATTATAAACCTCTAATGTATGTATTTTGACAAACTTTCGATTCAAAATGGCCATCATAGTAGGATGTACTACTGTGGAAAAAAAACACAGAACCATTTACTTGCTTCAATTGAAACATGTAATGTACCCCGTCTTTCTTTGCACTTTGAAATTTATTTGATGAAACCTTTCAGGTAGTTAAGTCTATGGTCATACCTAGCATGATTTTAAAGCTCATTACATAGTGCATATTAAATGCAGTATTAATATGCATGTGATAAAAATAGTTTTATATGAACAGACTTTGAACCTGTAGTGCTACATATATATATCTGAAAACTAAGTGTCTGTGTACACGGTAGTGAGTTACCAGTAGTTTAATTATCAGTAGCTGAACTAGATTATTATTGACAAATAAAATCTATCACTGTGTACCTTAAAAACACAATTCTTTAATTTCTACTAATTTGTATTTAATATTGTATTATTATCATGTTTCTGTCATTTCTATGTTCTGTTGAATAAATAAATTAACATGCAGTATACACGAGTTCACCGCTTGGTGCAATTCCGATAAAGCGATCAAACTTAATAATTCATGTTTTTTTGGATCAGATATAATATTCCAATTTATTAAGTGTGATTAACTTGGAATTTAAACCCTGGAAAGAAGGAACTTATCATTCTTTTTTTTTATATCCATAAATTTTGGAGAAAATCCATAGAAATCACATGACAATATTTGTTGGTGTTCATGTAGTATTGGGATATTGGTCAACAATGTTTTTAATATCTATGTATTGAGAAATTGGGACAAACATTGTACAACTAATGCTATTTCTAGAACATTTTTCATTGTGGAAATATGATTACTTGTTTAGATTATATAAATATTTGTTGACTGAAAAAATCTATCAAATATTTCAGTTATGGCAGAAATAGCTGTATGTAGTTTCAGTGGTTTTATTTTAATACACAAATTAGCTAAAGTGCCATTAACCTAAGAATGGAACTTTAACTGAATTTAGAGGTACATTACAACTAGGTACATGTAGATAAATTTTAGACTGCAATGTTTTCTTTGATGTACTGTCTATCCTGGAATTAAAACTTGGCTTGTTAATAGGCAGAAGTCCGTGTTTTTAGCATCATATGAGTGAATGTCTGACGTCGTCCGTGTCAACTTTTTAATTTTTTGACTTCTTCTTGAAAACTACAATTCTATTCTTTTGATACTTAATTGTACCTCAGGTAGACCTCTCTCAGATTTGTTCATTTCGTGATGACATTTTCAATTCTCTAATTTTGATGAATATTTTTGATTTTTTGTTGAAACAGCCAGTCCGATTGCTTTGATATTATACATATAGGTTGACCTCTCTCAGATTTGTGTATTTTCTAATGATATATTCAGTTCAGTAATTGAAATGTGCATTGCTAACAGCGGAGCTATCTCAGCCGAGAGGCTGCTTGTTTAACTTTGGTCTTACAAAAAATATCTTCAAAAAAATCAACCCTTATGAGGCATAAACTAAAGCAATCAGGACCCTCTTCTCAATTCAAACTGGAAAGCACATAGAGTGCAATCCTCTGCCATTTAAAGGCAAATTTAACACTTCACTAATATCACTACTCTGTTGTATTATTATCAAATAGCCTGCTGACACTGTTGTTTCCCCTATTCATCTTGGCTGTCCGTAGAGGTTTTCAGTCAGTATTAATATGCCTTCTTATACCGGTAAAAATTCTCTATCATACTCAAAATGAGCTTTGAATTTCTTTCTGGATACTTGTTTTTCAATATGCAGCCTCTTCTGAAAATTTCATGAGAATCCATTCATAATTTTGTGAGTTGAAAGGCCTAATAGAATACATTTGGTGTTCCGGTGACTGTGTAAAAAGTACTGTTAAAACTATCAACCAATTCACTGTACCATAAAATCTGTATTAGAAGCCACACCCCTAATAGAAGTCACGCTCATTTTTTTTGAACAATTGAGAACCAAATAAATTACCATTTCTTATATGTATAGATGTTCTAATAGAAGCCGCATTCCCTCTGTTGTATTGTACCATTTTAATAAAAGACGCGGCTTCTAATACAGATTTTACAGTAGTAAGAAAAATTGTTTTTTCAAGTGTGCAAATTAAAATAATATTTTGGATGGTTTCAATAAATAGTGATTCATCATTCCAAATAGAAACAGATAACGGAACATTTACAATGATTTGATCTGCCATCAACTGATTTAGCAAGTAATGTGATGGAGCTTTTCTTACAGTATATAAATCTGCCAAAAAATAGTGACGTGACATCAAATTTACTTCAAACATTCATAAAACTATCAACTTGTGTTATGCCTGTTTCGTGTTATGCATGAAAAGTTAAAGCACAAATTCAAAAGATGCAATTTTAAATCTTTACAATATCTTTAATAATTAATACTGATAACTTGTTGATGCTAATAGAAGGAAGTTCATAAAAAGAAAAACTTTAAAGGAATAACAATTGTTGAATAAACATAGAATTTAGAAATAAACAAGTGTCAGCCCTTTTGTATAAACTGGAAACACAGAATTTATTTCAGTTGACCTGAATGAGAAATTGTTCCCTAAATTGTTGTCAATCGCAACCTGATCCAAATTTCTACCAAAATCTACTGGACTGATCTGTGTGTCCATGGCAACCATTCTTGAAAATGTCTTGTTACCTGTATTGTTGTGATGTTGGAGTGCTGGATCGCCATTTGTTCTTACCATAAGGTTTTATTAGCTTAAATTAATTATTAGAAGGGTGTGCTGCCACAAGTCTGTAGTAGATTATTACACGTTTTAAAAATTATTCTGGTCTAAACAAACAGATGGGCCGGAAATTTGCACTGGGTTTCTTTTATCTCAGTTCACAATTACCGGTAGGCACATGCTGCCTCTATTCATGGTATTTCTAAAAAATAAATGGTTAGTTAGTTAGTTAGGCTGTTTGTATCTATGTCTGCATGTCTTTACCACCATTATCTCAAGAACCAATCATTGCATTACAATGAAAATAGTATATAGATGTTTTATGACATACTTAATTAGTTTGGGGTTAAATATTTTCTATACTAATTACCTAATTTGCATAATAATTAGCCAATTTTTTGGCTTCTTCATCGATATCTCAAGTGCCAATCATTATATTTCATTGAAACATACTACATAGATGCTCTTGGAAAATTCAAAGACTAGACTAGTTTTAGATAAAAAATTGATGCATATTAAATATCTTAAATTGCATAATGGTCAGTTTTCTACTATTATTCAAGAACTAATCATTTCAATAAAATTTGTGTAGATATAAGCTTTTCAATGCCTAGACCTGATTTGTTTCGGCCTGGAATCTATGCATCTTAATCATCTAATTAGAATGTGTTTTATGTACATAGATGCATGTGTACAATGTGCATACATGATTAGTTTTGGGTTGGAATCTGTACATATTAATTCTTAAATTTGCATAAATAATCTATTTGTATTTTCACAATCAGACAAGGAGCTTATTAAATTCAAAGATATCAACTGTAGATGTGCATATAAAACGTTTGAAATACTATTTTCATTATCCCCTAAATCTGCTTCTTGTACTTCCAAGAGTAGCAGCATGTTCTTTCTAAGCTTACTTTAATTGTATATTAGAACAGTTTGTACAATGTAACATTCATATGAATGTCACTAATTGTTTTATCTTTTCAGCTTTAAGTGTATCACAAGGAGTCTAGAAGAAAGTAACAGATGCCCAAAATGCAACTTTGTTATCGAAAAAACAGATCAGATATTTCCAAATTTTCTATGTAAGTAACGATTCACAGCATTTTTTAGCTGGCAAATCTAAGTAATAATGTTTGCTAAGTATTGTTCACTGAAAATTCTCTGTTCCATTTTAAAGAAGTAGTCCATTCATATAAAGTCATGTGACAGTTGTGTAATTTCTATTTGAATACAACAAATGTATAACTGCTACTGCATTAAAATTAATTTCAGAAAACATAGAAACTTAGATACTGTAGAGTGGTTAATGTTCTGCGGTGTTTAATTACGTGCTGGAGTTTTGTGCGCGAAAAATAAACACCGCAAATTTGTGTTCCGGGTGGCCATCTTGAATTTTGTTTCACCCATTGAGGTTTCACACAAACTTGTAACACATACAACACAAAAGATACACGAATAAGTGTTTTGAAGCATCAATATTTTTTTTTATTAAAATAATATATCAAATGTAATAATAAATACTACACATCAGTATTAATAGTACATGGATTGCAAGTTTCACCAAAGTCGACATGAAGTTATATAATTTACAGAGAAAATGCATTACGAGTTTGATTTGTGTCAACAGTTTTGTTTTTAAATGTGATCATTAAACAAAACTGTCTAGAATTCCTACGTTTAGAAATCCTTCTTTCAGTTCATCGTGTTGTTGGGAAATGCTCTGTGCGGCAGTAACGAGTCATTTCGCGTGAAGCGGTTTTAGTTCACTTAGCCGGAGATCGAGCGTCGGGTCATTTACACAGTCATTCATTCCTGAACACACACGCTCGCCGTACCAATTCTGGAATTCTCGCTTTATTGCATCCTTAAAGATCTTATTCACGGACAAGTCAAGGGGCTGAAGACGATCTGTGCAGCATGCTGGCACAAATACTACAGAGATGATGTGATCGTTCAACTTCTTCAACAGTTCTTGGCCGTGATGTGCTTTAAAAACATCGATATGGCGACTGCCTGCTGGGTCACTGGAAGTTGAAGCCTCGTCCTGGTTGCATTCACGTACGGTATAATGATGTTGTCGACGTATCGCATCATGGAATTATGATTTGACCAATGACTTTCTATATGGAAAACATCCCAAGCATCGGGAAAATTGTAGCCCGAGTGACAACGATCGGTTTTCCCCTGATATAATATCTGAGGTGGTAAAAAATCACCTGAAGCAAACAATGCAGTAATTTGCCGCTTGTCATGCTATCGTGACTTGACGTGATCCTTGTTTTTCCATTGTCCACTCGCCTGCTGGAATTATCGCAACACCGATCTGGTCCCAGTTGATAACAAGTTCTTGGGGAACATCGTGTTCTTTAACGGTCTTGGTTATCCGTTCAAGGAAAGCATTCATCACTCCGTTGTTTACTGCATATTTGCCAATTTTAGCTCGAATATTTTCATCATTGTGCTGATAATTTCTGCGTTTTCGTTTCCGACTAGCGGATGTTATCTCTTCATTGACAACGGCAATTACTTCAGTTGACAGTTTGCACTGTTCGACGTCGTTGATGTTGTTAGGATCGAGCAAGTTTGGTTCACTTGGTGACGGTAATGGTGCTTTTTTCAACCATTTTATGAGATCGGTAGCCATGTTGTTGTGTAGGTAAGTTGTAGACGATGATTCATGTACGTTTACTACACAGGAGACTGATTTTTTGGGGAAACAAGCCCACTTTTATACACTCATTTCTCTCATGTCACCGCTTCGCCCGAGCCATGTATTGTTTAATATCAGAAGACAGTAAAACAATGAATAAAATTTACAAGTGCGAAATACATAATAGTCCGAGTGCATATGATCGTCGACACTGTGTTGATACCATTGTATTTGTTTTGCCACTTGCGCATTGTTTACAAAGTGGGACGGAAATGGGCAAATGTTTCCTGCTTAGAGAAACTATACAAACTCTGTCACGCGAATTTAAAACGCCGCTAAGCCGTCCGAAATTAGGAATGCTCGAATTTTTTACACCGCAAAAATTAACCTCTTTACAGTAATTTGATTAAAAACTTTTAGTGAAGTGTGGAAGGATATACATTGACAACCCAATCACAGCAAGTAGTCCGGTACTCTCATAGTTACAGTAAAGTGTGGAAGGATATACATTGACAACCCAATCACAGCAAGTAGTCCGGTACTCTCATAGTTACAGTAAAGTGTGGAAGGATATACATTGACAACCCAATCACAGCAAGTAGTCTGGTACTCTCATAGTTACAGTAAAGTGTGGAAGGATATACATTGACAACACAATCACAGCAAGTAGTCCGGTACTCTCATAGTTACAGTAAAGTGTAGAAGGATATACATTGACAACCCAATCACAGCAAGTAGTCCGGTACTCTCATAGTTACAGTAAAGTGTGGAAGGATATACCTTGACAACACAATCACAGCAAGTAGTCCGGTACTCTCATAGTTGCAGTAAAGTGTGGAAGGATATACATTGACAACCCAATCACAGCAAGTAGTCCGGTACTCTCATAGTTACAGTAAAGTGTGGAAGGATATACATTGACAACCCAATCACAGCAAGTAGTCCGGTACTCTCATGGTTACAGTAAAGTGTATCGACTGACATGTAGTGAAGTTGATGCAATCCTGTACTGCCTGACTTCATGCTTTGCAGTATTCTCTCATTACATTATATCATTATCTGCGTGAATGTACAAATGCAGGTGAATAGTGGAGTACATAAAATAACTTTATTTACATTTGTACAATGAAAGTATTGTCTACACATCTCAGCAATACTTTTGCTGTAAAGTGTACTCTGGCATAAATTCTGGTATTTTAATAATAATAAAAAATTGTATTCACGTTTTCTAACAGGTACTGGGAAGAAAATATCAGCCTAACTATTACTTTTGCTTTCAGAGTTTGCGTCAAGCTGTGTCAGTGAGGTTTTTTAAAATTTGCACAATCAAACACACTACATGCACACTGCACTGAGCTAATTTTGAGCGTTCATTTCATAATCATTTGCAATCTGAGAAAGGTCAATCTTATGTCTGTCTAATACATGCATTTGTGTAGTCACCTTCAAATCTTTAGAACGATGTGATCTGCTTTGAAGATCAGCGACAGAAATAGCCCCCCCCCCATTAACAGAACTCGTTATATCCACTGTCGATATTTTTTCGTTCATACAAGATTACGTGATAGTAGACAAATTTTAGAGTTCGATCATTTATTTTTTTTACAAAAATATACTTTCCGATGAAAGCTAGGATGATTAAAGTATTTTTATTCTGTGTTTGTGTTAATCTGCTGATAAGGTCAAGAGGTCAAACTGGATCCAGTAACCTCATAAATTTGCATAATTATTGGATACAGATACTGGAAATTATTGTATTTTGAAACTAATAGGTTACAGTAAATGTAAAATGATTTTTTTTTTATGCCTTTGGTTGCTCTCATTTTTATTATGAATGATTCCAAGACGCATCAGATTTCATTAATTCTGCATCATAGAAAAGTAATGTTTGTTCACTCTTGTACATGTAATTGTTGTGAAGTTACAAATGATATTGTCTCCACGATAATTGAAATGAAAGGTTACTTCAAGTTGAAGAAGACAATTGAGGGCAGGATTTAGGCTCCGATGGTTGGCCCTGCGTATACAGTCGGGGCTATGTCGGGGCTCAACCCTATCGGAGTTCAACCCCAAGGGTTTATTGAAGCAGTAAGGCTTCGTGTCATTGGCACGGGCCTGAAACAATTTGGCAATGTTTGGTCTAGCTATCGTTGCCACATTACAGTTCATATACAAGACGTATGGTAGTATATATTTTATTATATTCGTCACCATCGGAAATGTGTCTTACAATAATCGCTTACAGCGTCAAGTGAGAATAATTATAATAGTTATGCATAGATTATAAATTTAAAGAAAGCATACAGTACTGTTAATATTTAAATCAGTTTGTACGTAAACAAAATAAACTTTAAATAATGTATAAATGTCCCAACTATGTTGATTTCAAGAATGACAGTGGCTGAGCACGGGTTGAGGATACGATGACTGTCGAACTTAGCCGATTCCGGTAGATGATATCACAGGCTGCAGTCCATCAATATCGTCCGATTCTGGTAGATGATGTCTATTTCAAATAAGCTCAAGTTTTGTAGTACGGTCGGTTCTAAGCTTCGCCATACGAGAGCATAGGTCCAATAAGTGGCACTATTAAACAAAGTATACAATGATGAGAAAGATACAATATGGCTACATACTATTCTCAGTAGTTCGTACAATCTCGTCATAGATGTACGTACATTATCCTGTGTAAAGTATAAACAACTCATGCTTCATTTTAAATGTTATAGTTAATACATAAATTACAATATAAATAATGTAAAAGTTACAAGAATGTTGTACTGACAATGGTCAATGATACTCTGTGCAGACGAGCCCCCGGAGCACAGCTTGCTGAGTTTGTACAAGTTTTTCTCCTGTAAACGCTGTCTTCAAACAACACCGGGTTCATTTGACAACACCCTACATGGTTTCCGCCAGAAATAAGGGAATTTATTTTCCAACAATAACCTGGCCCCAGCTTATACCTGGACTTGCGTGTCTCAGGTGCCCCGTGATAAACGTGTTGGCTCGTCTCTCAGTTTGCACACGGACGACTGAAAGCCCGTCCTGCTAGTGCGGCGTCTTGAGTCAGAGTAACGTGTCCTCCGACCACAACACGCAAACACAACAAAGGAATTTTGAATAAATTAAATATAACATACACCTGTTTCTGCATTCACAACATGCACCTGTATACCAATCTAATTTCAACACTGATTCTCGCGCGACACTCCGATAAAATGCTGCTGTTGTGTAGCAGTAGTGTCCAGGCCAAACATCAGTTGTGCAAATAATGGCATGTTCATTATGACAAGCATTCAAACCTGAACTGTAAAATAACACAAACTGTTTTTTCTTGATCATATTTGTAAGTATTTGTGTGATTAATATTGGATTTCCTGATTTTCTTACAGTGAATGAGCTGATTTTGAAACATAGGCAACGAATTGAAGAGAAGAAGATTAAATTAGATGTCCAGGTTGGTGGTTAATTTTTGCTGGTTTAACTTGTCATACTATACCAAAATCTACAGTGTACAGACTCTCAGAGCTTGTTGAAATTCAAGGTAGAGCGACCTGTATTATGTATTATAAAATACTTAATTGATTTTCACTGAAAAGACATTTGGCTTTTTAGTATGCAGTTTATTTTTACTGATTTTTGATGAGTTGAATGGTATGAAAAATTGTATTTACCGTATCTCTTTAATAGGCTAATTTAGGCGTCAGGAAAGATTGAAATGTTCGAAATATTATGCCTATTCAAAAGATTATACAGGACACAGATTCATCAGTACAGCGAAAATCAATTCCAAATGAAAATAAAATACTAAGCTTAGATCGTTTAAAAAAAAAAAAAAATCTTCGCTTTTATGTTGATATAAAGAGAAATGTACGAAGAAGAAAAAATATTTGTGTGGTACTATGAATCTAAAATGTTGTTATGGTTTGGTTATAGAGTACGCAAGGTTTAACAGAATTTAATGATTTGCTACAAGACAGTAGTGGATGGGAATTGGAGGATGTTAACCTGATGTTGGAAGTATTGCATAATAAGAAAAGATTATTAGAAGCGGTAAGTGAATATATGTAATCTGAGACAAGACTGTACTATTGAGATGCAGTGCTTTATAATCTTGATTTCATTGTGCTGTGTTCACTAATTGCGCTGCTACTTGTGTCCTAAAATATAAGTATTATGGTTATTTAATTGAGGAGATTCAAAACTATAAGTTATATTTGTTATGCTTTTATTATTATGAATTAAGGCAGTGTTAGAAAATGGAGAAAAAAAAGTTGGGGTGGAGAAACGTCCATAATAGATAAATTTTTGAAAATTGTTGATGCTAAAAATGTTGGAAATTACAAGGCATTGGTCAGGATGGAAATGTACAAAAGATACCTAGGTTTATTACTGACTCGTTAAAATTGTGAAATTAAAGGATCTATGGATATTGAGTGGTTCGAAGAGTTGTGCTTTTAAAATCGCTTCAAAATAGTGTGGACTGGGAGGGTGATAATTAGCTCTTTAGGGCTGTGCGTTCTTTTAGGCAATATGAAACTAATGGCATACAAAGATTTGATGGGACTCAACTAGTTGTATCAATTTACTGGCATGCCATTGATGCAACACAAAATCTTAAACGGATATTTTACTGTAGTTATGGAATTCATAATTTGGTTAAATTAAATTCACATTTTAGAAACAAAATAAGTTTAAAAACCATGAAAATCAGGGGCCACAATTTTGTTTGTTCTTTCAGTCACACCTATATGTATATAGTCACATATAAATTCATTTTGTTTTTTCAAATTTCTGGAAAACAAACATTTCTAGCAGTCAAAAAATTAACACAACTTGATTTTGGTTATTTTATTTTGAATCAGTCAGATCCAGTCCTGTTAAAGGGTGCACTCCTTCTGGGTCTTGATTTAGGAGATTGGAGTGATGACTTGCCTTACGAATTAATGTATGAACTATGAAGTTGTTCATGAACCTTGACTGCATCTAGCAGGGCATTTAGTTCCGAAGAAATTTGTGAAATCATCTGTCGTCATCATTTGTCCTACAAAACATTCAGATCGTGAAATCCTGTTATTTTACCTGACAATACCTTGATATCTCCAGTTTTACTCATGATTTTAGTATTTTGATGGGTCAATGACTTCAAATTTTATCCATAATACTAGTACATTCATCAAAGTTCAAAAGGCTCACTGCCTTGCTTTGAAAAATAAATGTTTGGGAAGTTAGAAAGCAGTTTTCTTATTTGTCAGTGTTTCGAACTGTTCTGTATTTGTATGTGCATTTCTGTTTGGAGGGTCAGCACCTGTGCAGTTATGACAGTCCTGATGAGTCATCATGCTATTGTAGAAAACCCTGCATCTTTGCAATGCTTGAAAAAATACTAGGTTATAGTTATAGTAATCCAAGAACACAAAATGAAAGATGACATCTTTCTGACTGACTTTAGGTTTAAAATAAACTTGCCAGTCCTGTTTCTGTTTCAATGAATGAGAATCCTAGTGAATAGTCAGTTTCTTCTATTATAGTTGAATAATGCAACATACTTTTCATTCACAGGATAGCATCGCAGCACAGAATCAAATTTTAAAAGAATTTCTACACCAGTTAAAACTTGTCAAACAAGAACAACTGGATGAGCTAACAAGGCAACTCTTAACAATTGAGAATGATGTGAAACGTGTAGAGGAAATGATAGCTTCACATCAGTCTATTTATTCACATTCCATATTGGTAAGTTTCTTAGGGACAGCGTCAAAAGATCGATGTCGGATAAAAAACTTGTTTGCTTTAGTTTGGGGGTGGGGGTGGGGTTGACCTCAAAAGTTTCCATCCGACAAAAACGATTTTATTTTTAATGAAGTCAAAATAAATCTTGGTGTATTTGTAGTTCGTTTTTTTTCTATCCAATCATAGACAAATATAACAGAAAATGAAAAAACAAACATCCAAGACGAGAAAATGGTTTGGTTCAAGTGTAAATATATGCGTCAAATGAGGTCAATTTCAGGGCATGGACCTAGAGTGTGCGCAGAACCCAGAAATATAGTTTGCGCATGTGTGTATTCCCCTTCATTATTACAACCAACTGCTATGCTATACTACTGTCAATTTGTATTTAATGGTGAATGTAGTCTGACGCCATGATCAATATTTATCAATATGATCAATATTTATCAATTAAGTTTCAGTGGGGGGTGGGGGAAAAACTAAAGGAATTAAGTTTTTTATCCTACATTGAACTTTTGATGATGTCCCTTAAGTTCACTACTCTTCTAAAACTTGAAAAAAAGAAATACATATTTAGTAGTAAAATAAACAATTGAATACTAGAATAAACATATCTGAAGACTTTCCCTGAAAATCTTCCATGAAAACAGAAGCTGGTTGTTGTAATTTAAGAGGTGTCCTAACCTTTTCACCACAAGTTTCCTCTTTTCATCATCACAAATTCATAAAATAGTCCCGTTTATAGTCTGCACTTTCCTTCAGACGATTGAGAAATAAAATAGTCGATTTTTTAAGGAAAAACTGAAAATTTACCCAAATTCTGTCTGTTAGCTCCAAAATTAGTGTTCATTTCCAGAAATGTTGAAGACTATAAGAAAAAACGAATGACAAATTTGGGCAAGAAAGTCTTGCGGTGGAGATAGAGATAGTTTTGTGTGTAGATACTTTTTATACATAGAGCTATAAAAAGTCTTTTCAAATTGTATGTTGTACACAAAGAGATGTAAATTGATTTTCACTGGAGTGTTTCAGGTTGAAAAAAATGTCTGTGATCAAATGATTTTGTGCTGCCCAGAATAATTTCAGAGTCGCAGAAAACTGTAATCAGCGACTTAACAAGATATTGTGTGATTATGCAAAATGATCTTAAGGTAGAAGCCCACTCATAAATTAAAAAACCCAGAATTTATTCATTTTGCAATAAAATGTACTCCACTGCAATATAAGGATATTGACCTTAAAAAAGTTGGGGGTCACCAGCCTTTTTTTCGAGAAATTGATGGTTGTATTTTAGTGGAAAGTCTCCATTTTGACACTATTATAACATTTTTACTACAGGTTCCTAAGGCAGTGATATTATGCAATATCTCAAAATCTAGCCTGGTGACATAGGCTGAAAAAATCATATATTGTTAATGATGGAGTACATTTTGTTGTTCTGAATTCTTTAAAAAATCTGGGTTTTAAAAAATGTCAAAAAATGCAATTTTTTTTTAACATTGTGTTCTATGGAATTGTTCTAAAAATAGCAATTTTCAGGAAATATTAGGACACGTTTCTCAAAAAGCACAACTGTAACACACAAAATAATGCTATTTCATTGTACCATGAGACATTAGCTTTATATTTGTACATAATAAACTAATGAACATTGTTATGCGATTTATGACCAATTTTGTCAGAAATTATGACTAGGCTTCTACCTTAATGTTTATAAGCTGGTTATTTGAGTGAATAGAAATGAGGTATTGTAGTGAACTTGAACAATTGAAAATTTATAATGCATTCAAGATCTTTTGAAAAAGAATTGATGTTATAATAACACTGATCTACCGGTACATTCAAACTCATCTTTTGACTTGACCAAAGTGGACAGCTGCCATTTTCTATTTATGGGTCACTTTTAATATGCGATACTTTTGTATTACAGGACTCCAAGAGTCAAATAAACAGCACCGATGCAGTAGTGCCATCAACTAGGTAAGACATTGGAGAAATAGTCAATCTCCTGGTTCATATGTTCCGTCTCTAAATAAGCAATGGACAATGAGTAGGATGTTTAGCAAAAAAATGCATGATTTTGATTTAAATAAAAAAATGGTACTGTGTACACTAACTAAAAATATTATGGGACAGAAAAATTAATTAAATAAAATTTCAACCTTTTTAACCTTAAATGATCGTTCCTCTCTTTACATTCAAGAAAAAATTACTAGAAAATTGTAAAATAAACAAAAAAAAAAAAGAATCTATAAAGTGGGAAGAAATGTGGAGTAACATATTGCAGAGAAAAACTTCAAAAAAAAACCTATTCCAACTGCCATGTATTAAGTTTACCACATTCTGTAGTTGAATACCCAGAATGCATTATTTCCCTATGTAACACAAGCACACCATTAATAGGGCAATTGTCTGCCAGCCTCTGAATGAGATTTAGCCAAGAGGTTACAAGTCTAACAAGCTGAGTGTTCAGACAGACACAACTTAACACATGCTGCTGATGGTGAGAGTCCAAGGAGTGACCCAAAAACCAGTAATTGCATTTTCGGCTTGGCTCAGAGTGTTCGTCTGAACGCAGTAAATGCCATTATTTGGATTCAAAGCTGTACATAGAGCTAATATTACCATTATTTTAAAGACTAAATCATTTTTGTTTGCAGTCATGAACCAAAATCTCAAGCTTTAGAGAAACCAGTTGTTGTGAAGGACTCTGCACAGCAAGCATTCAATAGCAGCAAAAGCGTATGTATACAATTTAGTCAAATTTATAATTAACTTTTTCTTTTGAATATTTGTAAAAACAACTGTAATAGATTCTCAGCCCTGATGTATGACAATGCTTTGACTATTTGACTCAAATGGTAGAGATTCATTCACTTATGGATGTGGCTTGGGGAGATCCTTGGTTCGCAGCTATTTGTGTTCAACAATATCTCTTAAAGTGCATGTAAACTAACTATTTGTATTATACATGTACATGTATATTGGATTAATAAAAACATGACTGTTGACACATCTGTCATTTACCTAAGCAGTATGCGCATATGTGGTAATTCCATTATGATGGGAAGATTACTCAATTACTGTACTCCCGGTAATTAAGTCAACAACTCACAGTTTATTACAGAGTATTGCATACTAACCCCTTTGGTTAATGAAATTTTAATTTCATAAACAAATGGGATAATTGCCAATTATCATATAATACTGGTTAAATAAAATCGAAATAACAGTGGATAGCTCCCGTAGGGGGCGTCCTTCCCCTGTCATCTGATTTGCATACTTCCATTTTTAACCACGAGATTGATTCACGGTTGAAATTTGGGCTTGCCAAAATATCATTGTTTTTGCGGTGGAAATACATTGTTACCACCCATCAACACAGCCACCGAACTATTAGTGTGTCAGGAAGTTATTGTGGACATCAAGAACTTCGTACTTAGTCACCTTGAGTAAAAAATTGTAGTTTTAGTAACGAAACTCAAAAGCCCGCCTTCAGTTTCAAGATGGCGGAAAATATGGATACCGGAGAGTTGAACACCGTTCATCCCAGCACTTCGGATTCAAACACTTTCGGACGAAAGTGTGAAGAGTGCCATATATCGATGCTCACTTACGATGATCACCGTATTTGCATTCCATGTGGCAGAAAATGTAATGGGCACATCAACTGCGGTGTTTGCCTCGCCTGGCCGATAGAAACTTGGAACTGGGATTCCCGCCTACGCAAGTCAACGGGAAAATCAGGAAAGAAGAAATCCAAAAAACGTCATTTGAAGGAGTCTTCGGTTTCATCGGTACCTACCAACGCTGAGGACGAACTATTGGCAGACGAACCCAGCCAAAAACGTCCAAAGGAGACTGACAATGAGCAAAGTGTTATAGCTCATTTACAGAACAAGGTGGATCTACTGACCAGAAAAATTAAAGTTTTGGAAAACCCAGTAGACGAAGAGGTACCACCAAAAGCATGGAGTGTCAGCGCTCTCCAGGCGGAAAAGAAAAAATCCTACACAACAGTGGTGCGAGAAAATGTTGAAGACGCACTGGCTGAGGCAGGCGTGATTTTTTCTACTGAAGATGCTACAAGCAACGCGGGGGAGGCCGGCTCGTCGAAAACCACAACAGCGAGTGGTACCGACAAGGAGGACCCCGAATTCAAAATCCGCTCCGATGCTATCACGAAAGGTGCGGTTATGGTCAAGAAAATCTTACCTCTACCGATTCCACCGATGGCGGACGCCCCACGTTTCTCGATCGGTTTGTCTACACTGCCGAAAAAGGACACTTTTGCGACTTCAGCAATGCTACCATGGTCTCCCCGACTGACACAGGGCGCTGCTATAACACAACGCGTGATCGGAGGAGGCAAATGGGATCGTGAAGTTACCGAGAAAACCGCTACAGCCACCAAGGACGACTTCTTGGGGACTAACCGGGACGATTGGAGCAGACGCTACCAAAAAGTCATACCGCCCGCTGATGAGTGGAAAACACCGGTCGGTACCGACTCCAGCCTGCACGAACGACCTCTCGGCGTACAACCACCAGAACTGGAGCCATGCGTCCGGGAAATGGTCGCCGAAGGAAGTATAACGAAACATCCACTCGGCAAACCACAAGTTTACATCCCGTATTGCCTGTCCCAGTCAACGCTATGTAGATTGGAAAACAACGTTTGGGACACTTCTCTTGCATTAAGCCATAGAGAATTTTTCACTACTACTACACAAATTCAGTTAGCAAAATTCAAAACAGGCAACATCACCAAGGATGAACTGTTTAGCACATTAGAGCCGCTGTTGGTCGCGACTAACGTCGTCGACGCTGACATAATACAGAGTCACCTCCAGTTACGAGCGACTATTCAACACTCTCGCCGTGCAGCAGTTTGGTCTGCTATGCTGAAGACAGCCGCCAACGCTGAAATCAAGAACGAATTGGCGACGATCGATTTCAGAGGGACCAAATTATTCGACGGAAAACTCAGCGCTGTGAATTCTAAGTTGAATGAGAAAGCAGCGGCAAAAGTTAACCGTGTGATGATCGAAGGCGCCTTTAAAGCCAAGCAAGCCGCTAATAACAAACAGAGCATCGCGACCAAGGCGAAGCCAGTTAACCAAGCTACTACGGGTCAGCCCAAGGGAAACGCAAAGGCAAACCCGAATCAGGCAAAAGGAAAAAGTGAAAACCAGCAGCGACAGAATAAACAATTCTCGAAACAGACTGGTAACACTAAAAAGTCTTCCTGACTATACGTCAGCAAATATGGTAATGTATCAAAACAAGGTGCGATTAAACATGTCAAATATTACTCAAGTCTCCGAGTATTTTTGTCAAACAAATCAAACCACAGATCCCCTTACACATATACCACTTGCATTAAACGATTCGGTTCAGTGCCCAGGTCGGCGGGAACCAAGTCGTGCAAAACATCGTGCATTAAGCGATTTTGTTCAGTGCCCAGGATGGCGGGAACTCAATCGTGCACAACAAAAACACGGTCGGCCGCACCTCAGGTCGGTGGGCAATCGTATAAACAAACAACCGGCCGAATGCGTGGACCTAGGGAGAATGACGCATCGACCGGTGAAAAAACAGAAACCCGTAAGGCAGAGTCCCTACTCCCCTCCAGGTTGGAAAAAAAGGGGGGGGAAGGACGTTAAACGGGGATATAACGCCGCATTCACTCCAGGGGGAAATGGAGAAATCGGCGATGTCAATGTATACCGCCACAAGCGACCGAGGGTTGGTGAGTCCCTCGACGCCGGTGGCACTGCGTCTGCAGAAATGTATTCCCCGGTGGAAAGAAACTATAAACGATCCGTATGTGATATCGATAATAACACACGGGTATCGAATACCGTTGATAAAAGAAACCGGGCTCTACTCAGTCAACAATACTGAAAGAAAGCGTGGAAATACTACTCGAAAAAAAGGTAATTCAGCGGGTACAAAACCCGATAAATTCTTTCATCTCGAGGTTATTTCCCGTCAAGAAATCCAACGGTGGGTACAGGCTGGTGCTGGATTTAAAGGAGTTGAACAAATTTGTGAAGAAAGAAACGTTCAAAATGTTAACTCCGGCACTAGTGAGAGCGTCAATTCAAAAAGGGGACTGGATGACGTCCCTCGACTTGACCGACGCTTACCTGCACATACCAATACACACAGAAAGCAGGCGCTTGTTACGATTCGTGGTGAACGGTGTAACGTATCAGTACACCGTCCTACCTTTCGGCCTGACGTCAGCCCCACTTCTGTTTACAAAAGTTCTACGCACAGTGGTGGCGTTACTGCACAAGAACGCAGCAGACGTCAACCCCTACTTAGACGACTGGCTGATAAAAAGTCAAAATCGGAACCTGATTTGTCAATCAACCGAGCGGACTGTCAGTCTACTGTTAAAGCTAGGTTTTCTGATAAATATGGAAAAATCAGAATTAATACCGACGCAGAAAATAGTCTTTCTGGGCATGGAACTGGATGCGGAGAAAGGCATGATCCGACCAGCCCAGCACAGAATCGACAATGTACAAAAAATGATACAATCATTTCTAAAACAAAAACAAGCCACACTACGCCAGGTAATGCGACTAGTGGGGATGTTAACTTCGATGAGGGGCTTAGTACCGAGAGCGGCGCTACAGTCCAGACCGATCCAACGCCTAGTGTTAGACGCACAGTTAAAAATGCGACTATCAAAGGACGGGATAAAATACGAAAAACCGGTACTGTTCACACCGGCCTTTCTGGAATCACTTCCGTGGTGGGGCAACCTCAAGAACCTCACGGCGGGGATTCCCATGGACAAGGCGAAACCGACAGTAACGTTGGTGACGGACGCATCCATGACGGGCTGGGGAGGGCACTGCATGGACGGGATTGCACACGGTCAGTGGAACGAAAAACAAAGGAAATTTCACATAAACCGACTGGAAATGCTAGCGGTGCAGTTCTCCCTGCAATCCTTCAAAAAAGCGGTAAAAAACCGGGCCGTGTTAATAAGATCCGACAATCAGACTGTAGTAGCTTACCTCAACAAGGAAGGGGAAACGAAATCACAGTCGTTAAACGACCATGCTGTAGCAGTGCTAAAGTGGTGTGCACAAAACAAAGTCGAGCTGATGTGCAAACATATACCGGGAGTCCAAAACGGTGTAGCGGACTCGCTATCCCGGGGGAAACCCTACGACGACACAGAATGGGAGCTGTCACAGACGGCAGTAAACCTAGTGTTCGACATGTGGGGGGAACCCCAGGTAGATCTGTTTGCAACACCGGAAAACAAAAAACGTCCCGTTTTGTGACGCGTTATCCGGACAAACAGTCACTGACGTGGGACGCACTTCAGATGGAGTGGGGCGGAATGTTCAGTTACGCATTCCCACAATTTCCATTGATCCACCGAACGTTACAAAACTGGAACAATCGGAGAACTCGCACATGATTCTAGTGGCACCGAACTGGCCGTCTCAGACTTGGTTTCCGTTACTGCTGTCTCTGCTAACGGACCATCCGAGAAGCCTGCCACAAGAAATCACGTTGACACAACCCGGCGGTTATACACCAACCAACCCGGAGCTGTACCAACTTCACGTGTGGAAACTATCCAGCAATTTAGAATTGCGCAAGGGTTTTCAAGCCAAGTGTCGCAAACAACGACGGCCGGGCTTAGGGATTCCTCAAATGGATTGTATCAAATACCACTGGGAAAAATTTCGTAATTGGTGTCTTGCAGGGGATATACATCCACTCTATCCCTCTTTGCCCCAAGTAGCGGAGTTTTTTTCTTATTTGATCAACGAAAAAAAGTTGAAACCGGGGACAGTAGAAAACTATAAATCGGCGATCAACTCTGTACTCAAACTAAGCCTAGACAAAAACATTTCGGATGACCCGACAATCTCCGATCTGTTCAAGGGCTTTATTACACTGGCGGGCCCCATTGAGAGGTACAAAGCACCTGCATGGAGCTTGTCAGTAGTCCTTGAAGCGCTACGACAATTCCCATACGAACCGAAGGAATTGGCGTCACTACAGGACTGGACGAAAAAGACTGTTTTTCTACTAGCACTCGCTTCAGGGAGGCGAGTTAGCGAAATACACGCTCTGTCATTTGAAGACAATTTTACGGTGTTTTATCCCGATAAAGCGATTTTAATGACATCAGTAAAATTCAGAGGAAAAAATCAGAAACTGCACGAGACGGCGACTCCGATCGTTATCCCGGCACTGAGCAATATTTCCAATGAAAAACAAGACAGAATTCTTTGTCCGGTACGTGCGCTAGCTTATTATAAGAAACGTACTTCCGGGGTCAGAAGGGGTCAAAGGTCGATGTTCGTTTGTTACCAAAAAGGTAAACAAAGCTCAGCGGCGTCGAAATTCACGTTAGCGAGATGGGTAAAAGAGACAGTTTACCACGCTTATAGTGATAAGTATTTGAGCACAGAGGCAGGCAAAGTCACTGCCAAGATGCATGACTTAAGAGGCATAGGTAATACACTGGCATTTGCTAGCGGAGCTTCTTTAGCCCAGGTGCTAGCAGCCGGGTCCTGGAAAACTAGCAACACTTTTCTCTCTTATTACCTGAAAGACCTAGCGGCCGAGTCACAGGGCCTACACTCGTTAGGCTACCTAGTGACAGGCCAAGTTGTAACGAAACAATAGGGCATGTAACTTTCCGCAACTGCAAGAATTATTCAGTTAGCGGGAGTTATACAGTTGGGGGGATGGAATTTTTTCAATTCCATAATCAGGTGGGGTAGTATTTATCTGCCAAGAGATATTCTCTGGTAATCTGTCCCATTTGTTTATGAAATTAAAATTTCATTAACCAAAGGGGTTAGTATGCAATACTCTGTAATAAACTTTTAAAACTAGCGCCGAAGGCGCATTTTAGTTTTTATGTTTATATAAGAGATTGCATACTTACCTTCCCACCCAAAACCAACCCAGATAAATAGCTACGAATCAATATCGTGGTCAAAAAGATCTGGAAGTATGCAAATCAGATGACAGGGGAAGGACGCCCCCTACGGGAGCCATCCACTGTTATTTTGATTTTATTTAACCAGTATTATATGATAATTGGCAATTATCCCATTTGTTTATGAAATTAAAATTTCATTAACCAAAGGTAAGTATGCAATCTCTTATATAAACATAAAAACTAATATGCGCCTTTGACGCTAGTTTTAAAAAATATGGTTAATGTGACAGACCTAATAGTTATTATGTTCTATTAAAAGTACATTTCTGATAAAAGTGCATATAAACAACAAATTGCATTGATTGTATACTGAATCATTGAAATTTTACTTATTTTAACCATAGAAAAATCTCTGCATGTGCTGTTGATAGAACAAATACTATATGGTATTCAGATATGTAGTTAGTTGCTATCTGCTTCCTCCAAGTTTAGCAAATTTAGCCAAACTGGTACATGTCGTTTATAACAATGTTCCTAATTGTAATATTTTCAAACGTATTGCTATACGTAATTAATGTATTGGGTGCAGTTCTTGTTGGCAGAGTTCTAGTTCTAAGTGAAGTAAACAAATTGTCCACATTTACATAAACTACATGTACTTTTTGAAATGCTTATAACTATGTTCATTTTTAGGGTAATAAGCAGATCTGGCTGAATTCAACATTAGCTTCACGGCGGAAAAGACTTCATCAACATTTTGATGACTTGCAAGAATGCTACTTCAATGTGAGGCAGAGTCAGCTTGTACCAAGTAAGTACAGAAATAAACAAGTTTTTGTATGCATGTTATTACCATATCAGGGGTGGATCATCAAATTTGGAAGAAGGGTGTGATGGTGGCACTGTGCCTATTTATTTTTTCTCTTCCTTTAGTTTTGAGCTGGACAGACACCCCATAATAACGATGTTCCTGTGTATTCTTTTCTGTCAATTATTTTTTATTTAGATTGATTCCTGTACATACCTCCTCCCCCTCTTTTACCTCCTCCTGCCTTGGGTTTGTAATGGTTTCCCAAAAGATTCTTTCCTTTTTTACCAGTATGAATTATTTTTTGGAGAAAAACTGCATTAAAAATCATTATCTTTGCTATCCATGATAAGTAATATGATTATATGATATTATAAATCCTAACTGGAGAAATTTGATCTTTTGTTTCCTTTGTCCTCTTGCATCTTATTACTGTATTATTGGTTTCTAATGGCATTACACCAGTCACTCCCAGATCCATGGCCATTATAGACTACTAATATTTATCATTCTTGTACTCTAGTCCTTATTTGGATTAGCAACATTTGTGTGGGATAATATTTGATGTGTCACTCACTTGGTCTTTAAGATCCCAATCAAATAAAAGTCCACTGCTACTAAATTCCATTTTTTGTGAATCACAGAATTTTTGAAAATTTGTTTCTGGTGAATAGTGATTCACAGTAGTTTTTTCTTGCACATAGATTGATGATTAATTGTTTAATTTCTTTTTTTTCTCCCTCAGGCGACAGTGACAGTGATTTATTATCTCAATTTACAGAAAGTTTAAATAAGTTTACGAGGTTCAGTTCAATGAGGCCATTAGCGACTTTAAATTATGCCAGTGATATTTACAATGGTTCTAGCATAGTATCCAGGTAAGCTTTCACCACGTCTTGTACTTTAAAGCGCGGTGGTCGTCGTGCAGCACGTGTTTGAATTTCATGTTAATAAACAATGTGTTTTACACGCGTTGTATATGTCGCAATGAGTCCCATATCGAACAGGACGCGGCGCATCGACCACCGATCCTTTAATATTGCTAGTGTTTGCCTGATTGCAAGATGTCATATACTCATCGTATAATAATATATAATATATTTATCATATGTCAACAACTGCTATACTTTAAAACCAAATGTAGCATACATTTGTTTGGTGTCATCAAACTTTCAAGTTAGCAATCAGCATTGCCTTTTGTGTTCTGAGGGTACTGTAAAACATATCTTTTTCGTGAGCATGTCTTTTTAGCAAGCATGTCTTTTTAGCAAATTTAGCGAGAGAACTTATTCGCTAATTCAAGATGTCACTAATTACTTTATTATAAATTCAAAATGGCCAAGGCTTGGAGATTTGTATACAGTAATCCGGAATATAAAAGTCTGGGGCGCTTCCTAATTACACTTGACAGTTTTTCTTTGTTTTTATGGAGGTTATAACTGTGCATTTGTTTTGTGAAAACAGGAAATCAACAATGACAAGTGAGATTCGCTAAATCAACATTTTGCTATTACGTCATTTTACCACAATTTGCTAAAATTGCATGTCGCTTTTTCAACATGTTTTACAGTAATCATTACTGAAAAAACAAGTGATTGTCATCTATAATTTCAACATTTTTTTTGTAGTATTTACCAATGTTACCGATAGATGATGTATGTAGGCAGTTTACTCTGCATAATTTAGTTATGTGGCAGTTTTGGAAGCAAGCCAACTTGAAGCTAGCTTTAATGTAAAGTTAGGCTTAGACGGGACTGTAGCTGGTCGGAATTTCTTAATAAAATAGGTTCAGAAAATGTATTTTTGGTGATGAAATTAACATGATCATCACTCAATCCTGCTACAGTTACTTCCATTGCCTAGTGTCATTGCAGTTAACTACTACTTTACATGGTCAAGCAGTATGTCACAAGTGTTTTTATATCAATTTGTTTTCTCTTAAATCCACTGATATAATTTGTTCTTTATTTGATAGCATTGAATTTGACAGAGACTGTGAGTTCTTTGGCATAGCTGGTGTCACAAAGAAAATTAAAGTATTTGAATATGGTACAGTTATTCAAGATGCAGTCGATATACATTATCCAGTCAATGAGATGATCTGTAATTCAAAAATTAGGTAATGATACCAAAACACACATACCACAAATCACTGTCTTCCGTATTTTAATGTCTCTGAGCAAAACATTATTTAACTTGAATTATGTGCCTCCCATCTATTCATTGTCCGTCTGTGTGACTGTGCACACCTATTCTCATTTCAACCAGCATACTGTAAAATTATTAATTATTCACTGAGTTTTAATTTTGCTTTTTTGCTCATTTGCTAAATTTAAATTCACATGAACCCATTGTTTTTGTGAACTTCAACCCCAGTGAATTTGATCAAATATTAAAATACTGAAATTAAATGGTTTTGCAGTGATACATGTGCATAAATTAGACACTTTTGGCAAAACTTTTTACACATTGTTCAAGTTCACGCTTACATCAATTTCTTCCAGAGTGTGTTGATGCAAAATTGGACGACTAAATGCATTAGCATGAAAAAAGACTGTCTTCTATTTATGTCACTTTATCTTGCCAGAGGTTGTAGATGATAAAAAACATAACCTGAAAAATTCAAACCCTGTAATAAGTCGTTTCTAACATGAACTACTTCTTCTGTGGGATACCTAACGCGCGAGGCAGCGGCAGCGGCAGCGGCAGCGGCAGCGGCAGCGGCAGCGGCAGCGGCAGCGGCAGCGGCAGCGGCAGCGGCAGCGGCAGCAATCCTTGTACTGTATAATATTTGTTTATGCTCAAAATTTGAGCATTAAGTAGTAGGACCCTCTTATAGAGAGTTGGTTGTTCTAAGTGATGACTACACAATTAAACAGTTGTCTAATTGAAGGATATTGCTTACCCTATTTACATCATTTTTGACGTCACACAAATGCTGTGTATCACTGGAGGGCACCACTTTATTGAATGTATTGCTAGAATTCTGCTTTAATTCTAACAGACAGTATAAATGTTTTGTATTTCTATTAATTCTTGGTAAATCTGTTCTATTGGATATATGCTACTTGGAAAATGCTTCAAATAAACAAAAATGAAATGTATATTTTTTTTATGAGTCATTTCAAGGAAAATGTTTTTCTTGCTATTCAGTTGTATTTGTTGGAGTGCCTATCACAAGGGTATGCTAGCTAGTAGTGATTATGAAGGCACAGTAACATTATGGGATGCGTTCAATGGAACCAAAACCAGGTTATTTCAGGTGAGAATTGTTTTCCAATAACTCTTTCTTCCACCACCATACAATAATATATCGATTGGGGAAAATTAACTTATAATTTTCAGAATGAATGAAGATTGGTAAATGTCTTTCAGGGATTCAACTGGGCCTATTTACCACTGGGATACTGCATTAACTTACCATAATGCCATTGTCATAGGAAAACAGTCACATGGCCCTGTCACACAGTCTTGAGCATGGAATACCTTATTTGCTCTATTAGTTGCACTAAATAATCTTATTTGAATGGTGTAGTGTAGTAAACAACAAATACAATTATTGGTTTATGTGCCCCTCTATTGGAGAATCTCTTGTGATGAATCAAATACAGTAAAATGCACTGTTTACACAAGTTTTATTTTCACGCAAAAAAGCCATGAGACACATTCAATTTCAAGAACTGTCGCTCGACACAAAAAGATTCTGAAATTATAAAACAGTTAAACCAGGCATTGTAATATTTTTGCTGAACTGAGTGAAAAGACTTTTTTCCTTCTCAAAAGTCATGTAGCAGCTTATAAGTCATAACAAGCATTTTGCTGAAGGAATAATGTTTCCTCATTTACTTTAGTTATACAACTGCTTATAAATAACTAAAATTGTTTTTTTTATCATAAATAGATATGATTATGTTACGTTACTGAGTACCCACTTGGTCAATCCAAGTTCTCCTCATTCTTTTGTGAACATGCTAAAAAAGTCATTTAATGAATGATTCTGTATTGTATATTTGATTTTGTGAATATGCGACATGAGTGTTTTAATGATTTCCTTTCTGTCTGATTACAGGAACATGAGAAACGATGTTGGAGTGTTGATTTCAATAAAATGGACCCCAAGTTAATAGCATCAGGTTCAGATGATGCAAAAGGTACATACTAATTTCTTTTTTATAATAGCATGCAGTATCATATGATGGTAAGGAGATACTTTTTGCTGTTTAAAAAGTATGGCTTACCATGGTGATTTTCCTGTCTTTGAAAATAACAGTAAGGATCAATAGCAATAGTTTTGCACTACGGTTGTTTGGTTACCAAGTAACTTTAAGCAGGCATTTGAATATACAAGCTTCAGTTTTGTAACAAACATGTTGATTTGTATTTTGTGTTTTTGTTGCCTTTCAGTTCATGAACTGTTTTTCTGTTTAGCATTATTTGTGGCACTGACCACAGTTTTGAATCCTTACGTGGGAACACGTTATTTGGCATAACTAACCTAGAAAGTAGAAAATATCCTATGCTCAGTCCTTATTCATTAATGCATACACAGTTGGAAGGAATGGGGCAGGAAAAAATCAAGAAGTGGATGTTCATCAACCACGTCTTAAAAGGAATGCTTTGCATAAAATTTTGATTAACTTGAAAAGGTTGCATTAGAAAGTCAGTTTCACATGCGATTTCATGAATTTCGTGACTCCCTAAGATACTGAAAAAAACCCTGATCACAGTCGAGTCAAATCAAGTTTAGTAATGTTCTGGTGTTTCAAAACAACTTCTGACCTGAAAATAACAGTTTGGTATACGACACATACTGCCATGTACATCATCATAGGCTATTACATCAAAATGTATCCGATAAGACCCAAAATTTTCATCGTGTTAAATATGACTATTTGTCAGTGGACAAGTGTTATCGTTATTTTTTAACTGACATACCAATATTGATATCCAATGAACTCAACTGTTTTCTTCTAGTTAAACTTTGGTCAACTAATATGGAGCATTCAGTTACATGTCTAGAAGCCAAGGCTAATGTTTGTTGTGTGAAATTCAACCCTACTCAGATGTATCTCTTAGCATTTGGATCAGCAGGTAATGTTTTCTCATATACATGATTTGATTTTCGTTTGCGCCATTTTCCATGCTTGGTCAATCAAGTGTATGAAGAAGCTGGCCTAGATGTGTCAGGCAAAATGCATTTGCCCAAATGCCATGAATGTTTCTATGCAGTTTCATTGCTTCTCTAAAATATATACAGCAGTGTCACCGCCAGTGATATATTTTTATGTTTTACTTTGCATTTTCACTGGATGTTGAGTACATTTAGCTATCAGTGAAAAAAAAGGAAAACAAAAACCAACTACCGGTCTATTAAATTATAACAAAGCAGTGTAGAATAAGATATACATACACGGCTTACATTTCAGTCAAACGCTTTGAAGGAACTGAAAAATACATCATTTTTTCTCTGGAACTAATTTTCGCTAAAATGACTTTTGATGTGTGTTATATAGAATTTATTTTCACTGATATTTGGCAAGTTGAATGTAAAATATAGGAAAAAAGGTATATTCGCTGGATTTTACTTTCACTGAATCATTCCTTCAGTCTTAGTAAATTTATTACACTACCACTTGTAAATGATGCCCGTGTGCTAGTGTTAATTTTCTGTCAATCTTTAATACATGAACAGAGTTTTTTTTCTAGAAAAAAAACTGCAACAGGGAGCACTGCAATTCAGAGGATCTGCCCCCCAGGGTAAGGGGGCACATGGCCATGTCATGAGGGCACTGCACCCCTGTTCTCTTGTTTAAAAAAATCCCTGCTGATGCTTGTGTGCTAGTGTGTTAATTTTCCGACAATATTTAATATATTTAATCAGCTGCTGAAAGCTTCTATGGATAGCTAAAATGAATGAATGAAGAAAAAAATCAGCAGATGTGTTAATCTAGTGTCACATATTGCAAACCCCTGTCAACATTGTCAATATTTAAAAATTTTGTTTTGCAATATGTACATATAACTATAGCTCTTTGTGTGTGTTCTAGATCACTGTGTGCATTACTACGATTTAAGATATACACGACAAGCACTTCAGGTTTTTAAAGGACACAGGAAAGCTGTATCTTATTGTAAATTTGTTTTGCAATATGTACATATAACTATAGCTCTTTGTGTGTGTTCTAGATCACTGTGTGCATTACTACGATTTAAGATATACACGACAAGCACTTCAGGTTTTTAAAGGACACAGGAAAGCTGTATCTTATTGTAAATTTGTAAACTCAGAAGAACTTGTCTCAGCGTGAGTATTCACTTTCTTACTTTGAACGCTGTTTATACTGGTGTAAGTTCTTCTAGTTGGAACGTGGTATGGTAAAATGGATTTTTTTTCATATTTCCATGATTTTGAGACTATGATTTTATTGCATGTTCTTCACAAAACTCGCATAAAAAATATTGTCACGGATTTACTTTTTACATAAAAAAGAACACATAAAAATGACGATGTTTAGGCTATGAACATTAGTTTGAAAATACCATTTCATCTTGTTATGAGATACCGGTACTGTTTAGCTGGAATTAATTTTCGCTGAAAAGACTTTGGATGTTTGGTGTGGAATTTATTTTCACTGATTTTTGACAAGTTTGATGTAAAATATAGGAAAACGGGTATATTCACTGGATTTTATTTTCAGTGAATCAGTTCTTCAGTAAAAATAGGGAAAAATAATTCCAAGCAAAAATAAAGTATTCTACAGTAGGGAATTTCAAATCATAAATTATTAAGTGATTCTGGGCAATATTATTTATTGAATTTCTATGGAAATTTTGACATAATTCTCTTTAGCTCCGCTGTCGACTTTGTCGAGCGGAGCTTATCATATGAGTGATTGTTCGTCGTCGTTCGTCGTCCATGTCAATGTTTTACTTTTTCGACTTCTTCTTGAAAACTACAAGCCTGAATGCTTTGATACTTGGTGTATATGTACCTTGGGTAGACCTCTCTCAGGTTTGTTCATTTCATGTTGATATCTTCAATTCTCTAATTTTAGTGGATATTTTCGACTTCTTGTTAAAAACCGCAAGTCCAATTGCTTTGATACTACATATATAGGTACTACATGTGGACCTCTCTCAGATTTGTTCATTTTGTGATGATATCTTCAATTCTCTAATTTTGGTGAATATTTTTGTAATTTTTGGTAAAAAGTGATATTTTCGACTTCTTGTTAAAAACCAAAGTTCAATTGCTTTGATATTACATATATAGATATTACATGTAGACCTTTCTCAAATTTGTTCATTTTGTGATGATATCTTCAATTCTCTAATTTTGGTGAATATTTTTGTCATTTTTGGTAGAAAGTGATATTTTCGACTTCTTGTTAAAAACTGTAAGTCCAATTGCTTTGATACTATACATATTGTTCATTTTCTAATGATGTCTTCAGTTCTTTAATTGAAATGTGCATTGCTAACAGCGGAGCTATCTCAGCCGTAAGGCTGCTTGTTTATAACCATGATTTGTAAAAACATTTCTTATTCCCAAATTTAATGTGCTACTCCCAAACATTTAAAAGGCATGGGATTATCACCTAAATGAACACTTACTATATTCAAGTTAATTCAATTCAAGAGAACTGCAGGAGGCGTAATGTCGTAGTGATTAAAGTGTGGTGGTCTTCGCGCCGCATCGCACTGCACTGTGCCCCGCCCTGTTCGATATGGGACTCGTAGCATCGTATACAACACGTGTAAAATACATTGTTTATTTACATGAAATTTGAACACTGCACATGAATGTATTTTGACAACTATGAAACGTGTGATCCAAGAGTAGAGTAGATAGTGGTTGTGTGTTCCAACATACTTTTCAAACTGTTGTTAAACCACACTTGTATTCTGTTTCTTACAGTTCAACTGATAGTCAATTGAAGTTGTGGACTGTTACTAAGCCGCACTGTGTGAGGACATTCCGAGGTCATATAAATGAGAAGAACTTTGTAGGGCTAGCAGCTAATGAAGACTACATTGCTTGTGGCAGTGAAAACAATGCTCTTTATGTTTATTACAAGGGACTTTCTAAACAGCTGTTGACTTTTAAATTTGACACAGTCAGGAGTGTGCTGGTAAGTGAAAACCTTTCTGTTCACTGGTGCCATAGTGGTTGTTGCATTGGACTCATGATCGGTAAACCTGAATTCAAATCCTACTACACCAAAAAGGATTGACCACAACCTCGGATAAGTGTGCCACGGACTCAGTGGGAAGGCCAATTCCACTAGTCGAGATTCATTCACTAACAAATGCAATTTTAAGGGAACGTTGGTTAAGATCTGCAGGTGTTTGTGTTTGACCAGGCCTCGTTGACGCCGGGATAGCGCATTAAATTTACTCAGCAGTATGGAGACATAAAAGTTGGTTCATGACTCCTCGGTCTTATGCATAACAACCAACTAATTAGACAAACAAATGCAACTTTTTTAGTATTTTGCGATGTTTCAAAAAAATCTTTTAACTGCTATGTACTGCTATTTGGAGGTTATTATTGTCTAACTGTCTACAAACAAAACTGAATGAAATGATAGATTTTTTGGAATACCATGTGATATTATCACATATTATTATTAGTCTATTGGCAGGAATCAACATCTTTATATGCTGGGAATCAAATTGATTGCAAAATAGTTAAATTCTGGTTATTTTCATTCATGAGTGAACGTCTACTGTCAGAGTCGCAGTGTAATTTATCCCTGTGAAATACTGTTACAATAAGCATCAGAACTATTGGGGTAGAAAATTCACTAATTTGCTGAAAACTTTAGGGTTGATCAATCAAATGGCCTATGATTTGAATATTATATAGTATTCTGTTGTATTTTATTCAGGATAAAGATAAGAAAGAAGAAGACGCTAATGAGTTTGTTAGTGCAGTTACCTGGAGAACTGTGAGTATTAAACATTGATCTATGAACACAAGATAGTATTTCTAGTATAATGTTATTACATGAATTAACCTTTTCACCACCAGTTCCCTGTTTTCATCACAAACTCACAAAATAGTCCTGTTTATAATCTGCTCTTTCCTCAGAAGATTGGGACAAAATAGGCAATTTTTGGAGTGAAATCTATAAAAAATTGACTGAAATTTTATTTGTTTTTCAAAAAGTATTGAAGAATATAGGAAAAAGTGCATTAAAATTTGGGCGAGAAAATCTGGTGATGAAAAGTCCATATTATGTGTCTAGTTACCCAAATGACTATATCAAGATGTTTGCAGCTTGGTACAAGTGCAATTTCACAGCAGTTTACTCACAAATTATGATGGAAAATGAATTAAATATGGAGCAATCCCAGGGAAGGACATCTTCCAGTTTAATTTGGTTCATTCTTAAATACTTTTCTTTTTGCAGGGCTCCAATGTTCTAGTTGCTGCTAACAGCCAGGGCACTATCAAAGTCTTAGAATTGGTGTAGAAAGTTGGTCACTGGAGTAAAGTATAGGTGCAATATCCTGTTCCACAATAAGGACAGGCTCTTACATCAATTGGTCTACTGGGCTTTCACTGTTGCAGTCATTACTACAGTCTATCAGTTGCTGAATTTGTTATGTGATCTCTGAATTCTAGATTTTGTTGCAAAATAAGCAATGTTGGCAATCACAAATCTATTTCAAGAGGTTACCAGTAAACACTCGAGGCATGCAAAGCTTTCTAATTTTTGCTACAAGCAGTGATATTTATTGCCTTTATTAGAATTACTTGACAGTTATACCACTGACACCCCCTCCCCATTATTCTTTTCTAGTGCTATTATAAAGTTATCTTTTTCTGAAAGGCATGTACTCATGCTCAGCTCCTTTACTACAAATGCCCAGCTGTATAGTATTTTGTATATTTGGTTGAAAACTAAATGAATGATGTATGTTCAATCTAAGTTGATAACCAGAAAAATGCCCAGAATTCACACATTTGCTGCTTTATTTTGGTGGAAACAAACATGTTTTATAATCCTATTGCCTATGGTGGTCAATGTAGACATATCTGTACTTTATTTGGTGGTAAATTAAATACTCTTATCAAAATTTGATTTGTTGGTTTTTTGTGTGCACACAATGGAAGTTGATTATCGTGTGTGTATGTATGTATGTATGTATGTATGTATGTATGTATGTATGTATGTATGTATGTATGTATGTATGTATATACCTGTCTGTCTGTCTGTCTATTCGTTCGTCCTACATTATCTGAAAAAAGTTTGTTGGATTTCAAAGTAACTTGGTACATGGAAACCCTGAAGCAAAGCACATTCTGATTAGTTACTCTTCGCTGGTTGAAGTTAGAAATGGGGACTAGTAATTTGGGTTCGTTGGGGCAATCCGCATTCCATTATTTTTGACGGAATAATGGCCATTTTTGTCCTGAAAAAATCTTACTTTGAACGTGTCTATCTGAGCCAATTTCTTTAAAACTTGTTAGCTCATTGATGCCCATCAGTTTTTGTTTGTGAGTTTCGATTCAAACTGGTGGTCATTTTGTTTTTCTGTTTTCTACGTCTATTTCTGTGATATGGTTGGCTGATTTGGTTCGAAGTTTATACAAGGCCTAGTATCGTTTACATGGTTGAAATCTATGCATATTAATTGCATAAATTGGATCATGTGACCTCATTAATATGCATAAATAATGCCTTGAGCACTGATAAGCAAAGATAAGAACATGCAACCAGTGCTATAATAAAGGTATTGAATAGATAATATCCTAACCATATACATACAGTCATGTGACCTCATTAACATGCGTAACTTGAATATCTCAAGCACTGTTGCAGGTTGGACAGTGCAATATTGAAAACATTTGAAAGTTATTGGACCATATTTTATCATGTGAACAATTTTAATATTTAGAGAGCTATTGAGATGAGGTACATGCAACTGATGATGGTGGGAGGAGGGAGGGAGTGTGGATTTAATTACTGTAAAATACTTACTACCGGTAAAGTATTTTACCTGGAATTAATTTTGCTGTTTCACTAATTTTTGACTAGTTGAATGTAAAATATAGGATACTGAATACCCCTTCAGCAAAAGTAGTGAAAATAAATTCTAAGTGACAAAGTATTTTACAGTATATTTGAATATACTGAATAATAATGATTCATAGTTACTGTGAAATTGGTGAGCAAACCAAGATAACATTATTTATAATTTAGTGTATGAAGGCAGTATGAAAGTACATCAGTCCAAAGCACAATCTTACATTAGCTCTGCTTTTTTCTTTGCTTGTTCCATTAATAATTGGGGTTTATATGTACACTCGTACCAATTGTTACTTCAAGGGACATATTGGGTTTTTATACATCCTAATAATGACAAGTCATTGTTAATGACACAGTCCCTGTTCAAAATTTTGTGATCTGACATATCAATTTGATGCTGATGAAGTCATTGAGATTAGATTGAAACCATTAATATTTGTAAAAAATTATGATTTAGTGCTTTTACACGAGAATTGAACATTGGGCAGTCATATTGAATCAAATTACAAAAATAATGTTCATGTTGATGTATCTATTGGTATACTGTCTTTGTACAAAATTTAAACAGAAATGTTCATTGCATTCATGGGAAAGTAGGCATGGGTATCATGAAAAACAACATGGCCACCAGTCAGCCATATTTGTTCGAATCGTGGAAAAAATATCATGTGCACCTACAACCCAATATGTATGATCATCATACCAACTTTGATCCAAATCGGCCCAGTCATCTCTGAGAAACTGCTGCGGACACGGTAGGTATCAGAAATAGCAAATTTTACATCCAAAACGGCTGCCAGTCGGCCATTTTTCCTCGGATCATAAAGTAACTTGACGTGCATATACAAGACATTATGTATTGTCTTCATGTAAAGTTTGAATGAAATCCGTCAATTGGTGTCTGAGATATAGCTCTGGACATACGGACGGACAGAACAAACCCAAATTAATAGTCCCTGTTTTCGGACTTCGTCCGGGGACTAATAACACAATGTTCAAACAATGGAAAAATCAAAGAAAGCTTAGAAAGAACTCCCGTGTGCTGAGAGTATTGAAGACACATTAAAAATTACTTGTACACGAGATATTGATGGAAAAGCTGAAAACTAATTATGTAAATCAGGTAACTAATATGAACAGAACAACAAAATTATGAATTATTATGCTAATTAGAAAATTAATATGAACAAATTTTAACCCAAAATTAATCAGGCCTGTCTATTGTTCTAGAGCATTTATGTCCCAAATTTTATTCAAATGTGATGATCAGTAATTGAGATATCATTGTTAATTAGGAGATTAATAAGCATAAATATTTACCAAAAACTATTGGGTTTCTGCATAGTTCTCTTTAAAAGTTTCATTAAAATCCAATTTGTGGTTCTTTATATATCAGTGGAACATTATGCAAATTAGGTAATTAATATCCAATTAAAACTAATCCGGTCTCTGCATAATCCTAGAAGATCTATGTAGCAAGTCTCATTGAAATATGATGATTACAACTTGATATATCAAAAGCTGAAAATTAATTAATTATGCAAATTAGGTAATTAATATGTACTCATATTACCCTAAAAACTATCAGGTCTGTGCAGTGTCCTATGACATCTATGTACCAAGTGTCATTGAAATGTGATGATTAATACTTGAAATATCAAAAGCTGAAAATTAATTAATTATGCAAATTAGCTAATTAATATATACTGATATTATCCTAAAAACTATCACGTCTGTGCAGTGTCCTATGACATCTATGTACCAAATTTCATTGAAATGTGATGATTACTACTTGAAATATCAAAAGCTGAAAATTATTTAATTATGCAAATTAGGTAATTAAAATCCAATTAAAACTAATCAGGTCTCTGCATAATCCTAGAAGATCTATGTAGCAAGTCTCATTGAAATATGATGATTACTACTTGATATATCAAAAGCTGAAAATTAATTAATTATGCAAATTAGCTAATTAATATATACTGATATTACCCTAAAAACTATCAGGTTTGTGCAGTGTCCTATGACATCTATGTACCAAATTTCATTGAAATGTGATGATTTCTACTTGAAATATCAAAAGCTGAAAATTAATTAATTATGCAAATTAGCTAATTAATATATACTGATATTATCCTAAAAACTATCAGGTTTGTGCAGTGTCCTATGACATCTATGTACCAAGTTTTATTGAAATGTGATGATTAGTACTTGAGATATCAGTGGAAAAGCCGAAAATTGATTAATCATTATGCAAATTAGGTAATTAATATTGCACAGATTTTTACCCAAAACTAATCAAATCTGTGCATTAGTTTGGTGCCAAGTTTCATCAAAATCCAATGAGTGGTTCTTTAGATATCAGTGGAAAAGTCATTGAACAGCTAAAATCAGCTAATTATCATGCAAATTAGGTAATTAATATGCATGGATTTTTACCAAAACCTAATCAAATCTGCGCATTGGCCCAGAGCATCTATGCACCAAGTTTCATCAAAAACTGATGTATGGTTCTTGAACAGACGGACACACTAACACACACATACATACAGACACACTAACTGCAAAGACTCCCTTTTTGTGCTTCGCACACGGGAGTCAATTAAGCCAATTTAACAATCCACGTTGCACTGCAGCGTCTCCAAGTTTGTGACAGCGCCCTCTAAGGGCAGTTTTTTCAACAATGATAATTCAAAAACACTAAAAATTATTAAACAACTTATGAGGTGAAATAAATGGCACAACACTTTAATTTAAGTAAAATTGATAATATAAATTAAGTCTTGTATGTTTCTCAGTTATGGTAGCCAAGGTTCTCTAATATATGTGTGTGGACTTCGTGATGTCTGAATTAAGAGAGTGGGTTGGAGAGTTTCGGAAGACAATATCCTTGGGTAAAGTTTAAAAAAAAAAGACAATTCAACAATTACTGCTTAAGGTAAAGAATTTGGTTGATGATGATGGGGAAGGTGGTACATGTATTTTGGGACTGGGTGTCAAAAGAAATTGTAGTACTTGTACAAATAAAATATAAGTGAAAATTCAAATTTTCCAGACTTCAATAGAAACTTTCTGTAGCAGAAACCTATTATAACTACGACTTGAATCAGTGGAAATACAAGATATCTGACAACTGTGTAGTTTTACGAGCTACTCTGAAATACTTTATTTTAGCTGGAATTAATTTTCACTGAAAAGACTTTTTTATTTTCACTGAATTATTCCTTCAGCGAAAATTAATTCCAAGTAAAAATAAAGTATTTTACAGTATCGAGAACTAGGCATGAGGAAATTACATTGAAGCCATCTGAGTCAATTGCAAAGAAGTCTTTAACAGTATCACTTAAAACTTAGCAAGTACCACATTTGCTGCATTAGTAACGCATGTACTAATATAGATAACAGAGGTATGTCTGTTGTCAAACTAAGTAAATTTTTCAATAATTAAGTAATGTACAATTAATGCAATTATGGGTTCATATGCACTTTTATTGAAGATATGTTTTTAATAGAGCAAATATGGTAACAAAATTATTGTACAAGATACAAACTAATTGCAGGTATTTCAACTGCACTTAAGGTAGCGAGACTATTATTTGTGTTGAAAATTACGATTTTCACATTTATTTATTAATTGATGAAATGCACTATAAACTTTCATATGATAAAGTCAACATAACATAGAATGTCATGTAAGTTGGTTAAAATGTAGATTTTCTGAAGGAAAGCAAGGCAGCCTCAGTAGTGTTTTCTAAAATCAACAACACAGGTTTAATCTGTGTGCCTATAAGTTTCAAAGATAAACTCAAGACAAAGCAATGTTAGGATGTGTTATCAGTAGCTATCTGACACACAATGAGTGTTTCCAAACATTTGAGTGGTTTGTCTCCGCCCCGTTTGTTTCACAGATTAGTCATTTGCATATGAATGTGTCAGACACAAGGTCACACAGCCACTGAAAAAAATCATTGATTTTGGTGTTTTCATATGCCGAATTATCCAAATATAGCTATCCCATTCCTTTATTTTTTTTGGTTTCCAATAGCCTTACACATTTGGATGTCCCTACACATGTTAAAACAGACCTTGATGGGAAAACAAATTGATTGTGCCGATAAACAAGCTTGAAAATCTTTGCTGTGACTTCATGGACGTTTTCTAGGAGTTTATGTTTTTCAAAATACAAGGTCTTTAACAAAAAATAACGTATACTTATTGTCGTCGGAATAGCACCAAATTTTCACAGCTTTAAGGTGACAATGAGAGGAAATTGAATGTGTCCAGACAAACTATTTCATCGATTATTTACCAACGAGTTGTGGTTTGAGTTGGGGGCAATGCGACTAAAACAGTAATTGAAATTCAGCACACTATTTTTTAAAACGCGTTACTTGAATAAAACTGACCAGACACATTCAATTTACCAGACTATTGAACAACTAGGAAAAGTGAAAAAAATACTTCTTACCGCCAGCATAAATGCGTAATTATTTTTTTTACAGAAAAAGTAATTTTTCACCTTTGATTGAGTAACGCGTCGTAGAATGCAGATACGGGCATGCAAAATACACTTGTGAAAAGCTTGAAGTCTGGCGATTTTAAAAATATATACTTTCCCGGGTCTATTTGTAGTCATTTGGTCACAATTAGAAGATGAAAACAAGTATGCAAATAATAGTCCCGCTACCTTAAACAGAGAATCAGTTACCTGGGTATTTCAATAATGTCACAGCAATAATGCAATGTCAGAGTAGATGCAAAATCATGTGAGTGAGCGATGAGATGAAATAGACACAAGCTTTTTTTACCTCCACAAAGGAAATTATGTTTTCTGTTGGATTGTCATAAAATTTCTAGGGGGGTTTGATACAAGCACAAATCCATTACATTTTGGTATGGATATGGGTATAGTTGCCATAGAAACAGTAATTTTGAGAATGATTTTTTTATTTATAAATCAAAATATAATGGATTTTCATGAAATTATCAGAAGGGGTACCATGAACACAGTGCACACATAGACAGTATGGTATTATACTATACTGTCTTTGATGCAATCAATTAGAATTTGGTACAGATGTGAATACAGTTGCCATGAATGATCTCTCATTTACTGTAAAACCATTTATTTTCACTATTTTGATGTTATAAGCATATTCACTGTTGTCACGAACTTGTCAAGGAAACAATGAGTTTTATTGTTATTTTAAATGTTCATGTAAATTTAATTTAGCGGTAGCAGATTTTAATTATCAGCAAAAATAGCAAATTTAAAACCAAGTGACCAATTAATGCATTTACAGTATTACTCAAAAAATTAGATTGTTCAAAGATTCAGATATAGTTGGTAACAACAATTTTGTGAATTTTTTACATTTATAATTCCAAAAAAAAATGTACTGGTATTCACAAAATTTTCAGGTGACAATGCTTTTGATGCAAGGACCAAACCATTAAATGTTGGTAGAAATGAGGATCTCGTTGCCATGGAAACACAAATTTCAGGAATGATTTGTCATTGTTTACTTAATTAATCGTTGATTGACTCTTAACAAATTTTCTTAAATCCTCTCATGGCATTTTCAGAAAGGATACCAGTAAAAGATTGATTGAGATCTGGATAGCTTATGCTAGTACAAATGTATGATGAACGAATACAGCAGAGCAGAGCAGTGTGCCTGCCAGATGCACAAAGATTTGCTGTGACGCAACTGGTTTTGCTAATTCACTTGTGTGTCATTGATGAAACAAAAAAAATATACAAAGATATAGTAATCTTGAAAAACATTTTACTATATTCATGAAATTTGTAATTATTAAAATTTACATTTCATAAACAAAATAAGTATAAAGAAAATGAAAAAAAGCAGAAAATCAGGGACCACGATAATCACATACAATTTTATTTTTTATTGAAAACCATCTACCTAGCTGACATTGATTTTAGGAGATTTAATTTTGACTTGGAATTCCTACAAAAACAATCCTGTTAGGCACACTTGTGCAGAGGTATTACCGGTAGTAAAGATAAGTTTTGCATCTATGGGCAGAGGTTTGTGCCTTCTAATTCATTAATTTAATTCACTCAATTAATACTGAGCTAAAATTATCTCTGATACCGAATGAATATGTAAACAATACCTAGCAGATTATGGTTTATAGGGATTAAGGGATTACAAAATATATGCAGAGAATGTACCATAGCCAGTACAATAAAGGGTGGTGATTGCCTAGCAGTTATTTTGAGAGTGTTGTAAAGCTAGCAGCAGTGACATCATCATAAGATAGCCAAGTTGGAAGATTCTTTTGGTATAGCATTTGCACTAAACTTCTGCAGCAAGTATGAAGATTAAAATTCACACAGATTTCAACTACATAGAAAATCTTGCAATAAATAATTCTAAGGTTAGCTAGGACACTGTCCCTCAAGTCCTTGCGTGACTGAGGCTAGGAGTATCAAGCACACATGTGCAATCTTAAAAAAAATACAAATTTACTTAATATATATATATATATAAACACATGTATAATAAATAAAAAAAAAATTGGAAACAATATTTGGACATTAGGTACATCCAAAGAAAGGTGTGCAACTTAGATATTCATGTACGTTGGTATGCAATGAAGACCCCATTCTGCATGAATTCTGTGCATGTCATTGACCTTCTGATCAATGCCATCATAGATGCAAATATACCCTATATAGGGTTTGATTCCAGAAACAGAAATGAACGAGGTTATTACCCTGTTCAAAAAGCCAATGTACTATATGCTCCATACGAGCAAATAGAGAACAAATGAATAAGTGAAAAAAAAAAACCTGAGAGAAATACTAACTCTTTTTTTGCAGATTCGTTTCTTTGCATTTTGAGAAATTCAACAATTTTGTGATCATATCACAGTAGAAATGAGATCTTCATTGAATACATTTTGCTAGTTGCATACCCATCTTGGGAAAAAATGTTATAATACATGTACACTTTAGATCCACAAATATTCCCATTGCATAAGTATTCATCTTTAATGTAGATGTTAACCAATGCATGCCC
Organism: Saccoglossus kowalevskii; assembly: GCF_978046115.1. Classification (NCBI taxonomy): domain Eukaryota; kingdom Metazoa; phylum Hemichordata; class Enteropneusta; family Harrimaniidae; genus Saccoglossus; species Saccoglossus kowalevskii. The sequence continues at coordinate 25,138,939 of NC_140657.1, forward strand.
CCATATTCTCGAGGGAGGGGGGGGGGTCGAGATAGCTGGAAGATTTGTTAAAAATTCGGAAAATAAATGGTTGACCCAAGTGTCATATTTTATAAAATTATAGTACTGTTATTGGAGACACTGACAAGGTGCCAGGAAGAACATGTAAGAAGTGTTTCAAAAACAAAACAGTTAATCAATGAATGTGTGTCATAACAAAGTGCAATAAAAAAAGAAGGGTCATCATTAATTTTATTTGAATCCAACTAGAAACTTTTGAATGATATTTCAGTTTCATTAGTTTAAACGAAATGAATCTTGTTGAACACATCATTAGTGTGTCCTGGTAGTAACACCATAGCATAACAGTTTGGAACGATTAAAAAAAATATATTCTGTGTCACTTATAACATAGCATTGATTGGACATTTTCACTTATCACATAACCACAACACAGAAACTGATTGGACGGCTTCACATATTACATAACAACACAAACACTGATTGGACGGTTTCACATATTACATAACAACACACAGCACTGATTGGATGGCTTGAGGATCTTTCTTGACAAGCGTATTTCCTTCTTGATGAACAATAATTGCTTCATTTCCGTAACGACTATATCTTTGGGCATTTTCAGTTTTGAACTGCACACTCAATGCACTCTCTTGACGCTGCTGCTTTTTGTAGATCACCAAGGCAGTGTCCTCATATCGCTCTTTAATAAACTGTGTTGTGTCAGTTTCTAACTTTCTTCTATTCATTTACATTGTCTTAATTTATTCGATGTTTGCTGTATATACTAGGTTCTACCAAACACACAGTATTCCTGGTCACCAGTAAATCTGAAATTAAAGTAATTTTGCCATGTTAATCATACAAATATTTATCAAAGCACCAAAGCACATGTTCAAATTTGGTGGAGCGAACTGTATTTCAGTTTTGCTGATAACAATAACAATTAACAATAATAATTAATTTTGCCATGTTAATCATACAAATATTTATCAAAGCACCAAAGCACATGTTCAAATTTGGTGGAGCGAACTGTATTTCAGTTTTGCTGATAACAATAACAATTAACAATAATAATTAATTTTGCCATGTTAATCATACAAATATTTATCAAAGCACCAAAGCACATGTTCAAATTTGGTGGAGCGAACTGTATTTCAGTTTTGCTGATAACAATAACAATTGACAATAACATTAGTTGATGTTTTTTCCTCGTTCTATAATTATATGTATTTAATGTGCTATTTGTGATATTAGTTGCGTGAAGTATTATTTCTGTTTTTGTTTTACAACCATAAAATTACTCTCTGTAGTAGATTTTCGTGTTGAATAAAATTATTATTATTATATGAACAATGCATTTTACACGCTTGTGACCCATTTAAAACAAGCATTAAAAAATGAGAACAATGACAGGCAATTGATATAAAAGTGAAGTTTATAAAACTAAAAACCTGTAATAATAGTATTTTATTAATATTAACTATTTTTGGATGAACCCTGGAAGAGGAAAAGATAACAAGCTAAAACTACCATCGTGTATACACATCCCTTCATAGCAACTCCTACACTGACCCATTTATCGGTGATCATCTGTGGGCAGCGTGACTGTAGGCATGATCTTGATATTGAATGCACAGTCAGCTGGCATTGGTATCGCTGGGTGTATGTGATATACTCCCAGCGATACCGATGCCAGCCGACTGTGATTGAGTGAACGCTGTATTGTACAATGTTTATAACTTAAAAAAAATAATTCTGGACCTAGGTTTGCAGGTTCCCTGGTTATAACGTTCTTCACTTATAGTCAGCAGACTTGACTGTAAAACGCGCCTTCTCGCACCACGCACCGACTGTTTTTACGGCCAAATACTTCACTTCCGCGTTGCAAAGCAAATCAAGTCTCGTCAAACAACAACATTGCACATGCGCGTGGTGTTACGCGGCCCCACAATGTGTATATTGATTGTATTTCAGAATTATATTTCATATGGAAAGATAGTTATGTATATAAAACTGTATAAAGACATTGTTAGGTGAAATTATTGTCACAAAATTTGTTGGGATAAATATATTGATGCATTTGAGTATAACCACTGTCGTCTGGATGACAAGTTTTTTATTCATACAGATTTCGACATATTATCCTCGCACGTAGATATTTTTAACCAGCCCCCGCGAATGATCGACCTTGCTTGGTGAAGTCTGGTACGAGGATATACAAGTAGTAAGGTTTTGCAGCTAATACAAGATGGAGGAATGGAAGTTGTGTGCGTCTTGGCTAATCGAATGCCAAGTCATACCTCCAAACCACCGGGTAACAACATATGGCGCCGAAGCATTTACCTTGGCACAGACATTGAGGGATGGAGTATTATTATGCCAACTCGCCAACCGATTATTACCAAATGCCGTGGACCTCAAGGAGATTGCCCTTCGTCCACAAATGTCCCAGGTTAGTAGAACGTACACTTATCTAGTTTTGTTGCGCTTTATTTCCTGGTTTAAAAGTTTAACAATTTCCTCATCATTGGAGCGTTTTCAAGAGCCATCAACTATGTATCACTCTCATTTATTAATTTGTTTCGTATGACGTACAGATATTTGGTGGCATAATGTTATAGTCAATTTGTGTCACCTTCTAAAACTCTCCCAAACTTAGCGAAAATAGGGCCCCAAGAAAACACTGCCTGTCACTTCCTGTGATGTTTGCGCAACAAACCTGCCTGATTGTAAAAACAATAACAACAACAACAATTAGTCAACAAATAAATAAACTACGACACGTTAATTAATAAATTAACCGTTTACGTTATTGTAGTATACACCGAGAAGTTAGATACGAGTCGATTGTTAATGATAAGTTTTTTTTTTTTTTTTTTTTTTTTTTGCTCTAACTTCCGGGTAGGTATGTTTGGGACAACTAAGTGCTACACTATTTCTTGCTGTGATGTGTTATGTACGAGTGTTCTGAAGTTACGTTCTTACGTTCATGTTCAGAGTACCTGTGGCTGACCAGTGTACTTGTATTTCCCATGCCTATCAGTTGTCTTGTAGAGCCAATGAAGAATGATGCAATTGTTATGCTAATTTTACTATTACAAAAGGAAGTCTTTCCCATTTCGTTGTTCTTGTAGGGATAAAAGTAGTAAAACTATTATTCTTCCTGGTCGAATGAGTTGTTTGAGTTGAATACAATAAAAAAATCTTTTTGGCTATTATACTTGTGGGTAAACTAAATTAGAAGGTGGATCTTTAAATTAATTTTCAGTCATAACAAAAACTTGCTGGTCCCCGCAAAACAATGAATATCATTAATTGAAAATGTTTATTTGTTCATTGTTTTATTTCTTAGTCCATCATTTATTACACCTACATCAGACTTGTCTCTTGTTTACAATATAGCTTGTTTTTGTTTTGTCCTATCTATGTGCTAATTAAATCAGTGTTTTTGCATTCCAGCAGTGAACAAATGTAATTTTGCTGTTCTCGTGACTACTGTATCATGAATATTGTTGTTGTGCACCTGAGCTATTTTCAAATGATTTGATGAAATAGTTTGTACAAGAGCACACTGTATATAGCAAATTGTTCACAAACGTTTTTTTTTTTACATAAATGTTGTCACCATTGTTGGACACCCTGCTGTGTTACTGTTACAATACAATGGATTATGGCAAATAATCATGTACTTAATCAGACAACACTGTACACACTGCAAAGTTCAAAATACTTATTAAAGAATTGTCCATAGTTTCTGTATATTCCCTGGTCTAGTTAACCTTTACCTGACCATTGACCCGGTAAGGTCAATAATAAATAATAGGACCATCTCCATAATCATTTCCTTACTGTGTTGAGCTGTTATAAACTGAATAATTCCCCTGAACCCAAAATAGATAATCAGGATTGGATAATATCATAATTGAACCGATCATATTTGCCAGAATTTTCAAAATTAGGGTTAATGTCGCTTTTCAATATTTGGTTTATTTGGTGTTTAATCAATTAATGTCAACTTTAATCATTGAACTAATCAATTTGATGTCACTGAATATGACTGGTATGTATAGGTACTATATTTGCTCTGTCTTCAAAATACATATTATCACAATGGCAAAGTATACAATAAATGAAATTTTAAGTTTATATGCACTTTTATTACAGAGGCACTTCTAATGGAGCAAATATGGTACATGTATTTGTATATATAAATTACGTATTTGCTCTATTATTATCATATACTTTGTATTGCTCGGCCTCATAACGCTATGGGAAGTGCCCTCGTTTGTATAGCTTACATACCCTCGCAAGCTTGGGCACTCTCGCCACAAGATCTTGAGTCACAAAAGTCGTATCCAATCCATAAAGAATATTAGCGCATATACATAAATGACAGTGATGATTCTATGGTCAAAATAAGCCATATTTTAAAGGGGCACCTCCAGTTTAGCCTAATATCACAACAAATTTTCTTTCTGGTTTAAAATTACAATGGATAACAAAAGATAGATTAACAATGTAAACAACATAAACAATAGTGTCCGATGATTCTTAGGTGCAATCCCTGGGTTTGGAAGATTCCCCTTCAATGATCCAGTATACAACAAATGTAATTTTGAGTTTATATGCGTTTCTATTAGGGATGCTTCTCTAACAAAGCAAATATGGTATTCACTTGGCATTGTTTTTCCGTTTTTCAAAGTAACTAATATGTACATGTTAATATGTACATTGTAGAAGTAGTGAGGGGTTTGTGGCTTAATTTACTTATAGCTTGGTTAATACTTTTATGAACTCGCCACTCCCTTAAAATAAAACCCTATCAGCATGTTTAGAAAAACATTATTTTTTATTATATTATGCCAGTATATCGACACATTGAAACTTTTGTTGTAATTTTTCAAAATATCCAGTATGACAGTCGCAAGTTTATTGTTTGCCCTAGTAGCCATGGGAACCATTTTAATTGTTGGTGGCCAACTGGAGAATTTAGTAAACAAGTACAAAATAGTTTGTTGCCATAATTTATTATGTTTTACTAATACATAAAAAACTACACGGAAACACTAATTATTGTAAAATACTTTAAAAAATTTTGCTATTAGTATTTTCGCTGAAGGCATATATACCGAATATACCTTTTTTTCCTATATTTTACATACAACTCACCAAAAATCAGTGAAAATAAATTCCATACAAAACGCCCAAAAAGTTGTTTTCAGCGAAAATTAATTCCAGCTAAAATATTGTACAGTATGTTAAAACTCATTTTTTCAAGCATACTGGTTTATAAAAACATATGACCCAGATTCAGCAGTAGGCTGAATTTCATTTTCAACATCAGATGCGATGCCCCTTGTATTATCCTCTTCTGATTCACTGACAGAATTGCATCTTTCTGCTGCAAGATGTTAAAATGAAAATGGTGGATAATGAAATGCATATGTGCAAAGTGTTGAATTGTGGGTAGATTGGGCCATTACGAGCTGTATGGTCTGTTTTATGTTTTACAGAGAATTTGTCACTAGTCAAATTTCGTTCAGGTTGTCAATTGGTGACCCACATATTTATTTTAATCTCCATTGATTAATCACCATGGCGACCAAAATGGTTGCAAGCTGGAGGCCTGAGTGACCAATGCTAACGGCATATACATGTATATATACTATGACTAGGGTCAATAAGTGGTTTTATTCAGGCCTGAGCAATGAGTAACAGATATTAATACAAAACCAGTAATATTCATGGAAAGAGTTCTTAAGGAATGAAATCAAATTGGGGATATTTACTGGATATTACCCTTGAGCAAAATCAATAACGTGAACAAGATGCCGATGCCTGTGTAGCCAGCCATACAGTGTAGTTTGTTAACTGATTTTTTCAGAAACTAGGTTGATTGTGACAGTGTCAAGTTAATTGGTAAAGAAAATACACATAAAAATAAATGATGTGTTTAAATAGATTAATTCTAGTTCATATTCTTTGCCATGCGTGCAGAACACTTCAACACTACATGTATTAGAATGATTTGTTAGTGTCTTATGTTGCATTGTTTATCATTTCAAAGTACACACACATTATAATGTCATAGTTATATAACAATAAACCATTGGCCAGGTATACCAGTGAATTTTGCACTGATATACTTTCTATAGAAACTTGTTTGTACATGTTCTACTCCTATGCAAAATCTCATAATATAGCATGGGAAGAAAAATTCATAGTTTATTGCCTAATGATTTAATACATCTTTCATTTGCTGCCTTTACACAGCAGCATTTTATCAGTAACCTACGGCTCGAGCCAGCAAAGATGGCCGTGTATACTCGTTCTGTTCCAATAAACCCTCTGGGTTGAACTCTGACAGGATTGGGCCTGGCTCTGATGATCGGGGACGACCCACCAGTGACTCATGACTCAATTCGGACTCATCTTTCTGTGTTATTGAAGACAAATGTAAATGTAGTTCGTTTCAACATCAGCTTCTTCCTAAAAAAGATTTTGATCAATTTTGATTTTGATGTTGTTTTCCAATTATTTGGGTCAAAATCTTCATTGTATTTTAAAGAAGATACAAAAGAATATTGACTATTTGCACTCAAATTTTGTTGGAAAAAAATGTATGATCTTATGTACTATTGTCGGAAGTGCCACCCTCCATTAAACTCAGATGTACACGTTGCCAAACTACATCAGCCTCTTTCTATAAAAAATTTTTAAGCAAAGCTGTTTCAAATTTATAAGTAATATTGTCTTCTTATTATTTGGGTCAAAATTTTAAAGAAAATACTATCAACTATTTGCACTCAAATTTAGGCGGGAAAAATAGTGTCCTCGATTTTCCTTTTGAAATAAAATGCACTAAAGATGACTGTGGACCCTCAGGCAGTTTTCACATCGTCTTTACACGAGTCATGATTCTAAAGACACAATCCATAATTACATTACTGCCAATAACGTGAAACATACTGCCTAATTTTATGTATTATTCTTCATTTTTTGGATAATTGGATCAAATGAACAAAATTTCCCATTGGCTACATGTGTTGATTTAAATTTTATAAAAAAAAAACTTAAAAAAATGAATGTTAGATTTTGTGAATCGTGACAAAACTCAACTTTAGTGCTTTTTTTAATGGATAATTTATTCAGAAAATGTAAGTGTGTGGCTATTGTTCGGTGAAAGTGAAACAGTTTCAGCCAAATTCAAGTTTTCCATTAATGTCTCATGTACAATGACGTACCAGGGTACATGTATAATTATGTAAAAAACAAAAATTGACCTTTGAACATGTCATCAACCGTTTCTCAGGCCTGCCTTTGCTGATTTTATTCAAAATTTCTACATTTATTAACATTACATGTTGAAATCTGTCTATATTGGGAAAAAATTGAATAGAAAATTGTCTATTAGTAGCTGTAATTTAAAAAGAAAAAAAATCTACAAAAAATGGCGAGTTTTAAGAAAGGTATAGTTGATGGAACAGCAAAGCGATAATGAAAAGATAAATATTTAGAAAATGAATTTAAACATGTGTTGAGTGAACGAACTATGAAATCTCTTATTGATACTTAAACATGGAACATCAGTAACAGATATATATATTGTCTTGTCTACATGAATTTAATTGTACTGTTAAATGACTAATTTTCACTGGGTTTAAATTTCGCTGATTTATCATTTTAGGCATATTCAGTGGGTTTTAAATTCAGTTTTATCATTTCGATAATGTGTACGTTCTATGCTAAATTTTACATATTCAGTGGGTTTTAATTTAGCGCATTTTCCAGTCACCGAAATAAGCAAAATTAAAACCCAGTGAATAATTACCCCCTTTTACAGTAGGTTGAATGGCAAGATTGATTTCAAATTACATTTTCAATTGCAATTTGATTCCACTTACATCTTGTGTAATTGCTGTCAATTTAATATTCCAGTTGACAGCCATTATCTTAGTTGGTGGACAATTTATTTGTCAAAGGTCAACGTCTGAGTTTCTTGTTGCAGATTACGTGACAGCGCCAGAGGCTAGTCATGTACTTTTCCACTTTCTTTATTTCCCTATACTGTGCTATTCATTTTGCAATAGTGTCAGTGTCGGCTTGAGGCTGTTCTATCAGTTGTACCACTCCCTACATGTAGCTATGAATGTGACTGCTGGGTGACAGCAAATCCACATCAGTGCATAGTATTCTCAGACAGGCCATATTATTCTCCTGTCAAAATTTAATTTTTTTTTGGATACAATTCCCCATCGGCTACAGGTCTTGTTTAAAAATCTTGGAACAAACTGATTCTGGTTTACTTTGTGAAAGCTGAGATAAAGTTTACTTTGGTGTTATCTCTATTGAGGCAGATCTTGTGGCTGCATTTGTAGCAGTAGTAGTAGTAGTAGTAGATAGTAGCACATGTGCTTAATTAATTCAGAGGTGTCTATGCCCAAAAAGTAGTCAAAATAGGTCATATTTTAATGACTCAGTGTATGCAATTTTTGGTTTATAAGTGCTTCTATTTTGGATGTACTTCAAATAGAGCAAATACGGTACTCTATTTGAGAAGGAAAGCATATCTGTAATACATTGTATGCTTAAAATATGACTTATTTTGACTATAGATAGTTATTTATGTAAATACATGCACTTACAGATACACTATTTAATGTACTGTATTTGTTGTTTTAATAAAGATGTATTTAAAGCATCAGAGTTATTGCATAACACGTATTTAAATTTTGTTTAAACAAGCAGTGTATTTTAACTTACCTGTATCATAATTAAATGAAGTCTGTCATTGTCTTCGTTATAAACTTTCTTTTGTGTGGTTTCAATAACTCAAATACCTTAATTTTATCTGATACATGTAACACTGACCACAGTATTTTTCCCTCAAAGTTCTGCATAGATATATGCATTGTATTGCAATGCTGGTAGAACGTCCATGTATGGTGTGCATGTAAGTGATCATTCATGAGTGATGTTTTGTTTCTTCCATCCTCCTTAACACTGTCCCTCAATAATGTTCGTTCTTAATTAGTTTTAGACCATATTTCAATTTTTGAGTTTTTACTGCTGCAGTAGTATTAATTAAGAAACATGAATATAAATTACTATTTATATTTTATAATGATGTTGTTGTTAAATTTTTAGCCAGTATTTTCCTCGCAAAATTTTGTTTTTGTTTATATATAAATCGACTGGCTTTAATTTGTGTCAATTAGTCGCTCATTTGCATATTAATTGCAAGAATTGTTGAAATTCAACAACATTCAGATAATGATTTATTAGTAATAAAATAATTATTTTATAATAAGCAATTAATTCCTTCATCACACCAGTTCTCCACTTCAAACATTTATCTAAACTCATTTTGCAAAATATGTTGATACTTGTAAATGTATTAATTATTCATTGGGTTATAATTTTGCTATTTTGGCTGATAAGTAGAATCCGCAAAATTAAATCCACATGAACATGTAAAATAACAATCATTGTTTCCTTGACAAATTTGTGAAATTAAAACACAGTGAATATACTAAATACATCAAAATAGTAAAAATAAATGATGTTACAGTAGTCAGAAATAGTTGTTTATCATGTAATTTTTGGAACATATCAATTTAATACTCACTCACCACTTAAATATAGGCTTGTAGAACATAATTTTAATTTAATTAAAGAAACTGCATTTTATCTTAAAAATATTTTATCTTATAGGATTCAGTTTCTCATACATGTATCATAACTTTATTAATTTCTGCAAAATGATAAAAAATATTAATAAATATTTTCATGGCAAGTCTCTCGGTCACAAACCCTTGGAAGTAGACACAGTAGTAATTTCCTGTTAAAAACGTTCTATTGCTCATGTACATGTGTATTAGTGCAAATATTTAAAACTTCAAATCTATTTTATTAACTTTATTAATTTTTATTTGTAGAAAATGCTTTTATCTTCTAACATTATTGTCCGAAGTTGCAAAAAATGAAAATGTTTATTTTTTTTATTTTTTTTTTTTCAAACATCCTTCAAAAGTGTTTTAAATAGTTATACTGTAGAGGGTGTGCCATGTTGATAATACACACATGGGTGGATAACATAAACTGTATCAAGGATTTATAAGATAAGGGTATTTAAGAATGATGTGAACTCTATTAATAACGAGGTGGTCACAAAATCACAAAACTGACATACACTTCTTGAATAACCCGGTACTAAAAATGTCTGTGAAATAAAGTGTTCATTTACGTTTGTGTTTTTCTTGTGTCTTTTCGTAATTGCATTTTGTGTGTTACCTTTTTTTGCCTTTGATAAAATCACTTGCGTGTATTTCAGTTAATGGCAGTGGTCGTCTCCCTGTGTCCTGTTCAATATGGGACTCGTAGTGACGTACCCAACGCATGTAAAATACATTGTTTGTTTACATGAAATTCAAGAAAACACTGCATGACGACCACCACCTTTTAACACATTCAAACCTTTTCAGACATATATCACACTCAGTGGTAAGTCAGACCATGTTCAATTGACACATGAAATGCGATCCTCATTGCATGTCTTGATACAAGGTTATAAAAGTTGCTTTACTGTATCTAAGAAAGCCTTGTCTGGAATCAACAAGTATTGTATTATAATCACATTACTCTCATTGATGTTAATGATCTTGAAACGGAACACATGCACATGTGAATTTTCCCTAAAAAAAGTTAGATCAGTTTGAGATGAGATTCTGGGTGTTTACAATGTACATGTATTTGGAGCCAATATTGTTAATGTGATTTTAATAGAGCAAATGTACATCCATATGTTTGTTGATTGTCTCTATTGTCTGTATGCAGATATATACTGTAAAAGGATTAATTCACTGGGTTTCAATTTTGCTTATTTCGCTGGCTGGAAAATGTGCTGAATTAAAACCTAGTGAATATGTATAATTTAGCATAGAATCATGAATTTAAAATCCATTGAACATGCCCGAAATGGTAAATCAGCGTTTTAAACTCAGTGAAAATTAGTCATTTTACAGTACATACATAAATCAAAATGTTTGTTTATTGATTTATACACACGTATACATTGCTTGACCCGTGTTCCGACCCATAATGTGACTTGTAATATATGTCAAGTGTTTTATTTGCTTCTTCTCACCTGATGGCTTTTGTTAGTCCCCGTTCGGACGCAGTCCGAAAACAGGGACTTATGTTTTGCCCTGTGTGCGTCCGTCCGTCCGTGCGTCCGTGATCACATGTATCTCAAACATGCATGGACCGATTAAGTTCAAACTTCACTCATACATCACACATTATATGGGACATATGCACATGCATTTTTTTCATGATCCGATTAACGATAGCCGAATAGCGGCCATTTTAAGGCCGAAAATGCATCAAAATCGCACATTTTCACCATTCCGGACCCGGATCTCAGTTATGCATGGACGAATTTTGTTCAAATTTGGTACATACATTAAACATAATAGGACCTTGATGCACGTCATTTTTTTTTTTGGATCGGGTTTGAAATGGCCGACTGGCGGCCATTTTGTTTTAAAGAATTCAGTTCTGGATCCGTATCTGAGACATGCTTGGATTGATCGCGTTCAAACTTCACACACACAAGGTACATCATGTCACAAATATGTATGTGCATTTGTTTCATGATCTCATTAACGATAGCCAAATGGCGGCCGCTTTAAGGCCGAAAATGCATTGAAATCGCACATTTTCACCATTCCGGACCCGGATCTCAGTTATGCATGGACGGATTTCATTCAAATTTGGTACATACATTAAACATAATAGGACCTTGATGCATGTCATTTTTTTTTTCGGATCAAGTTCGAAATAGCCGACTGGCGGCCATTTTGTTTTAAAGAATTCAGTTCTGGATCCGTATCCGAGACATGTCTGGATTGATCAAGTTCAAACTTCACACACACAAGGTACATCATGTCACAAATATGTATGTGCATTTGTTTCATGATCTCATTAACGATAGCCAAATGGCGGCCGCTTTAAGGCCGAAAATGCATTGAAATCACACATTTTCACCATTCCGGACCCGGATCTCAGTTATGCATGGACGGATTTCATTCAAATTTGGTACATACATTAAACATAATAGGACCTTGATGCATGTCATTTTTTTTTTCGGATCAAGTTCGAAATAGCCGACTGGCGGCCATTTTGTTTTAAAGAATTCAGTTCTGGATCCGTATCCGAGACATGTCTGGATTGATCAAGTTCAAACTTCACACACACAAGGTACATCATGTCACAAATATGTATGTGCATTTGTTTCATGATCTCATTAACGATAGCCAAATGGGGGCCGCTTTAAGGCCGAAAATGCATTGAAATCGCACATTTTCACCATTCCGGACCCGTATCTCAGTTATGCATGGATGGATTTTGTTCAAATTTGGTACATACATTAAACATAATAGGACCTTGATGCACGTCTTTTTTTTTTCGGATCAAGTTCGAAATGGCCGACTGGCGGCCATTTTGTTAAAGAATTCAGTTCTGGATCCGTATCCAAGACATGTCTGGATTGATCAAGTTCAAACTTCACACACACATGGTACATCATGTCACAAATAGATATGTGCATTTGTTTCATGATCTGCTTAACAATAGCGGAATGATGGCCATTTTAAGGCCGAAAATGCATCAAAATCATGTATTTTCACAATTCCAGAACCGGATCTCAGTCATGCATGGATGGATTTTGTTCAGATTTAGCACAATGTGTTGTACATATGCAGGTGCATTTCAGTCATGATCTGCTTTGAATGTATATGTCACTCAAATATGAACGGAACGGGGACGTGTCATTGACAATGACTTGTTGAATTCAATTCTAAAAATATTTCAGTTCATTTAGAAAGACAAGGAAGTAAAGTTAGGAATAGATCAAAGAATTTTTTTTTTCTACTTCCTTGTAGTTCGACTAAAATGCCTGTGTATGGTGATATGTTAGGTGAGAGCCCTGAATTGGATTTGTGTATAACAGAATACACATTAGGTTACCTACTTTGTACATGTAATTATATAAATAAAAATCTGATTGGAATTGGTGCGAGTACCGTTGTAAAATGTAAAAGGTCAAAAAACCAGGTTGCTTCTCAATAATTTTAAAATGTTGTACTTTGTATCAAGCTAATTCAATACCACAAAAAGATTCATTTTCAATGCTTAATGTTATTAAATAATGCTTTTGAATACATGCGTTAAAAGTTGATCTGGATGCACAGAACATTCTCTGAAACAGAAAACAAACATCTCCTCGTTCCTATTTGGTACACTTCCAAATTGTGTAGGTTTTCAAAAAATCCTGTTTTTGCTGAGAAATGTTATTTAGACAATCTGGTGCGCAATCAAACCTACCGGTATTATGATGTACCTTTGTGCAAGTGTTATATGAAAACAATTTGAAATTCTCTTGATTTCATTTGAATTTGGAATTTGCACATGAAAAATTCAAAGCAAGACAACCATGGCATCCAATGCCACCTACAATGAAAATTATAAAGAAAGGAAAAATACACAATTTTCTCTACACTAGAAGCACATGCATTAATTTATACATGTACTAATCAAGTAAAGATAGGGAAATCGTGCAAGTTTAGTGTACATAAAATTCTACCAAAACATACATCAGCTGAGAAAATATGGTATTTTGAGTTAAAAAAAAAAATACAAATCTAAAATATTTTGTGTTATTAAAATAATTAAGACAAAGATTCTGCCCATCTGTATAGCCTATTAGAGATCCAGTTGAAGATTTCAGCAATAAGTTGTAACACTACGGTTTATATACTGTATCAAATAGAAATTTATGCCTAATTTACTCATTGACAATTTTTATTATGTTTTCAGTTTTTGTGTCTCAAGAACATCCGCACATTCATCCAAACATGTATGGACAAGTTTTGCATGAGAAGACAAGATCTTTTTGATCCATACCAGTTGTTTGATGTCTCAGATTTTGGTAAAGTAAGTATCTACAAATTATAGAACTTTCAATTTAATCTTTTCACCCCCAGACATCTACCCCCCCCCCCCAATTATTCTGTACTTTTTTCGTATATTCTTCAATGTGTTTAAAATGAACTCTAGTTTTGGGGCTAACAGACATTATTTGAGTCAATTTATAGTTTTTATTTAAAAATACAGCTCTTTTTGTCTAAAGGAAAGGAAATTGCAGACTATAAACATGACTATTTTGTGAATTTGTGATGAAAAGAGGAAATTGGTGGTAGAAAAGTTAAATCTGGTATTGGTTCTAGTATCTCCTGTGGAGGTACATGTACAATATTATCCCTATTTGAAGCACTATGAGCAGTGTATGTAGTGCAAGTCAAAGGTATTTTGGAGTCACCCGCGGTAATTAGTGTAAGTTGCCCCCAGGTCAAACCTCATACTTAAAAAAGCGCATTGGATTGTGGGAAAATCTATGTTTATCAACACAAATGTCGCACATGCACAGCACAACGACCACCGCCCTTAAAGCTGGCTTAAAGTTTGCTCAGCTTGCTTTCAAAACTGTCACGTTTCAAAATTATAAGTAATCTGCCAGCCTGGCTATACATCATATCAGCAACATAAGCAAATACCATACGGTATTGTAATTATTGATGACAATTACACCCACTCATTTTAAAATTTATAAGTTTTCATGAAAAGGCCAAGTCAGCTGATTGCCAGCTAAGATGTTAATTTATGCGCAGACTGTACTGTACATACAACATAATCAATTATTCTACTGGGATTAAATATGCAGTTTTCTGCCATGTTTGCTGCTAAAATCTCTACTGTAATTATTTGGTAACATTTCTGTACCAGCAGAATGCATTTATGCTTTGTACGTCATAGGACACATGCTTATATAATTATTTGTATCATGGTTTGATTCATGGCTGACTTTTAGCCGCTGTGAAAATGCATCAAAATCAATTATTCAGCCACAGGTCTCAGGCATGCATGAATTTATATAAAATAAACTTTAATATTCAAAATTAAGGAGAATTGGGAAGCTTCTTTAAAGCAAGGAAGATATTTGTTTTTGTTCCTACAATCTCTCGCCATTGCTTCCCTATTTTCATTATATACTCTTTAAGGATTGTTGGCAATTATATGGAATGTGATTTATAATATTATATATTTATTGGTATTTCAAGTTTAAGAGGACTTCCTCAAATATGAAGTGGTTACCGCACTGTGCATGTGCAACTTTTGTGTTGATAATCATTGATTTTCCCCCAATCCATGTGCTATTTTAATGTAAATCGCAGGTACATGTTTTGATCTGGACACAAAGTACAATAGTTTAATCTCAGTAACATCTCAGTTTGTACTCATTGGTCTGCGCAGCAGTCAATAAAAGTCGCCATCTTTGTTTAATTGAGACCCATATATCTCGCCCTTTAATATTGAACCAGTTTTGAAGACCACTAATGTGGAGTAAGTGGTTTGTAACTCTGAAAAAGAAAACATTTCTCCTTTTTAGCTTATAAAAAATGTTAGTTTTATCTTTATTAGGACTGTGCTGTGCTTACATAGCAACATATCACATTCAAGACTGACCTAGTTTTATAAGTGTTTGTGTTTCTGGTGTCATTTTTTATGTATACATGTATGTAAAGAATTTAAAATAAAATAAATTTGGGATTTGATCATGTTTTGAGATTTGTGCAGTTTAGCTATAAGTGTTCAACCATTCAAAATCATGGGGGTATGTGACCAGTAACATTTTTTTTATCTGTACTTTATTTTTCTTGAATATGCCAACTTTATTTTACTTTGTTATGTTCAGACTACAGGCTGTTTTTAAGATGCCTGTGACCAAAGCAAACATATTCAGATATTTTGCCCACATTATGAACATGATTTTTTGTGGCGGAATGGGGAGTAGAAAATGCACTAAAAATAATGTAATGCTATGTTCATGTCTATGCCTAATTCCAAATTGGTCACATGAAATGAACTCTAGAACTGCAAACGTAAAGTCAAAACTAACGTTTTTATTTTGGCCAGTATGTCTTTAATCTGCAGTAGCAAGAAATGAAAACCATCTTTCTAAATACTGAAACAATAAAACTGAGTGAATTACCACACCAATACTTTTAGCTTACTGGTAGTTAATGGAGGGTCTGTCATCAATATTGTTTTACATTTCTTGTATCCTAACATTTTGTGAACTTGTGAACTTGAATATGTCTTACAACATTGTTATGAATTAAGTTAGTGCAATGCATAAATGTGATATCTTGTTAAAATCCCAACAATTTTTTGTATACATTCATGTGACCTCTGATATTGCTTTGCTAATCCACTGATTCTTTGTGTCTTTTATAGGTGATTGCTACATTATCAAAACTTTCACATACATCTATTGCAAAGTCAGTAGCAAGGTGAGAATTCACATTTACATATTATGGACGCTCAGTGTTTAGCTGCCACGCCCCGTTTTGTGAAACCGCTATGTACATCATTGGTTCGTCTTTGCTCATAAAGGAATCAGCAGTACAGTCTAGAACTAAACCAACTTCAGTAATAGCTATTAAATGTGCCTTCTTCTGATGTTATACAATCTACATTTGTATTCTTGTCCTTGAACTCTTGATACATTGGTGTGATAAATGTTTTATGTTATGGAAAGTTGTTTGAAATCGAGAAGTGGATAAAGGAGTAAAGTTTGGTTGTCATGGTTACAAAATATTACATATTTTATATTTTCATCATTATTTATTATCCATGCTTGCATCTGTTTATGTGTTCCCACCTGCATTTTGACGAATCTGGACCGATCACATTCATAAATTTTAGGATACATATGTCTGTCCATTCGTTTCACGAACTTATTCTAGATGGCCGAATTGCAAACATTTTTGTGCCTAAAATTCATCAAAATCAAGTATTTCTGCCATTTTGGAACTAGATCTCAGTTGTGTATAAATGGATTTTGTTAAAATTTGATACATACATTTGTTGTGTACACTTAAAATGCATAATGACAGACACTTTTTGTTAACAAAAAGTGTTTCAAAGCCAAGTCACTGACATGACTTGACGTACATTCAAACTTTACAACACATGTTGTTTTATTTCTAAGATGTATTTTTTTCAGGTTCTGATTCAAAATGTCAGTTTTGTTGACAAATAGAACAACATGGATTCTGTCAAATCATGACATAACTTGTTTGTACATTTCCATGAACACTTTAATGAACATCTCTTTGTACCAGTAGGTTGACACTGATTAATAACAGTAACATTCTCTGTTGTATTCACAGACCATTTCCTCCTGAAAATCGTCACCAACACGCTATTGACGAAGATATTTACAAAACTCTAGAAGAATTAGCTGAGTGAGTGTTTTTATTATATTTCACTGTTTTTTGTTTGTTTTGTTTTTCGCTGATAAGTGAGATCTCTTAATTTAATAAATTCATGCGAAACAATAGTACCCATTGTTTTGCTGGAAAATTGTAATTTTAAACCTTAGTAAATATACTCAAAATATCAAAACTGTGAAATTAAATACCAGTGAAAAATTAATACTTGTATAGTATCCATGTGAGTAGTATGTTGATTGTTTTAACTGACGTGTAGCCGAAGTTGATGAATCTTGTACAAACTGAGTGCTTCTTTGCAGTTTCTTCTAATAGTAGACATCTTTTTCATAATAATAACTCATTTTAATGGATTGCTCATGCAATCATCAGAGGTCAGTGACATTATTCAAATTCTGTCACATGCTTAACAAGGACAAGTGTTTTAACAGGATGTAAATTTTAAGCAAATTATGAACTTTGGATTAGTAAAAATACATATTGAACAAACTTTTCATGTAAAGCTAAAGTCTATTTTTTTGTGCCAGTTGTACAATAATTGTCATAAATTGGTGCTGTAAGTTGTTTAAAAATTGACTTATTTTCTGAATACACCCATGTATAAAGGGGTGTATCGGTAGTAGTTTATTTTCTAATGAATCATTTCCCTATCCGGCACCCACCCACCTGTTACTTCCTTAAATGAGATAGAAACAAGAGTGCAATAAAAATATCATGCATAAATTTACTTAACAAACATATAGATGTGAGAAAATTTTTTAATTATAACTTTCCAGTTGCACACAATATTTAAGAAAATGTATTTTACAATCTGACTACTGTAAAATACTTTATTTTCGCTTGGAATTAATTTTCTCTATTTTCGCTGAAGGAATGATTCAGTGAAAATAAAATCCAGCAAATATACCTTTTTGCTATATTTTACATTCATCAGAAATCAGTGAAAATAAATCCCATACAAAACACCCAAAAAGTCTTTTCAGTGAAAATGAATTCCAGCTAAAATAAAGTATTTTACAGCAGTCAGATTGTAAAATACATTTTCTTAAATTTATTTTCATAGTGAGCGTGACTTAGCGGATGAGGATGATGACTTATATGATGTTCCCTATCAGGATATAGAAGATGATGAAATCTATGGTGAACTTTGTGACATCAAACAACAATTACAAATTCCAGTAAGAATTTTTATGTGCTTCTTTTGTGTGTCTTTTCGTATAGCGTTTGTCCATCGTCTGTCCGTCCATCTGTTAACAATTTGATTACATCTTGATAGACAAGGCAAACCCTGTCACTTTGATATTTGATACCGAGTCAGAGGTTGGAATAATTGTCATGGTTGGAGAATAAAAGTATTCGTACCAGTTGATGATGTACCTGTTCCTAGTAAGATAAATTGCAACAAGTTATTTAAAATAAATTTGTCATTCTTGACTCATCATCATTTCCTGAGCATTAGCAACATTGGGACTACCTCATTTAGTCAGTTAGTAAAAACTTGATATCTTTATTCACCTGTCCATGAGACAGGCAATTTGTTCATTTACCTGTCCCTGCTAAAATCTTCCTGTCTTGGATACAATGTATGTGAACATGCCTTAAATAATATCCCCATGTACAGCTTTCAGCCTTTGTTTTTATCATGATGGTTGCTAGGCTGTATGCCCGCTCCCAAGAATAGCATTTGTTTTGAATGACATATTTCAGCATGTGATTAATTATTCATTGACACTCATTGACACACATTGAAAATATACTGATTATAAAGCAACAAACGTATTTATAACTGCTGTTGGATTGCAATAATTTCTTGAGAGCTTTTTTCAGACAGGAAACTTTCTTGAGATTTACAACGTTAAAATCTCTGTTAGCTGCACATGTTATCCTTGTTTGATCTCTTTCAAATGATTGTCCTTTTTTGACTGTCATTTTATGATGACGTAATTGGGACAGACACTATTCTATCATTTAACTTTATTTCTAATATTTCGTTGTGCCTTTGTAGAAGCAGTCGTCTGGAGATCAGAAACGTGGCTATTGCATCCAAGAAATTGTGGAAACTGAACAGAATTTTGTGCAAGCTCTCAATATGATAATTAAGGTGAGAGTGGTTCTGATTGTAGGATTACCATTGTGGTTACTTTTTACAGTGCCAGTTTATATATCGGTAATTGTACATTTTGGAGTGGGAGTAAATAACGTAGTACACAAATTTAGTAATGTGATCAATTATTTCTGATGATGTTTGTTTCAGTAAATAAACACTAAAATATATATAACTACAACAGTATTGAAGTAATTCACTATGGGCTTTCATTTGACAATAAACTTGAGCAATAATCTGGTGGGGCAATGGTTTTTGCTGTCACATTGGTGTTTCAGTGTTACATTGGTGTTCTGTCAATCACCAAACCCTCAAAATAACAGTTACAAAAATGTAGCTCTTAGCGTATCACAGGATGAAGAACGCTTTGTGTTTATCATCTCACTTTTTAGCTCTGATGTCATTGAAGATGACCGAGCGGAGCTCATGGATTGACCACACGTGCTGTTGTCCGTTCATCGTTCATCAACTTATTTGAATCATACGACTTCTTCAAAACTTTTAGCTGTATTATAGATTGAATTTAATTATACATGTCCATGCATATTACTTAATACACAGACACGTTTCCTCTTACGGGATATGCCCTTCCTGTGACCATTGCCACAATTACTAATTAAAATTGTCATAGATTCCACTTTTCCTATCCACCTAGTAACTGCCACTGCCCTCTGCACTTGTCAATTACAGCGAAGCTCTACCGACCGCAAGGTCGCTTGTTTCGTAAGATCTCATAATTGGCAATATAAAACACACTGTTGTGGACAAAAGCATGGAACCCACCACAAAATGCGGAAATGTCATGATATACAGCATTTTTGTTTTCATTCAAAACAATGTTTTATTTTTTTTTTTCAGTTTTTCATCAAGCCACTCAAAGGACACATCAGCCAGCAAGACTCTGATATTATATTTGCCAATATTGAGGTAAACAGCTATATCATAAAACATGGATGTAATTGTCACAGATATTTTTGTCTCAGTATTTTTTTCTTTAGTGTCATAATTTTATACTTTGTTTCCGCTTGTCTCATGATATTCATGTCAAAAATAACATTTGTATGCTTTCATGCCTGATTCATCTGAAAGTGAAATTAATAAGCTTTTTTAATAAGCTTTTTAGCGCTGCTGTTGTCTTTGTTGAGTGGAGCTTATCATATGAGTGATTGTTCGTCGGCGTTCGCATCAACTTTTTACTTTTTCAATATCTTCTTGAAAATTACAAGCCAGATTGCTTTGATACTTAGTGTATATGTACCTTGGATAGACCTCATTAAAATTTGTTCATTTTATGATGATATCTTTAATTCTCTAATTTTGGTGAGTGAATATTTTTAGCTCCGCTGTCGACTTTGTCGAGCGGAGCTTATCATATGAGTGATTGTCCGTCGTCGTCGTCGTCCGTCGTCCGTGTCAATGTTTTACTTTTTCGACTTCTTCTTGAAAACTACAAGCCTAAATGCTTTGATACTTGGTGTATATGTACCTTGGGTAGACCTCTCTTAGGTTTGTTCATTTCATGTTGATATCTTTAATTCTCTAATTTTGGTGAATATTTTTGTCATTTTTTGGTAAAAACTGATATTTTCGACTTCTTGTTAAAAACCGCAAGTGCAATTGCTTTGATATTACATCTATAGGTACTACATGTGGACCTCTCTCAGATTTGTTCATTTTGTAATGATATCTTTAATTCTCTAATTTTGGTGAATATTTTTGTCATTTTTGGTAAAAAGTGATATTTTTGACTTTTTGTTAAAAACCGCAAGTCCCATTGCTTTGATATTACATATATAGGTACTACATGTGGACCTCTCTCAGATTTGTTCATTTTGTGATGATATCTTTAATTCTCTAATTTTGGTGAATATTTTTGTCATTTTTGGTAAAAAGTGATATTTTCGACTTCTTGTTAAAAACCGCAAGTCCGATTGCTTTGATATTACATATATAGGTACTACATGTGGACCTCTCTCAGATTTGTTCGTTTTGTGATGATATCTTCAATTCTCTAATTAATTTATTTTGGTGAATATTTTTGTAATTTTTGGTAAAAAGTGATATTTTCGACTTCTTGTTAAAAACTGTAAGTCCGATTGCTTTGATACTATTCATATTGTTCATTTTCTAATGATGTCTTCACTTCTTTAATTGAAGTGTGCATTGCTAACAGCGGAGCTATCTCAGCCGATAGGCTGCTTGTTTGTCATTTTTGGTAAAAAATTATATTTTCAACATATTGTTAAAAAACACAATTCCGATTGCTTTGATACTACACATATAGGTACTGCAGGTTTACCTTTTTCAGATTTGTTCATTTCATAATGATATATTCAATTCTCTAATTTTGATGGATATTTATGTGATATTTTTTACTGCATGTCTGTTTGATTTGATATTACATGTAAAGGTACTACATGTGAATCTCTCTCAGACTTGTTCATTTTCTAATGATATCTTCAATTCTTTAATTAAAATGTGCATTGCTAACAGCGGAGCTATCTCATCCAAGAAGCTGCTTGTTTTGATCAGCTTTGCTGTCGACTTAGTCGAGCTGAGCTTCTCATATGAGTGATTGTCTGTCGGAGTCCGTGTCAACTTTTTCGACTACTTCTTGTAAACTACAAGCAAATGGCCTATTGTCTATTTTGAGTGTCATTTTGAGGAGGTTGTACATATTCTTGTCTGCCTTACATCTTTAATTTTTATTAGCTCCGCTATCGAATTTGTCGAGCAAAGCTTATTATATTATTATTTTTATTATTATTTTATTTCCATTTCTCTAAAGAAATATACCCCACTAACCTGGGGGAACAGGTTACAATGCGAAAGTTACAGGCGTGACTTTAATCGCCTCAATAAAATAAAGTATTATATATATACACATACACACACATATACAACTCATCTATTGGAGAACTCACACTAACAAATTATATCTAATCTGAAAAGCTGTGTATACAAATCTTGCAATACTTTGGATGATTTCATGGTTATCCTGAGAAAAAATATATGTAAGTTTACGGATAGGCGAAAGGAACTCGAATTGTGGTTCAATGTGGTTAATTTGATCAAAAAGCGGTTTTCGAATATGGTTATATGCTGGACATACTACCAGAAAATGAGTTTCATCTTCAACAGCATCTATACATATTTGGCAGGTTCTATTTTCCACTGGAGTTCCATAATATCTACCGATCTCAGTGTGTAACTTATGATTAGAGCACCGGAGTTTAGTTAAAGCTTGTCTGTACAGGGGAACACGAACGATATCCAAATAATTCTCATAAAAAATATTTGTTTTAAATTGACGAAACGTTCGTAACTTATTTCTACTGTTTGGGGATCTACGAACATCGTCAAATAAAGCATCTTTCCAACTTTTGAAATAAAAATCTCTCTCTTTCTTTCCAATTAACAACGTTGTTTCATCGATAATTTGGGAGATAAACCTATTCTCCCAAACAGTATGCATATTGTGTTTAATTAATAATTTCTTAATAGCTAAAGCAAAACATGGTATTCCTATCTGTGCCATTTTTTCAGACTCTCTATAGGCTTTGTAAACGAGTCGATTAGATGACATTTTCAGAATACGTTTCCAAAATTTGATACGGATTAGATTTCTGCCAATACTAAGTGGATATCGTCCGAGTTCACCCATAACTGCACTATTGGTTGTATTTTGCCCCACACCTAATATATATTTACACCACTTTAACTGAACATTTTCAATTGGTTTACAATACCGATTTCCTATAACTGCCGCTCCATAGTTTAAAATTGGTTTAATTTTTGAATCAAATATTTTTTTAAGTAATTTTGGTGAAATCTCGTTACCAATTCCTTTCCTGACCGCGTACGCTGCCTTTGAAGCTTTTCCGGCCAAAATTGCACATGCCAACTTAAATGAACCATTTTCGGCAAAGACAACGCCTAGATATGTATAATTTACAACAATATCAATTTGATTTCCAAATAATTTAAAATCCAAGTTATTGCCATCACAGTCAACAATATCCTTATTGAAAATAATAATTTCAGTTTTAGTGGTGTTTACAAACATTTTCCACGTATAACAATAAAATTGGAATCTGGCAAGTAACAACTGTAAACCCGAAGCACTATCAGATACAATAACAGTGTCGTCGGCATACATTAGACATGTTAGTGGATAATCATCCAATTCAACCCCATTAAATGGTGCTTTATTCAAAGCCATTTCTAAATCGTTTAGAAAAAATGCAAATAAAATTGGGCTTAATATGCCCCCTTGTTGTACCCCAATCTCAGATGTAAATGTTTTTGTGTAACCATGCGGTAATTTTACACAATATTTAACCACACTGTACATACTCTGCAAAAGATTGACTATTTTACAACTAAAGCCTACTCTAACAAGCTTTAAAAATAAACTAGCTTGGTCAACATAGTCAAATGCTTTTTTTTTATAGTCTACAAAACAAACGTATAATCTCTTTCTAGCGACTCTATATTTCTCAATTAGCGTTGACAGGATAAAAATATTATCTTCAGTGCTGTGATTTGTCCGGAAGCCTGCCTGATTATCACTGAGAATATTATTTGTATCAAGCCATTTCACTATTCTTTCGTTAATAATAATTGTAAAAAGCTTACCGAAACAACTATATAGGGAAATGCCACGATAATTAGCGGGGTCGTGTATGTTACCTTTCTTTAAAATTGGACAAATCAGTGACTTTGACCAGGTCTCTGGGAAATGCCCACTATTCAAAATCAAATTAAAGACCTTTGTATAACACTTGATAAGATCTTGATTACTATTTTTGAATAACTCATTTCTAAGGCCATCAAACCCGGGTTGTTTTTTCATTTTTAATTTATTTATCGCAGCTGTCACTTCCTCCGTACTAATCTCCATATCAAGTTGTACAGTATCAATATAATCTTGTCGTGTATTATCATGAGTGGGAATTTCAGAGCCCACTGTCTCGAACACTGGCGCTTTACTCAAACACTCAAAATAATTAAACCAATCTGTGTTCGAAATATTTGG
Source organism: Saccoglossus kowalevskii (assembly GCF_978046115.1). Taxonomy (NCBI): domain Eukaryota; kingdom Metazoa; phylum Hemichordata; class Enteropneusta; family Harrimaniidae; genus Saccoglossus; species Saccoglossus kowalevskii. The sequence goes on from NC_140657.1 coordinate 25,163,435, forward strand.
GTTTGTCCCATTTTCTGACTGGGTAAGCCTACGAAATTTACCCCAAAATGAATAATCTTTTGAAAAACAACTTGATTCGTCAAAGTACAGTATACCGTTCGATTTGTCGGATCCCTATTTATTTGTTTATAAAGTTCGTTGACCTCGCTTCTCATTTCCTTGCACTCAATGTCAAACCAAGGTTTCTTTATATTTATTTTTCCCCCACGCCTTTTTCTAAAACGTTTTTTCTCTATCATTGCAGTTTTCGAAACTTTATGTAAGATATTCTCGATATCACACAGTGCCAATTCAACCCCATTTTTGTCAATATTATAATTATTTTTTTTGAATTTATTAATCTTAGCCGTTATTGCTGGTGTATTATATGTTTTGATAAAATCTGCCCGACTTTCACCCCTCAAGTCATACATTATCGCCGTATGGCTTTCAGCATCGAAGACGTTTCTATCCTGATACTTATTTCCGATTTCCTGTTCAGAAAATTCACAAAATACCACCGTTAATATTAAAGGTGAATGGTCAGAATGCCGTGTGATATCATTGACCTTAAAGTCTTTCAAAAAATCACCTGTTAACATTGAATCAGAAACCATCACGTAATCAACTGTACTGACACCTAATGCTATGCCATTACGTATTTGGAAACATGTGTATTTCCCCGGTATGTCTGTACCAAATCTTCCATTCAAAATTCTCATTCTAGTACTAATACACATATTTACCAATAATTCACCATATTTATTAATTACTTTGTCACTATTGTGACGCAATTCAATTGGGTCATCAGTGACGTAATCGTCCGGCAATGGTAAATGATTTGTTCCATCTAATTTAACATAATCACACATGTTTCCAGTCCTGGCATTCATGTCCCCACAAATGATTACGTCACCCTGATCATTGTATTTACATAGTTGTTGTTCAATTGAGCCAAATGGTGTAATATTGTCATTCCTAAGTACGTTACCTGTTGAGTTTTCAGGTACAATGTAGGTGAAGCAAATAAACAAATCTCTAGTTCTCCTGCTTTTTTGTGCCGAAATTCTAAACCAAATTAAATCATCGTTACTTTCCACTAATTCCATTAGATTTGCAAACTCTAGTTGAATCAAAATGAGAAAACCTCCCGCTTCCCTCTTAGCCCTTTTGTGTTTCCTACTCCTATGAAAAGTGTAGGTCATGTACCCATTTATATCGACCTGCTTTTCTCTAGGTAGCCAAGTTTCACTTAAACATAAACAATCATATGCAGCTATACAACTTAAAAACTCGTCATTCTGAGTTTTATCACCTAGCCCATGTACATTTCAATACCCGATTCGAAATTCAAAATCATTATGTACGTACGTATGAGTCCCCCTTACGTTCTATTCATCGTTCTTCTCAGTTTCTTTATTCCTTCCATTTTGTACTTTGTTATAAATATTACCATCAATATACAATTTGTCGGCGACGAGAAATGCTCTTTTATTATCACGACGGGCTTGTTTAAGCAATGGCATCAATTCACGTCGTTTTTGTAAAACTCCCTGGCTGTAGTCTTCTCTTACCGAATACGCAGTATCCTTCAGATTTCCCGCTGATTTTCTAACTTTCTCGCGATCTTTATATCTTACAAATCGTGCAATTATTCCTCTGGATCTATCACTACTGCGTTTGCCATGTAGCCGATGAACCCGTTGAAATTCAATTGCCATGGCGTCTGGCTCAGGTATTTCCTTAGTACCATTTCTGTATCCTCACCTGGTTGCTCACCTATTCCATAAAATCGTAAGTTTTCACGTCTAATCTAGTTATCAAGTTCGTCATTACGATAATTGACCTTTCTTAACTCATGTGTTGTTTCGTCGAGTTTCTTTTGTAACACCTGGATATCGTTCTGACTAAATTCCAACGAAGCCACCACGTCATCAATTCGTTTGTCAAGTTTTCCTAAATCGTTGGCAATACGTTTTACCTCAATTTCTATATTATCCAGTTTATCCAGTTTATCCAGTTGGTCCAGTTTAGACAAAATTGTATCCAATTTAGGTTCATGTTGAGTTCTATCAGTTGCTTCAGTCTGAGTAGTTACGTAATCATCGTCTTCTCCTTTACCAGCACCGCCATTGTCTGTACGTGGTCGAAGACCATCGCGTTTGCTTTGCTTACCTTGTCCTGGCATGGTCAAAATGAACGGTTCCCAGTCAAATTTGGTCAGAAGAGCTGCGTTACAACTTCATATATCTTTATGACCACAACTACGACAAAACTATAACGAACAAACCTAAAATCAAGATATCAATGCAGAGACAACTCGAGACACGTCCGCACGTCACGTTATATGTTTGTTATATGAGTGATTTGTCCGTTGCCGTCCGTCGTCAACTTTTTACTTTTTCGACTTTTTCTTAAAAACTACAAGCCTGAATTCTTTGGTACTTGGTGTATATGTATCTTGGGTAGACCTCTCTAATGATATCTTTAGTTCTTTAATTGAAATGTGCATTGCTAACGGCGGAGCTTTCTCAGCTGATAGGCTGCTTGTTTTTAATGTCAAGACCTTTTTCTCTTTCACAGAAATTGTATGAAATTCATTCAGGATTTTTGAAAGAGTTGAAAAGAGCTGTTGAAGTTGATAATTCAAGACATTTGAGTAAAGTGTTCATTAATTGGAAGGATGAATTACTGATTTATGGCGATTATTGTTCCAAGCTTCTTATCGCACAGGATCACATTGATGAGATTTGTAAAGATCCTGATGTCGCGATGAAAATAGATGTAAGAGAATATTTTACCTGTACTTTTATTAGTTCCTGTTCGAACACAGTCCGAAAATGAGGATTTATGGTTAGACCTCTGTGTGTCTGTGCATGTATCTTAGACATGCCTGTACTGATTACATTCAAACTTTACACATACATCATACATAATATTATACATGTGCACATCAATTTGTTTCACTATCTGATTCAAGATGGCTGAATAGTGGTAATTTTTGTGCTGAAAAATCATAAAAATCAAGCATAATCAAGTATTTATGGATGGATTTTGTTTAAACTTGGTGCAAACATTGGAAAGTATGGGACCTTGATGCACGTCATTATTTTTTTCAGATCGGATTTTAAAATGCAGCCATTTTGTTTTAATGAATGCAGTTCTCGTGCCATATCTCTGCCATGCTTTGACTGATTATGTTCAATATTATGTATTCATTCATGATTCTACATCATGTTATAGATATACAGATGTATTCAAAATGAACAACTGGTGGCTATTTTGTTTTAATTAATGCTGTTCCACAGCAATATCTCAATATGGACAAGTACTCGTTTGACGATCAGATGACTGAATGTCAATCATTTCAGTGTTAAAAAAATCACCATAATCAAGCATCAGCTTCTGGATCCATATCTCTGACATGTTTATGTTTGAACTATGTTACTATAAACAAAATTATATATCTTAAGTTTGATAACTAATACCCCAGACCATTCGTCCCGGTGTTATCGCTATCGCCACACGAGACTCCAGCTTGTCTCCTATACAATTTGACTGCGCACATCCAGAAAGTAGATGTAGCTGTGATTGGTGGAATACTAATGAGTTGAGTGTCAATCAAATGCCCACGCTATCTTTAGTAAACAAAGTCACGTGACACGCGCCATTTTAGTTTTGATTAGTTCATCGGATCGGAGTGTCGGTGCTCGCCATCCATAAATCAAATCAAAATGATTTCTAAGGAAATTGTCGCGTCAGCAGTGGACAGTGTCTTAAAACACATCGATGGCATCAACTCTATCAAAGAAGAACAATTGTCCGCAATTGAAGCTATATGTAACAGGAAAGATACTGTCGCTTTTTTGCCGACTGGTTTCGGAAAATCGCTTATTTTCCAAATTCTTCCACTTGTCATCAAAGAACTAGGGTTAGATCCAAACCCAATAATACTGGTAATTTCACCGCTAGTCGTCATTGCAAATCGAACATCCTTTTGAAATTTGGACGTCGGGCAGGCGATTTCAAGGCACCGCACTTAAATATTAGCAACATATTTTTCTGAGCGGTTGTTTATTCTCTTTCAAACGAGACATAAATGTGACGACATAGTCGATCCCTTATCCACCGCTAAGAATGCCGCAATGTTTCGTTCGTTTTGCAACATGCCACAAATCGTCGAAAAAAACACCACTTCGATGGAAGCTTGCGTAATAAGGGGGTTAAAACAAGAAAACAAATGCCATGTTTAATACATATCGACCTGTTTTACTTGCGAAAGATAACGAAACATGAACCCGTTTCGTGCGACTTCGGAACCCGAAGGAACAACCAACAACGTTGAATTTACCCGCTATCTTCCAAATATGGTATATTAATTTATTCAGTTGTTTATTTAGAGTGACGTCCGCGGTCGAATGCGATTGGCTATCGATGTCAGTGCAAAGGTCATATGAATATTAAAATTAAGTGGGCGGAAGGAAAATTGTATAGGAGACAAGCTGGAGTCTCGTGTGGCGATAGCGATAACACCGGGACGAATGGTCTGGGGTAGATAACTAATGGCTGTGGACTGACTTGTTTATCACATTTTACACTATATGTTACACTATATGTTCTATAAATGTGTATTTACTGCAGACAATGTAATTGTGTCATTATACCATGGGGGCATTTTGTGAGGTTAGATGTATATTTGCTATGGACCATGTGATTGTTTCCATATACCATGTGATTACATGTGTCAATAATACCATGTGATTGTGTCATTATACCATGTGATTGCATGTGTCATTATAACATGTGATTGCATGTGTCATTATAACATGTGATTGCACGTGTCATTATAACATGTGATTGCATGTGTCATTATACCATGTGATTGCATGTGTCATTATACCATGTGACTGCATGTATCATTATACCATGTGATTGCATGTGTCATTATACCATGTGATTGCATGTGTCATTATACCATGTGATTGCACGTGTCATTATACCATGTGATTGCATGTGTCATTATACCATGTGATTGCATGTGTCATTATACCATGTGATTGCATGTGTCATTATAACATGTGATTGCATGTGTCATTATACCATGTGATTGCATGTGTCATTATACCATGTGATTGCATGTGTCATTATAACATGTGATTGCATGTGTCATTATACCATGTGATTGCATGTGTCATTATACCATGTGATTGCATGTGTCATTATACCATGTGATTGCATGTGTCATTATACCATGTGATTGCATGTGTCATTATACCATGTGATTGCATGTGTCATTATACCATGTGATTGCATGTGTCATTATACCATGTGATTGCATGTGTCATTATAACATGTGATTGCACGTGTCATTATAACATGTGATTGCATGTGTCATTATACCATGTGATTGCATGTGTCATTATACCATGTGATTGCATGTGTCATTGTACCATGTGATTGCACGTGTCATTATAACATGTGATTGCATGTGTCATTATAACATGTGATTGCATGTGTCATTATAACATGTGATTGCATGTGTCATTATAACATGTGATTGCATGTGTCATTATATCATCATGTGATTGCATGTGTCATTATAACATGTGATTGCATGTGTCATTATAACATGTGATTGCACGTGTCATTATACCATGTGATTGCATGTGTCATTATACCATGTGATTGCATGTGTCATTATAACATGTGATTGCACGTGTCATTATAACATGTGATTGCATGTGTCATTATACCATGTGATTGCATGTGTCATTATACCATGTGATTGCATGTGTCATTGTACCATGTGATTGCACGTGTCATTATAACATGTGATTGCATGTGTCATTATAACATGTGATTGCATGTGTCATTATAACATGTGATTGCATGTGTCATTATAACATGTGATTGCATGTGTCATTATATCATCATGTGATTGCATGTGTCATTATAACATGTGATTGCATGTGTCATTATAACATGTGATTGCACGTGTCATTATACCATGTGATTGCACGTGTCATTATAACATGTGATTGCATGTGTCATTATAACATGTGATTGCATGTGTCATTATACCATGTGATTGCATGTGTCATTATACCATGTGATTGCATGTGTCATTATACCATGTGATTGCATGTGTCATTATACCATGTGATTGCATGTGTCATTACACCATGTGATTGTGTCATTATACCATGTGATTGTGTCATTATACCATGTGATTGCATGTGTCATTATACCATGTGTTTGCATGTGTCATTATACCATGTGATTGTGTCATTATACCATGTGATTGCATGTGTCATTATACCATGTGTTTGCATGTGTCATTATACCATGTAATTGTGTCATTATAGCATGGGGCAGTTTGTGAGGTTAGATGTATATTTGTTATGGACCATGTGATTGTGTCATTATACCATGTGATTGTGTCATTATACTATGTGATTGTGTCATTATACCATGTGATTGTGTCATTATACCATGTGATTGTGTCATTATACCATGTGATTGCATGTGTCATTATACCATGGGGGCATTTTGTGAGGTTAGATGTATATTTGCTATGGATCATGTGATTGTGTCATTATACCATGTGATTGTGTCATTATACCATGTGGTCATTTTGTAAAATTAGATTGTTGTTATTGGTTGTCTTTAAAACATTTGTTTTCAGTAGTTGAACATGCAACTTTATTTTTTTCTGCTACATGTTTATTTTGTGGTGTGAAGGTGTATCCCCCAGTAGTTAGTTTAGTATTTGTCCAAATTTTTTCTTCATTTCTTGTATCCATGGCATCATTTCATGTTTTCAATTTTTTATCTTCACGTAGGAATGCCAGAGAAAAGCTAATGAGGGTAAATTCCGTCTGCGAGACCTCCTAAGTGTTCCTATGCAGAGGATTTTGAAGTATCATCTTTTGTTGCGAGTGAGTAATTAGTATACTGGACAAGTAATCGTACCATAAACAAAACTATATAACTTAGATTTGATAACTAATGGGGAATGCATGGCTTGTTTTTGATGATTTCAGGAATTAGAGAGACACACAGACAAGTCACACCCTGATAAGAACCAATTACAGTATGCATTGACATCTATGCAGGTAAGATTTAGAAAGCTGTGTGTGTGTGTGAGTGAGTCAGTGACTTGGAGACTAGGTGGACTTGTACATAATAATTATCATATGCCATATACACATATATTTTTCGCTTTTACAAATTGTTTTGTTTTAAATATGATGTATTTATTGACTCTAATGTGTGAAGCACATAATGGGAGTATTTGTGGTTACTATGTATGTGTGTGTGTGTGTGTGTGTGTATGTCGAACCACTAATGAGGTTTCCTTGAAATTTTCACATATGGACCTTCGAAAATACGCAGACATGATTACATTAGAGTTTAACAATGTGCAAAAATTATAAAATTTTCTGATATCTGAATACCAGTTCACAGATTATAATAACAAATTGCTTTTCATTGCAGGACTTGTCTATGTATGTAAATGAGGTGAAGAGAGACAATGATACACTTCAGACAATCACAGAAATTCAGAAAACGTGAGTTACTATTAATTTAACATTACACGTGTATGATATATAGAACTGCAAATGTTTGTCTGGTATATTCTATTTTGCCAAAAAAAAAAAACTTATGTTGCCCTCAAGTCGGAAAATTGTAAAAATTGGGTCGGTCGGTTATATTTTTTTTTAAACTCGTGAAAACTAAGGGTATCGTAAATAGCTGAGGTATATGGGGGGGGGGGGGCGTGTCCTGACATTTCATATTTTTCGGTCATTGGCTGAGGGCAACAAAACAATTTTTTTTTTTGGCCTTATGACACTACTGTGGTGTTGTATTTTGCCTGTAAAGCAACCCCAACCAATCGTCTTCGTCTCGTCCCTCCACAGCCTGTCATCTTGTTGTAAACAGAGTGATATTCTACAGCTTGTCTGCTCATAGTATATTTTCATTAGTATTAATTTTTGTGTGACAATTTATTTGCTTAGATAAATGTTGTAGCAAATTGAACACTCATACTTTCAGAATGGTGGGTCAATGCAGGTAAACTGTCTATGATGTGGATGCAGGAAGCATTTCATTTTGCATTTGTTTGAAACAAAAGTTCTTAATTGAATTTATTTACATTGTAAATATTGTTCTAACCATGTAAATTTAAATTCGTTTTTTTTGTTTACAAAGACAAATTTGTGATATTTATATACCGGGGGTAATGGCTGATGAACCGCTTGGAAAAAGGTGTTCGATGAAAAATAACCTATGCAAAATTGCTAATTTTGACTTCTTAAAGGCCCAGGTATACTATAAATACGGTCCTAAACAATAGGGATTATTTCCTTGCTTGTCACACTGTAGTAAACAGCTCCAGCCAAGCCCCGGTAATAGCGCGTTTTCTCGAACTTACAGGTCGATTATGTCGTGCCAAAGTGGATGCATGTGACTATGAATATCACAGCAGTGACTGTATGTAGTATTTATGACAATAAATAGTGTACGAGCTGAGATTTTGGCGGATAAAAGTCAAAAACTCGAACCGAGGAAAGGGACACGCTACTAATCTGGAATAATTAACTACTGTCAATCAAAGTCACGTGATGTTGGACCGCTGAAACAGGGTGCGTCATAGGCTATGCAAGTGATTAACAACACTCATTAGCATAGTCACACCTCCAATTCACACTTGCCCGGGGCAAGTGAATTGGGCCTTTAACTTTACGATAAAATTTCCACTTGTATAGTCATCACTATTTCATTGAAGATGTGCTTATAGTAGAAACCTTTACATTGCTTTATTTGATCTTATTGTAGCCTGCAAGACTATAAAGGTCCTGATTTACGAATGTATGGCAGACTTTCTCGGGATGGAGAAGTTAGATTGAAATCTCATGACAAAGGATCAGATGTTAAAACAAGGTATGTGCATTATGCCATGGAGCTAAAATAAGATTTTAGCTCCATGATTATACAGACATTCTAAGCATGTAATAAATTGCAGACAAATGGTCTATTGTCTATTTTGAATGTCATTTTGAGGGGGTTGTACATATCTAACATCCTGGTAATTTTGGAGTATTTTTCTTGTCTGCCTTAAACATCTATAATTTCTAATAGCTCCGCTGTGGAGCTATCTCAGCCGACTGGCTGCTTGTTATCATATGAGAGACTGTGCTAACAATGATTTTTAACTTTTTGTACTGTGGTATTATTTACTGTATTGTATCTAGGATAGAAATGATAGTTAATTTGTACCTCCTAAAGTCACCAGGATATATGTGATATGGAAAGAGGGAGGTGGTGGTGGTGTCATACATAATGTTAACTTGAAATGGAAATGTACAAGTATTTTAAATAATGACACGTTGTAACTCTGGATTCTGCTGTAGTGTACTGTTAATCTGGTAATGCAGTGTGAACAGAGTGCTTCATTTTAAGTATGTTTTAGATGTACTGTACCACTGAATGTAATAACGATGACTGTGGTCGATTAGTGAATTTCATTAACATTCACTGTAATCATTGGTTGCGTAACATGAACTTATATCAGAGGTGCACTTCTAATAAAATCTAACAGTAGTTTATATAAATTGTGTTTTTAAATTCATGGTGTTTAAAGTGAATCTGATGTATCAGTTTTCAGTTCCCTGATCAAGACAAAGCTCGGCAAACCATCATTGGATGCAATTTAGAAAAGAAATCCCATTTTATCAATTGTGATGTCCCACATAACTATGATGTAGTAATCAGCTCATTTATAACTATTTTCTTTTCAACTTCAGATACATATTTCTCTTTGACAAGGTTGTGCTAATCTGCAAAACTAGGGTGAGTTGTCAAGTTTTGTCACTCTATAAGCTTATACTTTTAAGCCTTTACGCTTGATTTTCCAATCAAAAGTCGACAAAGTTGACACATGGCAATTGTCCAATCTCGTCCATTATACTATGGCTGTTTAACATTGCTTTTTATTTGTGTGTTTGGTTGGCAGCATGCTACCATGTACCTCAGTTCTATGGAGTGCATTTGTTCAGGTTTAACAGTGTGGGGGAAATTTGTAACTATTGTTATAATGAATAATGTTTGTATACAGCATAGTTCCATGGACTGAAATTAAATCACTCTCATTGATAGCATTCATTTTATCGTCAGTATTTTTAAGAATAAGCATTTTGGTGTTCGCAGATTGAATTATTTTTCTTTGAACGATAAGTTGAAAAGTCATTTGCCATGTGCCAGGTGCAATGTGTGTATGTTGCGAGAGATGGCAGACAAATTTAGTCTTCATCTTTAGACCCACGCTGGCCATCACTTTTCTCATTTCCCTGTCTGTTAGAGACATTCTATATTGAGTAGAACTTTGAAATCACTCCAAACCTACCTTTGAGTGATCTTTGGCTTGCATCGTATTGACTTGCACAGTCTTCCTACACTAAGTAAAATAATTCATTCAATAGGCATACCTGATCTCAGCTTGCAATTATTCCATATTTCCTGACATACAGAAACTAGGTTGTTAGCTCCAACTATGACGTGAATTATTGCAGTCCCATTATTTCATCTGGTTAATTTCATATGATTCATTGTTTCATGTCACTTTTCTTCCATATAAAGATTATCTTGCAAATCAAGAGACATTCTTCCAGTTAGTATTCATTGCAGTTCTTTATTTTGAACAAGTCTTCCCAACAAATTTTCAGATTAGATTAAAATATCCCAGGGAATTACTCCAAAACTGATGACTGTCCATTTTTAAGGTGATATTTTTTTAAAAGTCCCACCATAAAAACATATGTAAAAATTTCATAAATTGTGCATATTTTTGTGTGGTCAAGTATCCTGTCTCCTGATTTAGAACTGCATTTGTCTCGCCATGCTGGAGAATTATTGTGATTTGGAGATTATCTTCATCTCAAGGAAAAGGTTCTTGCTTTCAGGCTGCGTTTATTGTTCAGGAATTTATATATCATTTGCCAAAATACAACGCAATTGATTGAATACCAAACCTGGAATTGTGAATTAATAATCTAAATGTAAGCATACAGAACTTGCACATATGAGTTCTTCCTAAAGTAACACCACCACTGTTACCGTGGGCTACAACTAGTTCGTGATCTGATTGTATTGCTGCTCACTCATGACATCTATTGTGTATTTCATGCCTTCACATCCAAGCTGACTCTGATCTCCTACCCTTACATGTTCTCTCCACACTGCATCATTTTTTTTTCTCTCTTCCTACTTCAACCTGTTTAGACATTGGAGAAATTGTGGGTATGTAGTCACAACCAGTTTTAGTAAGCATGCCTTTAGTGATAGTCGTTTCTAATATGTAACTTTAATAACCATTAGATGCTATCCAGGGTCATTATTTGTTGATTTTGCTAGCTATCTTTAAATTGTACTGTAGAAGGGGAAATATTCACTGGGGTTGATATTAAGAGGATTTTAAATTAGAAAGATATTCGCTAGAATTTAAATTTGAAGAAGGAAACAAATAAATGCTTTTTTTTAATTGGCATATTCACTGGGTTTTCAATTCAGAGCAATTTAGCTATCGGCGAAAATAAAACCCAGTGAATAATTAAGCCCTATACAGTACCATGTGGACTGGATAAGCTCATCATAGAGAAATTTGTCTGCCTACCTGAATTAACGCACTCTTGCATGTTACCATAGTGATGACAATGCTGATTTTCACAGGTGGCGTATTTGTTGTGGCATATATTTTGCGTTGATCACTACCTTCGTTCAGACAACTCTCGAAATTATCACAAACTGATAATTGCTGTGACTAGCGACAATTCGTGATAATTGCTGCGAATTGCGTCATTTCTTCAGAGTTGCTGTGACATGTGACATTTCGTGATAATTGCTGCGAATTGCGACATTTCTTCAGAGTTGCTGTGACATGTGACATTTCGTGATAATTGCTGCGAATTGCGACATTTCTTCAGAGTTGCTGTGACATGTGACATTTCGTGATAATTGCTGCGAATTGCGACATTTCTTCAGAGTTGCTGTGACATGTGACATTTCGTGATAATTGCTGCGAATTGCGACATTTCTTCAGAGTTGCTGTGACATGTGACATTTCGTGATAATTGCTGCGAATTGCGACATTTCTTCAGAGTTGCTGTGACATGTGACATTTCGTGATAATTGCTGCGAATTGCGACATTTCTTCAGAGTTGCTGTGACATGTGACATTTCGTGATAATTGCTGCGAATTGCGACATTTCTTCAGAGTTGCTGTGACATGTGACATTTCGTGATAATTGCTGCGAATTGCGACATTTCTTCAGAGTTGCTGTGACATGTGACATTTCGTGATAATTGCTGCGAATTGCGACATTTCTTCAGAGTTGCTGTGACATGTGACATTTCGTGATAATTGCTGCGAATTGCGACATTTCTTCAGAGTTGCTGTGACATGTGACATTTCGTGATAATTGCTGCGAATTGCGACATTTCTTCAGAGTTGCTGTGACATGTGACATTTCGTGATAATTGCTGCGAATTGCGACATTTCTTCAGAGTTGCAGTGACATGTGACATTTCGTGATAATTGCTGCGAATTGCGACATTTCTTCAGAGTTGCTGTGACATGTGACATTTCGTGATAATTGCTGCGAATTGCGACATTTCATCAGAGTTGCAGTGACATGTGACATTTCGTGATAATTGCTGCGAATTGCGACATTTCTTCAGAGTTGCAGTGACATGTGACATTTCGTGATAATTGCTGCGAATTGCGACATTTCTTCAGAGTTGCTGTGACATGTGACATTTCGTGATAATTGCTGCGAATTGCGACATTTCTTCAGAGTTGCTGTGACATGTGACATTTCGTGATAATTGCTGCGAATTGCGACATTTCTTCAGAGTTGCTGTGACATGTGACATTTCGTGATAATTGCTGCGAATTGCGACATTTCTTCAGAGTTGCTGTGACATGTGACAATTCGTGATAATTGCTGCGACTTGCAACATTTCTTCAGAGTTGCTGCGACATGTGACATTTGGAGATACTGTGAAATACTTTATTTTTGCTGGAATTAATTTTTGTCGAAAAAGCTTTTTGGGTGTTGAATTTCTTTTCACTGTAGCATCTCTTCAGCGAAAATAGTGAAAATATATTTCAAGCGAAAATAATTTAAAAGTATTCTACAGTAATTACCTTGTTTTGAAGAATTTCCAATCACTGTGACTCACTGTCTTAAACATTCCAATGAAAAATCTTCGCTGTCAAAAAATTCACAAAAAAAATAAAGCTGTATTTGTTACTTGATTTATTTTGTTGTGCTGCTCTTTATTCATCCACGATGTCGACCCCCAAAGTCGTAAGCAGCAAGGGGTTTTTTGACTACATCGTATGAAACCCATCTTAGACATAAAACATCTTGATGTCTGTGCAACTTTAGATATGTCTCTCAAACAATTTAATTCATTTATTTTTCAATTTATTTGTTTGGGTATCCAACAAGCGTGCAATTGCACTAATTCTGTAAAAAAAAAAATAAACACTGGGTTGAATTTCAGCATATGATTAACTTTTGATTTTCACTGAGTTTTTAACAAGTGAAAATAAAAGCCTACGACCAATGCCTTTTACAGTATGTTTTGTACGAGTCACAAAACAAATTTAAAATGTGAGCGTATTTATTTTGCAATGAAGGTAGAACGCAACGTATTGTCATCAACCTCCCCCCCAAAAAAATCACCCGTGAATGACGTGATGTTACTTATACACTAACTTGACATCATGTACGGTAGCATTATAAATGAGTATTGGAGTCATCTCATAATACGTGTATTTTATGTTGTATGTGTAATTAAGTTTCAAATGTCAATTCTCCCGATTTTCTGTTGGGAAAACATAATATATAATTTGAGGTTATTACGAGGATACCTCAAAGTATGCATGAAGACAGTACAGCAGGAGTATCAACAGACGTGCAGCAGAGGTTGATGCGAAGGTGTTCTGTCTGAGTGCATATTTTGAGGTATCCTCGTAATAACCTTATTATTATACATCTTTTCCTTGCAAGGGTACATCATGGGAATGCCAAAATCCAAAAAGTTTAGAACAGAATCAGCGAACTTCCATGTTTGTTTTTTTATTAGAGGACACTTACAAATGTACATGCAAAATTACGGCACGCTTCGATGACAGATGTATAATATTTATTCACATTTTCAAATACTGTAATCCTTCTATTTAGTTCAACTATGAAAACAAAAATGACTGAGTTGTTAAAAGTAAAATTGAAATTACCATAATTGCTCAGTTAGTTGTGCATTGCTCACGTAAAATATAGAATGATGTGTTTCTATATTCAAAGTAAATAATAAACTTTAATGATGAATCAAATGCAATTTTCGGTTTATATATGCTTTTAATGAAGATGCATTTCCAAGGGAAAATACAATATTTTTAATTTTCATCATTGAAAAACAAACACCATGGCTTGATAGCCGTTACCATTTCATGCCAGGTTGTTGAATTTCCGGAGATAACGAAGTGTTATTCAATCTTTTTGTCTCTTCATATATGGTTACAGAAAAGATTATGTCAGTTTCTGGTGTCAATATATTACAATGTTTTTCACTGACGTCATGCACTGCAGTGTTTGCTTTACAATGCAGTTATTCCACTGTTTGTTATAGCTTTGTTAAACTTTAACCATAAATCCATCCTTTCAATGGCTCTGTTAATTCATCCCCAGTCTCCTTGTGGAAATAATATTTTTTTATCTCCATTAAATCAACCATTTTACAGTTTTTTTACTTAAAATACTGGTTTTGATATGTAGGGGAGATACTACGCTGTTACAGGTGGATGTAAATTTTATTCTTAAATATGCGATCTACTCAGTAGTATCACATTAACTGAGGTAGACACATTTCAACTCTTGTGACAATTAATATATGAGAAATGAAAACAATTTTATAAAGTGTTAATAAAGCACATTTGTCAATAACAAAATTATTGCAAAACAAGGATAATAAAAATGAATAATGATTGATTGGTTGGTTGGTTGGTTAAGTCATCTACGTGAGCAAAAGGCAGTTATTGGTCAACTCAGCCTAGTACATGTTATGGTGACATATTAAAACATGATCGTTATTCGGCGACCACACAAAGATTTTGTTTTCTAATCTTAATTGTTATTTAAAACTTCCTAAAAAATGATAATAATGCCATGTAAATGTATGGAAACTTTCTTTTTGTACAAACTTTGAATTCCTTGTGATACGTCTTGATAATTGAACAACTGCAGCGTCCTCCTTCAATAAATTTCTAGAGTTTAGCATTTGGTTATTGTACATTTAAAAATGAGATCATACTAATGGAGCTTCGATGGATTTACCAGATCAGTGCTCTAGTGCTTAGCTGCAGTTCTGAAGCTCACTTGGTTTCGCTGTAGGTGATCTCATTCGCCGTCATGTTTTCCTGGTTTCACGTTAACACCGTAACATACAAAATAACCTCTATCAAAACCAAACAAGCTACAGAACTGCAGCTATCTAATGCAACGTTTGTGGTTTATACAATATATTTGGAGAAATGCTGTAATTACCCAAATTAGGATTTAACTTGTTAATTTTCAACTTTTCAAGGTTTTGAATCAAAAAAAATATATGTAAAATATATTATAGTTTCATGAGCCAATTAATAAATTCTTTTTTAATTAAAAAGAAACATTTTGAACTGCGAGTTTGTCCTGATAGTTGTACCCCGTCTACACACCATTAAAAACTTTGTAATCTCTTGAATCCCTTAGGGTCCTGATAGTTATGTATATAAAGATACTATAGAATTACACAAATATGGAATAGAGCATAATCTGCCACCTGGTAGAGGAGGAAAGGTGAGTGTCTTAAGAAAATGTTCATAATTATTGTCAGAAATGTTATGTTGTATCAGGCAAGGGAAATGTCACTAACACATTTTATTTTCACAGGCTTTCATTGGCTTTCACTGTTGTGATGTTTTGAACAATTTCACAAGGTTTTAAGTTCACAAACTTCTATTGTTCTACTACAAGTTCACATGGATTTCAATTGAGAACAGTAGTGAAATTAGGAAATACTGAATAATTAATACTTTTACAGTATATTACTAGAATCGCAGTACGAGAAAGCAACATATTATTAATTATGCTGTGTGTATTGGAATTGTACCACTAGAGGGCAGTGTATGAATTGTAAAATGAGTACTTGAATTATATCACTAGTGGGGAGTGTATGAATTGTAAAATGTGTATTTGAATTATATCACTATTGGGCAGTGTATGAATTGTAAAATGTATATTTGAATTATATCACTAGTGGGCAGTGTATGAATTGTAAAATGTGTATTTGAATTATATCACTAGTGGGCAGTGTATGAATTGTAAAATGTGTGTTTGAATTATATCACTAGTGGGCAGTGTATGAATTGTAAAATGTGTATTTGAATTATATCACTAGTGGGCAGTGTATGAATTGTAAAATGTGTATTTGAATTATATCACTAGTGGGCAGTGTATGAATTGTAAAATGTGTGTTTGAATTATATCACTAGTGGGCAGTGTATGAATTGTAAAATGTGTATTTGAATTATATCACTAGTGGGCAGTGTATGAATTGTAAAATGTGTATTTGAATTATATCACTAGTGGGCAGTGTATGAATTGTAAAATGTGTATTTGAATTATATCACTATTGGGCAGTGTATGAATTGTAAAATGTGTATTTGAATTATATCACTAGTGGGCAGTGTATGAATTGTAAAATGTATATTTGAATTATATCACTAGTGGGCAGTGTATGAATTGTAAAATGTATATTTGAATTATATCACTAGTGGGCAGTGTATGAATTGTAAAGTTTGTATTTGAATTATATCACTAGTGGACACCAACGGGGTGGTATATGAATTTTAAAGTGTTGCTCGTTCTATTTCTTTTAGTGGAAGTATTGTTGGAATTTCACTCCGAATGAACCCTATAGTAGTGCATTGCAGTTCTTCACAAAAACTGATGAGTTGAAGAAGAAATGGATAGAGCATATAGATATGTCAAAGTAAGTGAATTACAGCCTCTTCCTGTTGTCATCATTATGCAGTAAAACCAAACCGAGAGTGTAAACTGGAATCTGTCTGAATTTGCATATCCCTCTTCAAGTTCTCGTCTGTAAATCAACTCTAATTCCTGTCAGGTCTGTAATATAACATCACAATGCTAACCCACCCACCAAACCCAATAATTCATATGTCTGTAATATAACATCACAATGCTAACCCACCCACCGAACCCAATAATTCATGTCTGTAATGTAACATCACAATGCTAACCCACCCACCAAACCCAATAATCCATATGTCTGTAATATAACATCACAATGTTAACCCACCCATCAAACCCAATAATCCATGATGTCTGTAATATAATATAACATCACAATGCTAACCCACCCACCAAACCCAATAATTCATATGTCTGTAATATACCATCACAATGCTATAAACCCACCCACCAAACCCAATAATCCATGATGTCTGTAATGTAACATCACAATGCTAACTCACCCACCAAACCCAATAATTCATGTCTGTAATATAACATCACAATGCTAACCCACCCACCAAACCCAATAATTCATATGTCTGTAATATAACATCACAATGCTACCCCTCCCACCAAACTCAATAATTCATATGTCTGTAATATAACATCACAATGCTAACCCACCCACCAAACCCAATAATCCATGTCTGTAATATAACATCACAATGCTAACCCACCCACCAAACCCAGTAATTCATATGTCTGTAATATAACATCACAATGTTAACCCACCCACCAAACCCAATAATTCATATGTCTGTAATATAACATCACAATGCTAACCCACCCACCAAACCCAATAATCCATATGTCTGTAATATAACATCACAATGCTAACCCACCCACCAAACCCAATAATCCATATGTCTGTAATATAACATCACAATGCTAACCCACCCACCGAACCCAATAATTCATGTCTGTAATGTAACATCACAATGCTAACCCACCCACCAAACCCAATAATCCATATGTCTGTAATATAACATCACAATGTTAACCCACCCATCAAACCCAATAATCCATGATGTCTGTAATATAATATAACATCACAATGCTAACCCACCCACCAAACCCAATAATTCATATGTCTGTAATATACCATCACAATGCTATAAACCCACCCACCAAACCCAATAATCCATGATGTCTGTAATGTAACATCACAATGCTAACTCACCCACCAAACCCAGTAATCCATGTCTGAAATATAACATCACAATGCTTACCACCCACCAAACCCAATAATCCATGTCTGTAATATAACATCACAATGCTAACCCACCCACCAAACCCAATAATCCATATGTCTGTAATATAACATCACAATGCTAACCCACCCACCAAACCCAATAATCCATATGTCTGTAATATAACATCACAATGCTAACCCACCCCCCGAACCTAATAATTCATGTCTGTAATGTAACATCACAATGCTAACCCACCCACCAAACCCAATAATCCATATGTCTGTAATATAACATCACAATGTTAACCCACCCACCAAACCCAATAATCCATGATGTCTGTAATATAATATAACATCACAATGCTAACCCACCCACCAAACCCAATAATTCATATGTCTGTAATATAACATCACAATGCTAACCCACCCACCAAACCCAATAATTCATATGTCTGTCATATAACATCACAATGCTACCCCCCCCCCACCAAACTCAATAATTCATGTCTGTAATATAACATCACAATGCTAACCCACCCACCAAACCCAATAATCCATGTCTGTAATATAACATCACAATGCTAACCCACCCACCAAACCCAGTAATTCATATGTCTGTAATATAACATCACAATGTTAACCCACCCACCAAACCCAATAATTCATATGTCTGTAATATAACATCACAATGCTAACCCACCCACCAAACCCAATAATCCATGATGTCTGTAATGTAACATCACAATGTTAACCCACCCACCAAACCCAATAATTCATATGTCTGTAATATAACATCACAATGCTAACCCACCCACCAAACCCAATAATCCATGATGTCTGTAATGTAACATCACAATGCTAACCCACCCACCAAACCCAATAATTCATATGTCTGTAATATAACATCACAATGCTAACCCACCCACCAAACCCAGTAATCCATGATGTCTGTAATATAACATCACAATGCTAACCCACCCACCAAACCCAATAATCCATGATGTCTGTAATGTAACATCACAATGCTAACCCACCCACCAAACCCAATAATTCATATGTCTGTAATATAACATCACAATGCTAACTCACCCACCAAACCCAATAATTCATATGTCTGTAATATAACATCACAATGCTAACCCACCCACCAAACCCAATAATTCATATGTCTGTAATATAACATCACAATGCTACCCCTCCCACCAAACTCAATAATTCATATGTCTGTAATATAACATCACAATGCTAACCCACCCACCAAACCCAGTAATTCATATGTCTGTAATATAACATCACAATGCTAACCCACCCACCAAACCCAATAATTCATATGTCTGTAATATAACATCACAATGCTAACTCACCCACCAAACCCAATAATTCATATGTCTGTAATATAACATCACAATGCTAACCCACCCACCAAACCCAATAATTCATATGTCTGTAATATAACATCACAATGCTACCCCTCCCACCAAACTCAATAATTCATATGTCTGTAATATAACATCACAATGCTAACCCACCCACCAAACCCAGTAATTCATATGTCTGTAATATAACATCACAATGCTAACCCACCCCCCGAACCTAATAATTCATGTCTGTAATGTAACATCACAATGCTAACCCACCCACCAAACCCAATAATCCATATGTCTGTAATATAACATCACAATGTTAACCCACCCACCAAACCCAATAATCCATGTCTGTAATATAATATAACATCACAATGCTAACCCACCCACCAAACCCAATAATTCATGTCTGTAATATAACATCACAATGCTAACCCACCCACCAAACCCAATCATCCATGTCTGTAATGTAACATCACAATGCTAACCCACCCACCAAACCCAATAATTCATATGTCTGTAATATAACATCACAATGCTAACCCACCCACCAAACCCAATAATTCATATGTCTGTAATATAACATCACAATGCTACCCCCCACCAAACTCAATAATTCATATGTCTGTAATATAACATCACAATGCTAACCCACCCACCAAACCCAGTAATCCATGTCTGTAATATAACATCACAATGCTAACCCACCCACCAAACCCAGTAATTCATATGTCTGTAATATAACATCACAATGTTAACCCACCCACCAAACCCAATAATTCATATGTCTGTAATATAACATCACAATGCTAACCCACCCACCAAACCCAATAATCCATGATGTCTGTAATGTAACATCACAATGTTAACCCACCCACCAAACCCAATAATTCATATGTCTGTAATATAACATCACAATGCTAACCCACCCACCAAACCCAATAATCCATGATGTCTGTAATGTAACATCACAATGCTAACCCACCCACCAAACCCAATAATTCATATGTCTGTAATATAACATCACAATGCTAACCCACCCACCAAACCCAGTAATTCATATGTCTGTAATATAACATCACAATGTTAACCCACCCACCAAACCCAATAATTCATATGTCTGTAATATAACATCACAATGCTAACCCACCCACCAAACCCAATAATCCATGATGTCTGTAATGTAACATCACAATGTTAACCCACCCACCAAACCCAATAATTCATATGTCTGTAATATAACATCACAATGCTAACCCACCCACCAAACCCAATAATCCATGATGTCTGTAATGTAACATCACAATGTTAACCCACCCACCAAACCCAATAATTCATGTCTGTAATATAACATCACAATGCTAACCCACCCACCAAACCCAATAATCCATGATGTCTGTAATGTAACATCACAATGCTAACCCACCCACCAAACCCAATAATCCATGATGTCTGTAATATAACATCACAATGCTAACCCACCCACCAAACCCAGTAATCCATGATGTCTGTAATATAACATCACAATGCTAACCCACCCACCAAACCCAGTAATCCATGATGTCTGTAATATAACATCACAATGCTAACCCACCCACCAAACCCAATAATCCATATGTCTGTAATATAACATCACAATGGTAACCTACCCACCAAACCCAATAATCCATATGTCTGTAATATAACATCACAATGCTAACCCACCCCCCGAACCTAATAATTCATGTCTGTAATGTAACATCACAATGCTAACCCACCCACCAAACCCAATAATCCATATGTCTGTAATATAACATCACAATGTTAACCCACCCACCAAACCCAATAATCCATGATGTCTGTAATATAATATAACAATGCTAACCCACCCACCAAACCCAGTAATTCATATGTCTGTAATGTAACATCACAATACTAACCCACCCACCAAACCCAATAATTCATATGTCTGTAATATAGCATCACAATGCTAACTCACCCACCAAACCCAATAATTCATATGTCTGTAATATAACATCACAATACTAACCCACCCACCAAACCCAATAATTCATATGTCTGTAATATAACATCACAATGCTACCCCTCCCACCAAACTCAATAATTCATATGTCTGTAATATAACATCACAATGCTAACCCACCCACCAAACCCAGTAATTCATATGTCTGTAATATAACATCACAATGTTAACCCACCCACCAAACCCAATAATTCATATGTCTGTAATATAACATCACAATGCTAACCCACCCACCAAACCCAATAATCCATATGTCTGTAATATAACATCACAATGCTAACCCACCCACCAAACCCAATAATCCATATGTCTGTAATATAACATCACAATGCTAACCCACCCCCCGAACCTAATAATTCATGTCTGTAATGTAACATCACAATGCTAACCCACCCACCAAACCCAATAATCCATATGTCTGTAATATAACATCACAATGTTAACCCACCCACCAAACCCAATAATCCATGATGTCTGTAATATAATATAACATCACAATGCTAACCCACCCACCAAACCCAATAATTCATATGTCTGTAATATAACATCACAATGCTAACCCACCCACCAAACCCAATAATCCATGTCTGTAATGTAACATCACAATGCTAACCCACCCACCAAACCCAATAATTCATATGTCTGTAATATAACATCACAATGCTAACCCACCCACCAAACCCAATAATTCATATGTCTGTAATATAACATCACAATGCAACCCCCCCCCCACCAAACTCAATAATTCATATGTCTGTAATATAACATCACAATGCTAACCCACCCACCAAACCCAATAATCCATGTCTGTAATATAACATCACAATGCTAACCCACCCACCAAACCCAGTAATTCATATGTCTGTAATCAATCTGATTAAAATCTGATGTAGTGTACGGGCTTTAATTATTTTGGCTATAAACTTATTTTAATTTTATTTTTTATTACTTATGTTATTAGTGCCCTTTTATTTCATTATTTTACTTTGATTTTGATTTTTTGATTTTTTTTTAATTCCGCCCTACCTACATCTGATCCGACGCCTATGTAACGAGATTTCAACGAGACCCACTATCGACGATTTTAGTCAACGAATCACATACCTCCTTTTATAGCGCACATGATGACGTCACCGGGTGGCAAACACACTCAAATAAAATAGCGAATTATACCGACGTTAGCGACCGTGAATAACACGACTTTTCGGTAAGTTTATCATTGTCAAATGCAACGAAAGTCATTTTTACGTTAATATTGTGACTCGAATGGTTCGACTTTAGATCGTTATTCCGCATAGTTATTCTGGGAGTGTTGATTTTGTTTCCACCGGTTCGACCGAACACCAGTGTCTTTTTCCAGTCGCCTGCCCTGGAGACGGGTGATGTTTTGTTGACGATCGGGCCAAAATCGTCTACGGTATTGAAGCTGTAAATATTCATCAAATTGTATCAACATTTTGTACATTATACAATAACTCTTTATTAAAGTGATTGAGCTGATTTGGACTGGAATAAAATATTTTTTATTTGGAACACATCGCAATTGATCAGGAAATATTTGTTTGCTCCAATTTTCTGCGTCGATGCCGTGGGCCGGTGACCGTTAGACAATTTAAAATCAGTTTGCATTGTTTACTATAGCTGTTTACAGTGTTCTAATCATTACGATTTACTTATTTTTGTTGCTTCCATTCTAGATAATTATGCTCAGTGATGTAAAATTGAAGCGATGACTGAATGAACGAACCTTGGCTGGCGAAGATGTATCTGGAAGTGTACACATTTGTTGGAAGTGAAAAAAATATTCAATGTAATGAGAAAAATTGTAAAATGCTGTGGAATTTCTTTTGCAAATAAAAATATACTAGCAATTTTCTATTAATGGTTCATTCAAGTGGGCAAAATATAATGTACAGAAAGAAAGCCCGTATACACTGAAAAGTAAGCAACCGACAGCCTGTATAAAAGGGGGGCTGTGATTGGCTGTTACTTACGCGAGACTTGAACGGGACTTACATAGGCGTCGGATCAGATGTAGGTAGGGCGGAATTAAAAAAAATCTCAAAATCAAAGTAAAATAATAAAATAAAAGGGCATTAATAACAAATATAATAAAAAATAAAATTAAAATAAGTTTATAGTCAAAATAATTAAAGCCCCTACACTACATCAGATTTTAGTCAGATTGGTCTGTAATATAACATCACAATGTTAACCCACCCACCAAACCCAATAATTAATATGTCTGTAATATAACATCACAATGCTAACCCACCCACCAAACCCAATAATCCATGTCGTCTGTAATGTAACATCACAATGTTAACCCACCCACCAAACCCAATAATTCATGTCTGTAATATAACATCACAATGCTAACCCACCCACCAAACCCAATAAACCATGATGTCTGTAATGTAACATCACAATGCTAACCCACCCACCAAACCCAATAATTCATATGTCTGTAATATAACATCACAATGCTAACCCACCCACCAAACCCAGTAATTCATATGTCTGTAATATAACATCACAATGTTAACCCACCCACCAAACCCAATAATTTATATGTCTGTAATATAACATCACAATGCTAACCCACCCACCAAACCCAATAATCCATGATGTCTGTAATGTAACATCACAATGTTAACCCACCCACCAAACCCAATAATTCATATGTCTGTAATATAACATCACAATGCTAACCCACCCACCAAACCCAATAATCCATGATGTCTGTAATGTAACATCACAATGTTAACCCACCCACCAAACCCAATAATTCATATGTCTGTAATATAACATCACAATGCTAACCCACCCACCAAACCCAATAATCCATGATGTCTGTAATGTAACATCACAATGCTAACCCACCCACCAAACCCAATAATCCATGATGTCTGTAATATAACATCACAATGCTAACCCACCCACCAAACCCAGTAATCCATGTCTGTAATATAACATCACAATGCTAACCCACCCACCAAACCCAGTAATCCATGATGTCTGTAATATAACATCACAATGCTAACCCACCCACCAAACCCAATAATCCATGATGTCTGTAATATAACATCACAATGCTAACCCACCCACCAAACCCAATAATCCATATCTGTAATATAACATCACAATGCTAACCCACCCACCAAACCCAATAATTCATTTGTCTGTAATATAACATCACAATGCTAACCCACCCACCAAACCCAATAATTCATATGTCTGTAATATAACATCACAATGCTACCCCCCCCCCACCAAACCCAATAATTCATATGTCTGTAATATAACATCACAATGCTAACCCACCCACCAAACCCAATAATTCATATGTCTGTAATATAACATCACAATGCTAACCCACCCCCCAAACCCAATAATTCATTTGTCTATAATATAACATCACAATGCTAACCCACCCACCAAACCCAGTAATTCATATGTCTGTAATATAACATCACAATGCTACCCCCTCCCCACCGAACCCAATAATTCATATGTCTGTAATATAACATCACAATGTTAACCCACCCACCAAACCCAATAATTCATATGTCTGTAATATAACATCACAATGCTAACCCACCCACCAAACCCAATAATTCATATGTCTGTAATATAACATCACAATGCTAACCCACCCACCGAACCCAATAATTCATATGTCTGTAATATAACATCACAATGCTAACCCACCCACCAAACCCAGTAATCCATGATGTCTGTAATATAACATCACAATGCTAACCCACCCACCAAACCCAGTAATTCATATGTCTGTAATATAACATCACAATGCTAACCCACCCACCAAGCCCAATGATCCATGTCTGTAATATAATATAACATCACAATGCTACCCCCCCCCACCAAACTCAATAATTCATGTCTGTAATATAACATCACAATGCTAACCCACCCTCCAAACCCAATAATTCATATGTCTGTAATATAACATCACAATGCTAACCCACCCACCAAACCCAATAATTCATGTCTGTAATATAACATCACAATGCTACCCCCCCCCCACCGAACCCAATAATTCATATGTCTGTAATATAACATCACAATGCTAACCCACCCACCAAACCCAATAATTCATATGTCTGTAATATAACATCACAATGCTAACCCACCCACCAAACCCAATAATCCATGTCTGTAATATAACATCACAATGCTAACCCACCCACCAAACCCAATAATTCATTTGTCTATAATATAACATCACAATGCTAACCCACCCACCAAACCCAGTAATTCATATGTCTGTAATATAACATCACAATGCTACCCCCTCCCCACCGAACCCAATAATTCATATGTCTGTAATATAACATCACAATGCTAACCCACCCACCAAACCCAATAATTCATATGTCTGTAATATAACATCACAATGCTAACCCACCCACCGAACCCAATAATTCATATGTCTGTAATATAACATCACAATGCTAACCCACCCACCAAACCCAGTAATCCATGATGTCTGTAATATAACATCACAATGCTAACCCACCCACCAAACCCAGTAATTCATATGTCTGTAATATAACATCACAATGCTAACCCACCCACCAAACCCAATAATCCATGATGTCTGTAATATAATATAACATCACAATGCTAACCCACCCACCAAACCCAGTAATTCATATGTCTGTAATATAACATCACAATGCTAACCCACCCACCAAGCCCAATAATCCATGTCTGTAATATAATATAACATCACAATGCTACCCCCCCTTCCACCAAACTCAATAATTCATATGTCTGTAATATAACATCACAATGCTAACCCACCCGCCAAACCCAATAATTCATATGTCTGTAATATAACATCACAATGCTAACCCACCCACCAAACCCAATAATTCATATGTCTGTAATATAACGCCACAATGCTACCCCCCCCCCCACAGAACCCAATAATTCATATGTCTGTAATATAACATCACAATGCTAACCCACCCACCAAACCCAATAATTCATATGTCTGTAATATAACATCACAATGCTAACCCACCCACCAAACCCAATAATCCATGTCTGTAATATAACATCACAATGCTAACCCACCCACCAAACCCAATAATTCATTTGTCTATAATATAACATCACAATGCTAACCCACCCACCAAACCCAGTAATTCATATGTCTGTAATATAACATCACAATGCTACCCCCTCCCCACCGAACCCAATAATTCATATGTCTGTAATATAACATCACAATGTTAACCCACCCACCAAACCCAATAATTCATATGTCTGTAATATAACATCACAATGCTAACCCACCCACCAAACCCAATAATTCATATGTCTGTAATATAACATCACAATGCTAACCCACCCACCAAACCCAATAATTCATATGTCTGTAATATAACATCACAATGCTAACCCACCCACCGAACCCAGTAATCCATGATGTCTGTAATATAACATCACAATGCTAACCCACCCACCAAACCCAGTAATCCATGATGTCTGTAATATAACATCACAATGCTAACCCACCCACCAAACCCAATAATCCATGATGTCTGTAATATAACATCACAATGCTAACCCACCCACCAAACCCAGTAATTCATATGTCTGTAATATAACATCACAATGCTAACCCACCCACCAAGCCCAATAATCCATGTCTGTAATATAATATAACATCACAATGCTACCCCCCCCCCACCAAACTCAATAATTCATATGTCTGTAATATAACATCACAATGCTAACCCACCCACCAAACCCAATAATTCATGTCTGTAATATAACATCACAATGCTAACCCACCCACCAAACCCAGTAATTCATATGTCTGTAATATAACATCACAATGCTAACCCACCCACCAAGCCCAATAATCCATACCTGTAATATAATATAACATCACAATGCTACCCCCCCCCCCACCAAACTCAATAATTCATATGTCTGTAATATAACATCACAATGCTAACCCACCCACCAAACCCAATAATTCATATGTCTGTAATATAACATCACAATGCTAACCCACCCACCAAACCCAGTAATTCATGTCTGTAATGTAACATCACAATGCTAACCCACCCACCAAACCCAGTAATCCATGATGTCTGTAATATAACATCACAATGCTAACCCACCCACCAAACCCAATAATCCATATGTCTGCAATATAACATCACAATGCTACCCCCCCACCAAACTCAATAATTCATATGTCTGTAATATAACATCACAATGCTAACCCACCCACCAAACCCAATAATCCATGATGTCTGTAATATAATATAACATCACAATGCTAACCCACCCACCAAACCCAATAATTCATATGTCTGTAATATAACATCACAATGCTTACCCCCCCTCCAAACTCAATAATCCATATGTCTGTAATATAACATCACAATGCTAACCCACCCACCAAACCCAATAATTCATATGTCTGTAATATAACATCACAATGCTAACCCACCCACCAAACCCAATAATTCATATGTCTGTAATATAACATCACAATGCTAACCCACCCACCAAACCCAGTAATCCATGATGTCTGTAATATAACATCACAATGCTAACCCACCCACCAAACCCAGTAATTCATATGTCTGTAATATAACATCACAATGCTAACCCACCCACCAAACCCAATAATCCATGATGTCTGTAATATAATATAACATCACAATGCTAACCCACCCACCAAACCCAGTAATTCATATGTCTGTAATATAACATCACAATGCTAACCCACCCACCAAGCCCAATAATCCATGTCTGTAATATAATATAACATCACAATGCTACCCCCCCACCAAACTCAATAATTCATATGTCTGTAATATAACATCACAATGCTAACCCACCCGCCAAACCCAATAATTCATATGTCTGTAATATAACATCACAATGCTACACCCCCCCCCCACCGAACCCAATAATTCATATGTCTGTAATATAACATCACAATGCTAACCCACCCACCAAACCCAATAATTCATATGTCTGTAATATAACATCACAATGCTAACCCACCCACCAAACCCAATAATCCATGTCTGTAATATAACATCACAATGCTAACCCACCCACCAAACCCAATAATTCATTTGTCTATAATATAACATCACAATGCTAACCCACCCACCAAACCCAGTAATTCATATGTCTGTAATATAACATCACAATGCTACCCCCTCCCCACCGAACCCAATAATTCATATGTCTGTAATATAACATCACAATGTTAACCCACCCACCAAACCCAATAATTCATATGTCTGTAATATAACATCACAATGCTAACCCACCCACCAAACCCAATAATTCATATGTCTGTAATATAACATCACAATGCTAACCCACCCACCGAACCCAATAATTCATATGTCTGTAATATAACATCACAATGCTAACCCACCCACCAAACCCAGTAATCCATGATGTCTGTAATATAACATCACAATGCTAACCCACCCACCAAACCCAGTAATTCATATGTCTGTAATATAACATCACAATGCTAACCCACCCACTAAACCCAATAATCCATGATGTCTGTAATATAACATCACAATGCTAAGCCACCCACCAAACCCAGTAATTCATATGTCTGTAATATAACATCACAATGCTAACCCACCCACCAAGCCCAATAATCCATGTCTGTAATATAATATAACATCACAATGCTACCCCCCCCCCCCCACCAAACTCAATAATTCATATGTCTGTAATATAACATCACAATGCTAACCCACCCACCAAACCCAATAATTCATGTCTGTAATATAACATCACAATGCTAACCCACCCACCAAGCCCAATAATCCATATCTGTAATATAATATAACATCACAATGCTACCCCCCCACCAAACTCAATAATTCATATGTCTGTAATATAACATCACAATGCTAACCCACCCACCAAACCCAATAATTCATATGTCTGTAATATAACATCACAATGCTAACCCACCCACCAAACCCAGTAATTCATGTCTGTAATGTAACATCACAATGCTAACCCACCCACCAAACCCAGTAATCCATGATGTCTGTAATATAACATCACAATGCTAACCCACCCACCAAACCCAATAATCCATATGTCTGCAATATAACATCACAATGCCACCCCCCCCACCAAACTCAATAATTCATATGTCTGTAATATAACATCACAATGCTAACCCACCCACCAAACCCAATAATCCATGATGTCTGTAATATAATATAACATCACAATGCTAACCCACCCACCAAACCCAATAATTCATATGTCTGTAATATAACATCACAATGCTAACCCCCCCTCCAAACCCAATAATTCATATGTCTGTAATATAACATCACAATGCTAACCCCCCCTCCAAACTCAATAATTCATATGTCTGTAATATAACATCACAATGCTAACCCACCCACCAAACCCAATAATTCATATGTCTGTAATATAACATCACAATGCTAACCCACCCACCAAACCCAGTAATTCATGTCTGTAATGTAACATCACAATGCTAACCCACCCACCAAACCCAGTAATCCATGATGTCTGTAATATAACATCACAATGCTAACCCACCCACCAAACCCAATAATCCATATGTCTGCAATATAACATCACAATGCCACCCCCCCCACCAAACTCAATAATTCATATGTCTGTAATATAACATCACAATGCTAACCCACCCACCAAACCCAATAATCCATGATGTCTGTAATATAATATAACATCACAATGCTAACCCACCCACCAAACCCAATAATTCATATGTCTGTAATATAACATCACAATGCTAACCCCCCCTCCAAACTCAATAATCCATATGTCTGTAATATAACATCACAATGCTAACCCACCCACCGAACCCAATAATTCATATGTCTGTAATATAACATCACAATGCTAACCCACCCACCAAACCCAATAATTCATGTCTGTAATATAACATCACAATGCTAACCCACCCACCGAACCCAATAATTCATATGTCTGTAATATAACATCACAATGCTAACCCACCCACCAAACCCAGTAATCCATGATGTCTGTAATATAACATCACAATGCTAACCCACCCACCAAACCCAGTAATTCATATGTCTGTAATATAACATCACAATGCTAACCCACCCACCAAACCCAATAATCCATGATGTCTGTAATATAATATAACATCACAATGCTAACCCACCCACCAAACCCAGTAATTCATATGTCTGTAATATAACATCACAATGCTAACCCACCCACCAAGCCCAATAATCCATGTCTGTAATATAATATAACATCACAATGCTACCCCCCCCCCACCAAACTCAATAATTCATATGTCTGTAATATAACATCACAATGCTAACCCACCCGCCAAACCCAATAATTCATATGTCTGTAATATAACATCACAATGCTAACCCACCCACCAAACCCAATAATTCATATGTCTGTAATATAACGCCACAATGCTACCCCCCCCACAGAACCCAATAATTCATATGTCTGTAATATAACATCACAATGCTAACCCACCCACCAAACCCAATAATTCATATGTCTGTAATATAACATCACAATGCTAACCCACCCACCAAACCCAATAATCCATGTCTGTAATATAACATCACAATGCTAACCCACCCACCAAACCCAATAATTCATTTGTCTATAATATAACATCACAATGCTAACCCACCCACCAAACCCAGTAATTCATATGTCTGTAATATAACATCACAATGCTACCCCCTCCCCACCGAACCCAATAATTCATATGTCTGTAATATAACATCACAATGTTAACCCACCCACCAAACCCAATAATTCATATGTCTGTAATATAACATCACAATGCTAACCCACCCACCAAACCCAATAATTCATATGTCTGTAATATAACATCACAATGCTAACCCACCCACCAAACCCAATAATTCATATGTCTGTAATATAACATCACAATGCTAACCCACCCACCGAACCCAGTAATCCATGATGTCTGTAATATAACATCACAATGCTAACCCACCCACCAAACCCAGTAATCCATGATGTCTGTAATATAACATCACAATGCTAACCCACCCACCAAACCCAATAATCCATGATGTCTGTAATATAACATCACAATGCTAACCCACCCACCAAACCCAGTAATTCATATGTCTGTAATATAACATCACAATGCTAACCCACCCACCAAGCCCAATAATCCATGTCTGTAATATAATATAACATCACAATGCTACCCCCCCCCCACCAAACTCAATAATTCATATGTCTGTAATATAACATCACAATGCTAACCCACCCACCAAACCCAATAATTCATGTCTGTAATATAACATCACAATGCTAACCCACCCACCAAACCCAGTAATTCATATGTCTGTAATATAACATCACAATGCTAACCCACCCACCAAGCCCAATAATCCATACCTGTAATATAATATAACATCACAATGCTACCCCCCCCCCCCACCAAACTCAATAATTCATATGTCTGTAATATAACATCACAATGCTAACCCACCCACCAAACCCAATAATTCATATGTCTGTAATATAACATCACAATGCTAACCCACCCACCAAACCCAGTAATTCATGTCTGTAATGTAACATCACAATGCTAACCCACCCACCAAACCCAGTAATCCATGATGTCTGTAATATAACATCACAATGCTAACCCACCCACCAAACCCAATAATCCATATGTCTGCAATATAACATCACAATGCTACCCCCCCACCAAACTCAATAATTCATATGTCTGTAATATAACATCACAATGCTAACCCACCCACCAAACCCAATAATCCATGATGTCTGTAATATAATATAACATCACAATGCTAACCCACCCACCAAACCCAATAATTCATATGTCTGTAATATAACATCACAATGCTTACCCCCCCTCCAAACTCAATAATCCATATGTCTGTAATATAACATCACAATGCTAACCCACCCACCAAACCCAATAATTCATATGTCTGTAATATAACATCACAATGCTAACCCACCCACCAAACCCAATAATTCATATGTCTGTAATATAACATCACAATGCTAACCCACCCACCAAACCCAGTAATCCATGATGTCTGTAATATAACATCACAATGCTAACCCACCCACCAAACCCAGTAATTCATATGTCTGTAATATAACATCACAATGCTAACCCACCCACCAAACCCAATAATCCATGATGTCTGTAATATAATATAACATCACAATGCTAACC
Source organism: Saccoglossus kowalevskii (assembly GCF_978046115.1). Lineage (NCBI taxonomy): Eukaryota > Metazoa > Hemichordata > Enteropneusta > Harrimaniidae > Saccoglossus > Saccoglossus kowalevskii. The sequence goes on from NC_140657.1 coordinate 25,196,424, forward strand.
CACCCACCAAACCCAGTAATTCATATGTCTGTAATATAACATCACAATGCTAACCCACCCACCAAGCCCAATAATCCATGTCTGTAATATAATATAACATCACAATGCTACCCCCCCACCAAACTCAATAATTCATATGTCTGTAATATAACATCACAATGCTAACCCACCCGCCAAACCCAATAATTCATATGTCTGTAATATAACATCACAATGCTACCCCCCCCCCACCGAACCCAATAATTCATATGTCTGTAATATAACATCACAATGCTAACCCACCCACCAAACCCAATAATTCATATGTCTGTAATATAACATCACAATGCTAACCCACCCACCAAACCCAATAATCCATGTCTGTAATATAACATCACAATGCTAACCCACCCACCAAACCCAATAATTCATTTGTCTATAATATAACATCACAATGCTAACCCACCCACCAAACCCAGTAATTCATATGTCTGTAATATAACATCACAATGCTACCCCCTCCCCACCGAACCCAATAATTCATATGTCTGTAATATAACATCACATTGTTAACCCACCCACCAAACCCAATAATTCATATGTCTGTAATATAACATCACAATGCTAACCCACCCACCAAACCCAATAATTCATATGTCTGTAATATAACATCACAATGCTAACCCACCCACCGAACCCAATAATTCATATGTCTGTAATATAACATCACAATGCTAACCCACCCACCAAACCCAGTAATCCATGATGTCTGTAATATAACATCACAATGCTAACCCACCCACCAAACCCAGTAATTCATATGTCTGTAATATAACATCACAATGCTAACCCACCCACTAAACCCAATAATCCATGATGTCTGTAATATAACATCACAATGCTAACCCACCCACCAAACCCAGTAATTCATATGTCTGTAATATAACATCACAATGCTAACCCACCCACCAAGCCCAATAATCCATGTCTGTAATATAATATAACATCACAATGCTACCCCCCCCCCCCACCAAACTCAATAATTCATGTCTGTAATATAACATCACAATGCTAACCCACCCACCAAACCCAATAATTCATGTCTGTAATATAACATCACAATGCTAACCCACCCACCAAACCCAGTAATTCATATGTCTGTAATATAACATCACAATGCTAACCCACCCACCAAGCCCAATAATCCATATCTGTAATATAATATAACATCACAATGCTACCCCCCCCCCACCAAACTCAATAATTCATATGTCTGTAATATAACATCACAATGCTAACCCACCCACCAAACCCAATAATTCATATGTCTGTAATATAACATCACAATGCTAACCCACCCACCAAACCCAGTAATTCATGTCTGTAATGTAACATCACAATGCTAACCCACCCACCAAACCCAGTAATCCATGATGTCTGTATTATAACATCACAATGCTAACCCACCCACCAAACCCAATAATCCATATGTCTGCAATATAACATCACAATGCCACCCCCCCACCAAACTCAATAATTCATATGTCTGTAATATAACATCACAATGCTAACCCACCCACCAAACCCAATAATCCATGATGTCTGTAATATAATATAACATCACAATGCTAACCCACCCACCAAACCCAATAATTCATATGTCTGTAATATAACATCACAATGCTAACCCCCCCTCCAAACTCAATAATCCATATGTCTGTAATATAACATCACAATGCTAACCCACCCACCAAACCCAATAATTCATATGTCTGTAATATAACATCACAATGCTAACCCACCCACCAAACCCAATAATTCATATGTCTGTAATATAACATCACAATGCTAACCCACCCACCAAACCCAGTAATCCATGATGTCTGTAATATAACATCACAATGGGCCATTCCAGTTTATATCTGCACCCCCGCTGTTGATGAGCTTGTGTGTTTACTTCATACAGGGTATAATTTCCATGGGTGTATAAGTCATACAAAGTTTTATTTCCAAATCACCATTCACCATACAGTAATGGAAATCCAAAACTATAGTTCCTACTTATGGTGTTGATGAGTTCCATTGTGCCACCATACAGAGTAGGATTTCCAAATATACCTCATCATATGCTAATTTACCAAGTTCAAAATTTTATATTTGATAATGGAAATCCAAACTAGTTCTGATTCACGGTGTTGATGAGCTCATTCGTGCCACCATCCTTATCTAATTTCAGTAATAACTATTTCATACTGGCCCATTTTTAGCTCCGCTGTCGACTTTGTCGAGCGGAGCTTATCATATGAGTGATTGTCCGTCGTCGTCCGTCGTCGTCGTCCGTCGTCCGTCGTCCGTCGTCCGTGTCAATGTTATACTTTTTCGACTTCTTCTTGAAAACTACAAGCCTGAATGCTTTGATACTTGGTGTATATGTACCTTGGGTAGACCTCTCTTAGATTTGTTCATTTCATGTTGATATCTTCAATTCTCTAATTTTGGTGAATATTTTTGTCATTTTTAGTAAAAAGTGATATTTTCGACTTCTTGTTGAAAACCGCAAGTGCAATTGCTTTGATATTACATATATAGGTACTACATGTGGACCTCTCTCAGATTTGTTCATTTCATGATGATATCTTCAATTCTCTAATTTTGGTGAATATTTTTGTCATTTTTAGTAAAAAGTGATATTTTCGACTTCTTGTTGAAAACCGCAAGTGCAATTGCTTTGATATTACATATATAGGTACTACATGTGGACCTCTCTCAGATTTGTTCATTTTGTAATGATATCTTTAATTCTCTAATTTTGGTGAATATTTTTGTCATTTTTGGTAAAAAGTGATATTTTCGACTTCTTGTTGAAAACCGCAAGTCCAATTGCTTTGATATTACATATATAAGTACTACATGTCGACCTCTCTCAGATTTGTTCATTTTGTAATGATATCTTCAATTCTCTAATTTTGGTGAATATTTTTGTAATTTTTGGTAAAAAGTGATATTTTCGACTTCTTGTTGAAAACCGCAAGTACAATTGCTTTGATATTACATATATAGGTACTACATGTGACCCTCTCTCAGATTTGTTCATTTTGTAATGATATCTTTAATTCTCTAATTTTGGTGAATATTTTTGTAATTTTTGGTAAAAAGTGATATTTTTGACTTCTTGTTGAAAACCGCAAGTCCAATTGCTTTGATATTACATATATAGGTACTACATGTGACCCTCTCTCAGATTTGTTCATTTTGTAATGATATCTTTAATTCTCTAATTTTGGTGAATATTTTTGTAATTTTTGGTAAAAAGTGATATTTTCGACTTCTTGTTGAAAACCGCAAGTCCAATTGCTTTGATATTACATATATAGGTACTACATGTGGACCTCTCCCAGATTTGTTCATTTCATAATGATATCTTTAATTCTCTAATTTTGATGAATATTTTTGTAATTTTTGGTAAAAAGTGATATTTTCGACTTCTTGTTGAAAACCGCAAGTCCGATTGCTTTGATATATTATACATATAGGTACTACATGTGGACCTCTCTCAGATTTGTTCATTTTCTAATGATATCTTCTGTTCTTTAATTGCCATGTGCATTGCTAACAGCGGAGCTATCTCAGCCGACAGGCTGCTTGTTTTACCATATACAGGTTTTTTACTCATACTGTTGGAAATCCAACCTCATCAACCGGTATGTGGCAAGATAAACTAGGCCATATTTTATTTAGTAGCCATAACTGCCTGGATTTCCAGGAATTTTTTTCCATACTCATCTAGATTTCCAGATTCTGTTTCTCCATATACAGTTGGAATTCCGGGGTATTTTCCCCATCATACAGTGCTGGAAATCCGACCACATCAACAGGGGAGTGCAGATATAAACTGGAATGGCCCAATGCTAAACCACCCACCAAACCCAATAATCCATGTCTGTAATATAACATCACAATGCTAACCCACCCACCAAACCCAATAATCCATGTCTGTAGTATAACATCACAATGCTAACCCACCCACCAAACCCAATAATCCATATGTCTGTAATATAACATCACAATGCTAACCCACCCACCAAACCCAATAATCCATGTCTGTAATATAACATCACAATGCTAACCCACCCACCAAACCCAATAATCCATGTCTGTAATATAACTTCACAATGCTAACCCACCCACCAAACCCAATAATTCATATGTCTGTAATATAACATCACAATGCTAACCCACCCACCAAACCCAATAATCCATGTCTGTAATATAACATCACAATGCTAACCCACCCACCAAACCCAATAATCCATGATGTCTGTAATATAACATCACAATGCTAACCCACCCACCAAACCCAATAATCCATGATGTCTGTAATATAACATCACAATGCTAACCCACCCACCAAACCCAGTAATCCATATGTCTGTAATATAACATCACAATGCTAACCCACCCACCAAACCCAGTAATCCATGATGTCTGTAATATAACATCACAATGCTAACCCACCCACCAAACCCAATAATCCATGATGTCTGTAATATAACATCACAATGCTAACCCACCCACCAAACCCAATAATCCATGATGTCTGTAATATAACATCACAATGCTAACCCACCCACCAAACCCAATAATCCATGATGTCTGTAATATAACATCACAATGCTAACCCACCCACCAAACTCAATAATCCATGATGTCTGTAATATAACATCACAATGCTAACCCACCCACCAAACCCAATAATCCATGATGTCTGTAATATAACATCACAATGCTAACCCACCCCCCAAACCCAATAATTCTTATGTCTGTAATATAACATCACAAGGCTATCCCACCCACCAAACCCAATAATTCATATGTTTGTAATATAACATCACAATGCTAACCCACCCACCAAACCCAATAATCCATGATGTCTGTAATATAACATCACAATGCTAACCCACCCACCAAACCCAATAATTCATATGTCTGTAATATAACATCACAATGCTAACCCACCCACCAAACCCAATAATCCATGATGTCTGTAATATAACATCACAATGCTAACCCACCCACCAAACTCAATAATCCATGATGTCTGTAATATAACATCACAATGCTAACCCAACCACCAAACCCAATAATCCATGATGTCTGTAATATAACATCACAATGCTAACCCACCCCCCACCCCCCAAACCCAATAATTCTTATGTCTGTAATATAACATCACAATGCTAACCCACCCACCAAACCCAATAATCCATGATGTCTGTAATATAACATCACAATGCTAACCCACCCACCAAACCCAATAATCCATGATGTCTGTAATATAACATCACAATGCTAACCCACCCACCAAACTCAATAATCCATGATGTCTGTAATATAACATCACAATGCTAACCCACCCACCAAACCCAATAATCCATGATGTCTGTAATATAACATCACAATGCTAACCCACCCCCCAAACCCAATAATTCTTATGTCTGTAATATAACATCACAAGGCTATCCCACCCACCAAACCCAATAATTCATATGTTTGTAATATAACATCACAATGCTAACCCACCCACCAAACCCAATAATCCATGATGTCTGTAATATAACATCACAATGCTAACCCACCCACCAAACCCAATAATTCATATGTCTGTAATATAACATCACAATGCTAACCCACCCACCAAACCCAATAATCCATGATGTCTGTAATATAACATCACAATGCTAACCCACCCACCAAACTCAATAATCCATGATGTCTGTAATATAACATCACAATGCTAACCCAACCACCAAACCCAATAATCCATGATGTCTGTAATATAACATCACAATGCTAACCCACCCCCCAAACCCAATAATTCTTATGTCTGTAATATAACATCACAAGGCTAACCCACCCACCAAACCCAATAATTCATATGTTTGTAATATAACATCACAATGCTAACCCACCCACCAAACCCAATAATCCATGATGTCTGTAATACAGTAAAACCTGTCAAAACCGACCCCTGGATAAACCGACCTACTGTCAGAACCGACCGATTTATGTAGCCCCGAAATTTCTCCATAGACGCCTATGTTAAAACAACCTGTGAAATCCGACCACTGTTTACTCCGAACACCGACCGCATTGATCGGTCCCAAGTCCAATATTCACACTGAATACATCGACCATCCGACCAGTTGCACCACATCCGCTGTCTAGTAATTCGGTCTGCCCGACCTAAAAAGTGTGCATTGTGTCCAAATTCCGCAAACGTCACAGAAACAATACCAAATCTCACACTACAAGTAACGTCCCGTTTAAAACAATGGCAACTGATTACATTTTTCACACCACACGCCCACGCATCGCGTGGTGTCTGGACAGTATAATGACCCCGGATATACATGTAAACAAATGATCGGGGTCATCACCTTCAATTGCAGTGAAGCACACTGCATTATCACTTCTTCAACGCTCAAAAGACATTGAGTTTTCTTCTTTCCATAACGATTCTGATCGACAATTTTGTGCTTTCGAATGTTTCCGTAAAGGGGGCTTCAAGATTGAAATTTATGATGACGAAGAAGCAGACGACAACAAAGAATTCGGAAACCTTATTTAGCAAGTTGCAGACCCGCAAACACAGTGTAGCGTTGTAGAATACCTCCACTTTGATGAACGTATACTGACTGAAGCAATGTATGATGGCGAGTGGGAGCAACAGATTGTTGAGAATTTTATTGCAGACAAAGAAAACCATGAATCTATAGACAACAATGACATAAATTGCAACGACAGTCAAATTATTGACCCCAACAACGACAGTGACTTGACGCATGTGCTAGACATGTTGACACGATTACAGAACAAAGACTCCAGTTACTTGACAGATATCCAAAATTTCATAATTCGAACGGAAAACAAAATCGTTGAAAAAAAGATGTTCTTTAAAGTAGTCAAAACTTGATGATTTTTTACATCATAATTTGATTCGACTCACAGTTGAGGGACTGTGATTGACTTAACAGCAAAATCGACTGTCTGCATAAATTATGATAATTACATGTAGCTCACGTGAACTTACGTAGTGATGTCATCCAAAATGGACGCCTTCAGTTACGATACGCAATACTTACTCGGTCTGTTCGAATAGTTATTTTAATGTTAATTGATGTCATGTACATACCATAATATTTTTGTCTTGTTTGGTAAATTATTTTATTGAAACAATACAATAAATGCACATTGTAAATACATGTAGAATCACCGGAGGCAAACTCCGATGTCTTTCATTTGTCCCGTGTTTACAGCACATGTAATTGTTGTTTCAATCAAAGTCACGCCCACCCTGAATAAACCGACTCCCTCTGAAAACCGACCATAGATCCCAGTCCCAGTCATGGTCGGTTTTGACAGGTTTTACTGTATAACATCACAATGCTAACCCAGCCACCAAACCCAATAATCCATGATGTCTGTAATATAACATCACAATGCTAACCCAGCCACCAAACCCAATAATCCATGTCTGTAATATAACATCACAATGCTAACCCACCCACCAAACCCAGTAATCCATATGTCTGTAATATAACATCACAATGCTAACCCACCCACCAAACCCAATAATCCATGATGTCTGTAATATAACATCACAATGCTAACCCACCCACCAAACCCAATAATCCATGATGTCTGTAATATAACATCACAATGCTAACCCACCCACCAAACCCAATAATCCATGATGTCTGTAATATAACATCACAATGCTAACCCACCCACCAAACCCAATAATTCATATGTCTGTAATATAACATCACAATGCTAACCCACCCACCAAACCCAATAATCCATGTCTGTAATATAACATCACAATGCTAACCCACCCACAAAACCCAATAATCCATGATGTCTGTAATATAACATCACAATGCTAACCCACCCACCAAACCCAATAATTCATATGTCTGTAATATAACATCAAAATGCTAACCCACCCACCAAACCCAATAATTCATATGTCTGTAATATAACATCACAATGCTAACCCACCCACCAAACCCAGTAATCCATGTCTGAAATATAACATCACAATGCTTACCACCCACCAAACCCAATAATCCATGATGTCTGTAATATAACATCACAATGCTAACCCACCCACCAAACCCAATAATCCATGATGTCTGTAATATAACATCACAATGCTAACCCGCCCACCAAACCCAATAATCCATGATGTCTGTAATATAACATCACAATGCTAACCCACCCACCAAACCCAATAATTCATATGTCTGTAATATAACATCACAATGCTAACCCACCCACAAAACCCAATAATCCATGATGTCTGTAATATAACATCACAATGCTAACCCACCCACCAAACCCAATAATTCATATGTCTGTAATATAACATCAAAATGCTAACCCACCCACCAAACCCAATAATTCATATGTCTGTAATATAACATCACAATGCTAACCCACCCACCAAACCCAGTAATCCATGTCTGAAATATAACATCACAATGCTTACCACCCACCAAACCCAATAATCCATGTCTGTAATATAACATCACAATGCTAACCCACCCACCAAACCCAATAATTCATATGTCTGTAATATAACATCAAAATGCTAACCCACCCACCAAACCCAATAATTCATGTCTGTAATATAACATCACATTGCTAACCCACCCACCAAACCCAGTAATCCATGTCTGAAATATAACATCACAATGCTTACCACCCACCAAACCCAATAATCCATGTCTGTAATATAACATCACAATGCTAACCCACCCACCAAACTCAATAATCCATGATGTCTGTAATATAACATCACAATGCTAACCCACCCACCAAACCCAATAATTCATATGTCTGTAATATAACATCACAATGCTAACCCACCCACCAAACCCAATAATCCATGTCTGTAATATAACATCACAATGCTAACCCACCCACAAAACCCAATAATCCATGATGTCTGTAATATAACATCACAATGCTAACCCACCCACCAAACCCAATAATTCATATGTCTGTAATATAACATCAAAATGCTAACCCACCCACCAAACCTAATAATTCATATGTCTATAATATAACATCACAATGCTAACCCACCCACCAAACCCAGTAATCCATGTCTGAAATATAACATCACAATGCTTACCACCCACCAAACCCAATAATCCATGTCTGTAATATAACATCACAATGCTAACCCACCCACCAAACCCAATAATTCATATGTCTGTAATATAACATCAAAATGCTAACCCACCCACCAAACCCAATAATTCATGTCTGTAATATAACATCACATTGCTAACCCACCCACCAAACCCAGTAATCCATGTCTGAAATATAACATCACAATGCTTACCACCCACCAAACCCAATAATCCATGTCTGTAATATAACATCACAATGCTAACCCACCCACCAAACCCAATAAACCCTACCAAACCTAAACTGTTACATGTGGCTTGCAAACTGACTACAAAGTACTTTGTATATTATCCAACTGTGTATACCTTTATCCTTACCTACCAACATCTTGGTAAACTACACCATGTTATGTTTTGTCAACAGAGACAACATAGAACCAAAGCATGACACAAGTCACAAGTTTGAGTATTCTTCGTTTGAGAAACCAGTCTACTGTGCCGTTTGTTCCAAACTATTGTGGTAGGTGTATACATTTACTGAATCTTGTATGTCTTCCAAGAATCTCTGAAATTGAATGGTACTGATCGTTTATACTCTCCTAATGGCCATCGTGTGACCTCTGACCTCACAATAATGAAATAGTTGTCTGATAGCTTAGGTCCTGCTGATGTCACTTGCGACTTTAATCTTTTTTGTTTGCAGTGGTGTGTTTTATCAAGGCTATAAGTGTAGGGAATGTGAATTGTGTGCACATAAACAGTGCCTATCCAATTCCTCTATCTGTACACCTGTACACAATAGCCATAATGGTAAGTACGTTTTTTCACTCTATAGGATAATAATTTGTTTAGCTTTGCTGTCATTATTATAGATGACCTAGCAGAGCTGTTCAGCTGTTCATGCATTTTCAAATTCTTCTTGAAAACTACCAGCTCACTTGCTTTGATAGTTGGGATGTACGTGGGTGGATCTCTGTCAGATTTGTTCATTTCGTTACAACATCTTCAATTCTCTATTTTTGGCAAATATTTTTGTCATTTTTGTTTAAAAAAATGGTATTTTCAATTTTTGTATATTTTTACAATTGCTTTTGATATTTGAGGTGTACATTATTTTTGTGTACATTATTTTTGTTTGATGAGATTAAGTTCTCAACAGCTAGAACCAAACTACTTTTTTTAGGTTAACTGCATGTTAGTCTTATGGAAGTGTGTTGCTCAACATGGCTACCCCAGTGTTCTTGTAGGACAGCGGAGCTATTTCTTTATTTATGATATCAAAAAGGTAGTTTCAGATACTATCAAGGCTATGCTTAAAAATATATGTATGTATCTGGTAGTCCATCTTATGATCGTGAAATTTTGACTCATGATCTTGAGATTTTGATATTTAATTTGCAAATTTTGACAATTATTTTTATATCCCTGCATTTAAACTGAACCACTTCTGGTCATTTTGCTCTGTTTGTGGGAGATAGACGACAATAACACAAATGAGATGGAATGAAAGGCCAAGTATTCTTGACATTTATTGAAAAATGAGAGGCTTGTAAACCTTAAAAAATCCCTCGCCAGTTTCCTCAAACTGAAAGATTACAACAGAAAAACCTCCAAGGAGGTCACAGGTCAAAGGTCAACTGGCGAGGAAAACTTTCAAAACAATAAATCGGTGAAAATTAAGCACAAATTAATCTCCCACAAAGGTGTGGGCCCCAGAAACGCCCACACCCACCTGTGCCATAATTACAATGGAGGTGCACGAGGTGGTGGAGGGTGACTAAAATTGTAGAAGAAACAAACTGCAAGCCGGCAAGTCGACGGTGTAGTTCAAAAGAGGTAGATCAATGTTGCTGCCCCCCCTCTAAGGCACAATTAAACAAGAATGCGCCAGCCATAGAGGGCGCTCTCCAAATGGTATTAAAATAGAATTGCATGTATATAAATCTGATTATCTGTCTATAATCTATGCTTTATATCCCTGCACTTAAACTGAACCACTTCTGGTCATTTTGCTCTGTTTGTGGGAGATAGACGACAATAACACAAATGAGATGAAATAAAAGGCCAAGTATTCTTGACATTTATTGAAAAATGAGAGGCTTGTAAACCTTAAAAAATCCCTCGCCAGTTTCCTCAAACTGAAAGATTACAACAGAAAAACCTCCAAGGAGGTCAAAGGTCAACTGGCGAGGAAAACTTTCAAAACAATAAATCAGTGAAAATTAACCACAAATTAATCTCCCACAAAGGTGTGGGCCCCAGAAACGCCACAAGCCACACTATTGTGTGGCCGCCCCACCCAAAATGACCAGAAGCAGAGGTAACTCCTTATGAAAGTACATTACTGAAGTGAACACTAACTAAATTGCTTGAATCTGAATACAGCGGCCCCTGCCTGACCTATATCGAATAGAAGGAAAAACAGAACAATGTAAGGCACCCATATATAGCGGCCCCTGTCTGACCTATATTCAAGTGCAAAACATGTTTCATCTATTCCTGTAAACATGTTACCATACTGCTGGTTGCCTAATATATCCCTTGAATGCATCTGACTTCCATCTACCTAAAACACGGATCATCAGATAATGCAACTGTGTACCTACCATCCCGCAGGGAGGGATTACTAAGCAGAGTAGCGAAATCTATATAATCACCTGCCCAGATTTTAGATTTAACCTTATCTGACACCCTTGCTACCAAAGGTACAGACTGGCTAGTGAACAGTGTGGTTGGCTGTAGCTCTCTCTCTCTGAACCCTGAAATATAGGTTGCTGTGTAACCTGAATTACAGACAAATCACTAATCTAATCCAGTGGCTGTCTAGCAGCCTGAACCCCCTGTCCATTACCCATAATGTCATTGACAACTGGTTGGACGACTTGAGATGCAGTAGCTGCTGCTGGGCTTGCAACGTTGCAAAGACCAGCATCCTTCAAACCTTGAACGACTGCACGTGAGATAGAGGCTGCTAACCCTTCTGGGTCCAAGTGTTGCTCTGCAGCATTATTACGTGTTTTGACTGCAGCAGCTCGCTGTTCACCTTGTTGATCGGTAGTGGGGACTTGCAGCACCGCAGAAGGATTACTTGATGTTTCCAGTGGATCAGAAAATGTGGTTGTCGCTGCCTAACACTTTGCTGTAGCTGCCCTGGTGACCGGTGCTGTACGCTTTGGTGGCATACTGTTGACAAAATAAATTATTGACAGAAAATAAACTGTACTAAATATTCTATCGCATGATAAAAACCATGGTAATAGCAACAACAGAAGTGAAAAGGATACCGTTAAAAATTACAGGCACGTAATTATGAATAAACAGAATTAATTTTGTATAATAATAAATGTTTAACAAAACAAAATGCATGCTAACTAAAGATAATAACCCTCCAGATTCAAACAGAAGGTACATACAACCAATAAAATTGGTAAAACCACTCTGCCATAACAAGGTATGTCATTGGGAGAGGGTACAAAAACAGTTTCAAACAGAAGGTACATACAACCAATAAAATTGGTAAAATCACTCTGCAATAACAAGGTATGTCATTCGGAGAGGGTACAAAAACAGTTTCAAACAGAAGGTACATACAACCAATAAAATTGGTAAAACCACTCTGCCATAACAAGGTATGTCATTGGGAGAGGGTACAAAAACAGTTTCAAACAGAAGATACATACAACCAATAAAATTGGTAAAACCACTCTGCCATAACAAGGTATGTCATTGGGAGAGGGTACAAAAACAGCACTAGTGCAAATGGCCACCAAAACGGTTACCGAGTATGAATATTGCACTAATCATGCTGTACTTAATCAAAGTAAAACCACCACTGGGTCAAGTAAATAAAATAAATATGCATGGACAGAAGTACTACATCAAATCCGTAAACAAATTGCATATATATATATATTTGGATAATCACAAAATACAATCAAATTAATTGTAAGGATTTAAGTATTGCTCCACGTAAGCTTCTATAATATCTGACCTCACCGATGCCGCTAAAGTGAATGCCATCGGGGCAGAAAATTGTTGCAGTGTTGCTAAAAACATGCCTATGCTTCCAGAAGTGTCCGTAAGCCAGGCCCCCTAACTCCACCTCTAAAATATTGTTTAACTGTGCCACACGTTCGTTAAAGTTACTTCGAGCTGCTGTGACGCGAGGGAAAACCTGACACACGATAATGACCTTGACGTTTATGCGATCATGCAAATGACGCACCAAGTTAATTAAACGTGACCCTACATTTGATGCAGACAGTGATGCTAAATCATTTGTACCCAACTGTAAAATAACCACGTCTGGGTTGAAATCCTGAACGACGTGTAAATCGAAACGCCGTATCTTTTCCACTGTACGCCCTCCGACATCACGTAGTTTTATTTCTGCCGAATTTATACTCAAATTGAACGAAAGCGGCAAAGCGCGTGCGTTGCGTCCACTTCACATGGACGTACTCAATTGCGCCACAAAAGAATGACCCAAAATTAAAATTTTAGGCTTCACGATGACTCAAACAAATGTGTGAAAGAATGCCTGAAACCTCAACGGCGGAACGATAACCCCAGGTAAACCAGAACTTGCCTTAACAATGTCGAAAATACGACTAAAATTGTAGAAGAAACATACTGCAAGCCGGCAAGTCGACGGTGTAGTTCAAAAGAGGTAGATCAATGTTGCTGCCCCCCTCTAAGACACAATTAAACTAGAATGCACCAGCCATAGAGGGCGCTCTCCAACTGGTATTAAAATAGAATTGCATGTATATAAATCTGATTATCTGTCTATAATCTATGCTATACAATTCAAAATTTAATATTTTTTTCAACAGTACCTTAATGGGCTTTTGTAATATACGAATACTAACACTTATGTATACCATGATACGCTACAATGTATATGCTTGTTAATGTGTGTTTGTTTGGTTTTCAGTTCCTCCTATTATTCCACAACGAAAGGTAAGTTTCCTCATGTTTTTTTATTATCTTCATCTGTTATTGTTATATTTGTAATTTCGCATCTTTTAGTCATCACAACTGTATGTACTGCGTCAATAGGATGAACAAACTGCTGCACTCCACACATGTACCACTGTGTTAATGAATGGGCTGATTATATATTCCATATCCAAAGGTTGTCCTTTGTTGTTAGTTGCCTTCATGACTGTACAGCATGTCCCCTCACTCTTGTGAATGTACCATACTGTGCTGTACTACACAACACTATATGGGTTGCATGGCATATCAACAAGACCCATGAGTTTTGCTCAATAGTGTGACTCGTTATTGAATTATACACTGTCAACAGACAACCTCCCATTCTTGCACGGAATTGGGTATTGTTTTTGAGAGGTTGTGTACATCAGGTAGATTCATACTAAGCACTTGATATCATGCATTAAACTAGTCATTAATTAGTCATGTGACTTTTTTAGTTGTCAAAGAATCATTTGACAGCCATTTTATTACCTGTTCCCACTGTGTTGTATACACAAGGCATTTAATCAGCATGCAACTATTAATTAAAGTTATGTTAATGAGAATTGTTTACACTTCATTCCAATTTTGTTTTTGTTTGCAACCATGTCTGTAGCTCATGTTAATACACTTGCTTAGGTCATCTTTTTCTTACTTTGCTGGCACGTGTTTGCATTTTTATTATTTTCTTCATCTAGCCGCAAGAACCAGTACGCACCTGGCATTCTTCCGATGGCGAACAGGTGAGTTGTGAGCGGTCTTGCCTGTAACCCGGGTCCTTTTGACCTTTAACCCTCGGTCCTTTCAGCCTTTAACCTTGGTCCTTTTGACCTTTAACCCCTGACTTACCATTGTTAGTAAAAATTGACTTGTGACCTTTCAACCTATTGTCTCATTTTAATATCAGTGTAAATCTAACTTCACGTATTGTGTGTTCTTTTAAAACCGTTTTGTGAATGCAAGCAATGAAGCCATGTGGAAGATTCCAAGCCATTCAGTCATTTAACCTCTACAGCACCAGACTTTCATGCCCAAATTTTTCTGCACTTTTTTCTTACTTTCTTCAATATTTCCAGAAATGAACCCTTATTTTTAGAGCCAACAGACAATCAAAGAAAGCTTAGAAAGAACTCCCATGTGCTGAGAGTATTGGAGACACATTAAATATAATTCGAAATTACTTAGCTGAAAACTAATTATGCAAATCAGAAAATTAATATGACCAGATTTGAGTGTAAAACTAATGAGGTCTGTGCAATGTAACAAGTTTAATTGAAAAGTGATTAGAACCAAAAAATTATGAATTATTATGCTTATTAGGGAATTAATATGAACAGATTTTTACCCCAAACTAATTAGGTTTGTACATTGTCCTAGAGCATCTTTGTACTAAGTTTCCTTGAAATGGAATAATTAGTACCGTGAAAACTCCAAAATTTCGACCCCTCTAAAAATTCGCCCGCCTGTTTATTTGCCGGGTTTCGGTGTTTTATTTACCTCCAAATTTTCGACTCCACTAAAAATTGCCGACTCATTCTTATTCGAAAATTGCGACCAGTTTTAGTTTTCCTGCAAACGACAAAAAAAAAAACGATGTGAGCGTTCAAACGGGACCTTCCTCGAAGGCATGAATCCGGGTTTCTGATTGACTGAGAGATTTTTATTTTATTGGTAACGAAAATATATTCTAAATAAACGAAGTTTCAAATAAAAACGAACACAAAAATCTCGGCATGCTGCGTTTCTGAATTGTTGATTATTACTGTACTCAGTAGTGATTATAATAATGTACACAAAATAAATCTGTTGAATGGTTATGAAATACAAATAAAAGTCAACTTAGTTTCATCGTAAGCGAATGATTCCGGATGCTGTAGGATATCCGCCATGTTCTCTTAGGTCAAATAGGTCAAATCGCTAATTAACCAATCAAAAAGCTGGATGATGCCAACGTGTTCAAATTACCATAGCTTATTTAAATACGTTAATGTTATTGAACGCAATGCGGAAGAGATTGATGTTGTAGTACGATATTTTGGCTTGGATTTTGATGCGAAAACGGCATGATTTTTTTAAAATAAAAAAATTAGTTGTTTTTAAAAAATAAACTGGTCATCTGAAGAATAATTTAACATTGTTCACAGTGATAACAGCTCATTCTCGAAAAGAAGCTTACCCGCTCACGCTAGTCACGATAAAAATCATACACGTGTACTCTTGAATAGACAGACGTCAATGACTACGGTAAAACTTAGACTCTATTTTAGCCGGCAGGATTGATTGAAATGTCCGAAAAATGACGCCAAAATACACCTTAAAAGTCCCATTTTATTTTCTTAAATCCCATTTTATTTATCCAAGGGCGAATTTACGGCAGAATTTGGTCCCTCAAATAAGGGACACGTGAGCTTTGATTCTAACCGGATACATTGCACTGGGTCGGGGAGATAGTTTGCTAAACTTCCATGTATCTTTTGTCCAATGGGTACCTGTACTTCGAACATTCGCAAGTTTTCCTAGGTAGTGCGAGACAGCTTTGTCTTTTGACCTATTAGTTTTGTGCTGACCTCTTCTCCGCGTCTTGATGTTTTGTTTTGCTTGTCATAATACTCACTGATTGATGACTTTGTTTAGATTTTGAGTTACAACTCGGCCACGACCTTTGCTTTTACCGTGAAACATGAGGAAGTTTACGTCAATTGACGGACATTGCATTTTTTAAAAACTAATGAAGCACACTGTCTATCATCCCCATTTTTTCATTTGCTGATTTCTATTCTGAAAAATTCGACCGTCCGAAAATGCACCTTAATTTTGACTCTAAAAACACGTCACATTTCTAACACCAATTATTTAAAACCGGTCGAAATTTTGGAGTTTTTACGGTACTTTAGATATCAGTGTGAAAGCTTAAAATTGGTTAATTATGCAAATTAGGTAATTAATATGTACAGATTTTAACCCACAATTATTCAGGTCTGTCTATTGTCCTACAGCATCCATGTACATTCATTGATATGTGATGTATAGTACCTGAGATATCAGTGTGAAAGTTGGTTAATTATGCAAATTAGGTGATTAATATGCACAAATATTTACCGGAAACTAATTGGGTCTGCATAATTCTAGATTCATTGAAATGTGATGATTAGTACTTTAGATATCAGTAGAAAAGCTGAAAATTAATTATGCAAATTAGGTAATTAATATGCACAATTATTTACCCTAAAACTAATCAGGTCTCTGCATAGTCCTAAAGGATCTATGTACCAAGTTTCATTGAAATGCAATGATTAGTACTTGAGATACCCATGGA
Organism: Saccoglossus kowalevskii; assembly: GCF_978046115.1. NCBI lineage: Eukaryota > Metazoa > Hemichordata > Enteropneusta > Harrimaniidae > Saccoglossus > Saccoglossus kowalevskii. The sequence continues at coordinate 25,213,896 of NC_140657.1, forward strand.
AAAGCTGAAAATTAACTAATTATGCAAATTAGGTGATTAATATGCACAAATATTTATCGAAAATAATCAATCTCTGCATAGTCCTTGAGTATGTAAGTACCAAGTTTCATTGAAATGTAATGCTAACTACTTATATCAAATGCTGAAAATTAATTAATTATGCAAATTAGGTAATTAATATGTAATGATATTACCATAAAAACTATCAGGTCTGTGCAGTGTCGTATGACATCTATGTACCAAGTTTCATTGAAATGTGATGATTAGTACTTGAGATATCAGTGGAAAAACCGAAAATTGACTAATCATTATGCAAATTAGGTAATTAGTATCCACGGATTATTACCAAAAACTAATCAAAACCTAGCATTAGTTCAGAGCATCTATGTACCAAGTTTCATCAAAATCCAATGAGTGGTTGTTTAGATATCAGTGGAACAGTCATGGAACCACTAAAAATAGCTAATTATCATGCAAATTAGGTAATTAATATGCACAGATTTTTACCAAAAATTAATCAAATCTGCGCATATGTTCAGAGTATCTATGTACCAAGTTTCATCAAAATCCAATGAGTGGTTCTTTAGATATCAGTGGAACAGTCATAGAACAGCTAAAAATTAGCTAATTATCATGCAAATTAGGTAATTAACGAGCATGGATTTTTACCAAAACCTAATCAAATCTGCGCATTGGCCCAGAGCATCTATGCACCAAGTTTCATCAAAAACCGATGTATGGTTCTTGAGATAGCAGTGGAACAGTCGGACACACATACACACACACACACATACACACATACACACATACACACATACACACATACACACATACACACACACATACAGACACACTAACTGCAAAGACTCCCATTTTGTGCTTCGCACATGGGAGTCAAAAATCTGAGTCAATTTTCTGCTTTTGCTTAAAAAATTTGGCTATTTTTGTCAAAATCTTCTGAAGGAAATTGCAGACTATAAACAAGACTATTTTGTGAATTTGCGATAAAAAGAGGGAACTGGTGGTGAAAAGGTTAAAACTTCTAGAAGCAGTAGAAAAGAATTGGTAGCTGCTAAAAATGACCGCCACTTTGAGTTAAATACTGACCAATTTTTTTAAGCTCCGCTGTCGACTTCGTCGAGCGCAACTTATATGAGTGATTGTCTGTCGGCACCTGTCGTCATTCTAATGTTTTACTTATTCGACTTCTTCTTGAAAACTACAAGCCTGAATGCTTTGATACTTGGTGTATATGTACCTTGGATAGGCCTCTCTTAGATTTGTTCATTTTTTGATGATATCTTCAATTCTCTAATTTTAGTGAATATTTTTGTAATTTTTGGTAAAAAGTGATATTTTCGACTTCTTGTTAAAAACCACAAGTGTGATTGCTTTGATATTACATATGTAGGTACTACATGTGGACCTCTCTCAGATTTGTTTATTTCGTGATAGTATTTTCAATTATCTAATTTTGATGAATATTTTTGGTGAAAAGTGATATTTTTGAATTTGTGTTGACAACAGCAAGTTCGATTGCTTTGATACTATACATATTGTTCATTTTCTAATTATATCTGCAGTTCTTTAATTAGTCCCCGTTCAGACACAGTCCGAGAACGGGGACTTATGTTTTGACCCTTGTGTGTCCGTTCTTCCGTGCATGCGTCCAGACCTGTATCTTAGAAATGCCTGGACGAATCATAATCAAACTTCACACATACATCATACATGATATTATACATATGCACGTAAATTTGTTTCGCGATCTGATTCAAGATGGCTGAATGGCGGCCATTTTTGTGCTAAAAAATCATCAAAATCAAGCATTTCTCGGCTGTTTACATATAGATTTTGTTCAAACTTGGTATATAATTTGGCATTATGGGACCTTGATACAAACAATTTTATTTTCCAGATCGGATTCAAAATGGCTTACTGGCGGCCCTTTTGTTTTAATGAATGAGCTTCTAGAGCCATATCTCTGACTTGCTTTGACTGATTATGTTCAAATTTTTAATATTCATTATACATCATGTCATAGATATACAGATATATTGGTTTGACGATCCTATTCAAAATAGCCGAATGGTGGCCATTTTTGTGCTAAAAAAATCATAAAATATGAAGCATTTCTGGCATTTATGGATGGATTTCGTTCCAACTTGGTACATTCATTAGACATTACGGGTTCCTGATGTACGTCATTTTATTTTTCAGATCAGATTCAAAATGGCTGACTGGCGGCCATTTTGTTTTAACGAATGGGCTTCTAGAACCATGTCTCTGACTTGCTTTGACTGATTATGTTCAAATTTTTGATATTCATTATACGTCATAGATATATAGATATATTGGTTTGACAGTCCCATTCAAAATGGCCGAATGGTGGCCATTTTTGTGCTAAAAAATCATCGAATATCAAGCATTTCTGGATGGATTTCGTTCAAACTTAGTACATACAATTAAACATTACGGGTTCCTGATGCACATCATTTTATTTTTCAGATCAGATTCAAAATGGCTGACTGGCGGCCATTTTGTTTTAATGATTGGGCTTCTAGAGCCATATCTCTGACATGCTTTGACTGATTATATTCAAATTTTATATGTTCGTTATACATCATGTTATAGATATATATTTGTATTCAAAATGGCTGATTTTGTTTTAATTAATGCTGTTCCAGAGCAATATCTCCCAATATGGATAAGTACTTGTTTGACGATCAGATACAAATGTCAATCATTTTAATGTTAAACAATCATCATAATCATATTCCTGACATGGTTATATTCCAGCTATATTACTATAAACAAAACTATATATCTTAAATTTGATAACTAACAGGGACTGTGCTATGCATGGCTTGTTGAAATGTGTATGGCTAACAGCGGAGCTATCTCAGCTGACAGGCTGCGTGTTATGGATGCCACAAGATTTTGGCCTTCAAGTGGAGTTTAAACCTTACTGTTGGCATTGCTTCTACTACTGTAAATTATGGTATTTTCTATACATTTGCAAATGTATATAAGGGTCACATGACAGTGATATTGACTGTCATGACTTGATGCAGCAAGATAATCACACGGGGTGTTGGGGATGATCATGCCCTGAGTTTCTGTCGTCTACAATTTGTATGTTAACATTTTTTTTAATGCCTTCCTGTTTTCATCCACGCTTGCCATTCAGAGTCTACAAAGAAGCACCAACAGGGTATTTCACTTTTCATTTTCATGTTTTTCCTCATATATTAATGTACAGTCATTTTTCCAGTACTTTCCTTTCTTTATAGGACTTCTTTACTCCAATTCTAGTCCCTGACCGAAAATAAAGAATATAAAAAATCATGCTTTAAATTTGTGTACAAGCAGCTATTGCGAACTACAGTGCATGTCAGAAACCTGTAAACGATATAAAAAATTTAGAAATATAACATTTTATAAATCTAAAATGGCTGTTTGAATTTTAATTGACCAATTGACAATGGTTTTGTGATATAGTATAAATTAATATGAATGAGTTAGTTCAACATCATTCAATTAGCTAACCATTAATTTAAATAAGCCTACAATGGCTGACACTGTTTCCCATTCATACATGATTGATTCATGCAAGCTAGGTTTGAGTGTAGGTAATGTTGAGCTTTAGAGCGAATTAAAATGATATATTTTAATGAAAATTGAAAGTTAATACAAATATTTTTAAATGCGTTTATATACTAATATGCAGGTTTTTGAGGCGCACTGTATTTCTCTATTTAAGGAATTTTCACTTACGCTGCTATGCACACTAAGAAAGTTTTTTCAAATTGAATGATTGAATTAACATATTTATGTAAGTGATGTCATGAAGGGATGTCCCATCTTATGAGTCAAGATCCAAAATGGCCACAAGTTTCAGACGTCTTTTCACGATGTTAACGGTTATGGTAGTATGTCAATTCATGTGTTAAATTAAAAAAATACTATTCTCAAATTTAATGATTGAATTTTACATACTTGTGTTCCCCAACCATGTGTCTGAGACATGCTAAAAGTTTATAAGGATATATGAATAGCAGATTGACATTTGTAAATGATGGTTAAGGGGTCATCCACCCTCATGTCTTGCTCCTCCTGTTTATTCATGGATATCTTAGACATTTGGGCTCTGGAACATCCATTGAATGTCTTCACTTATGATAGCACATGTATGTAACTTCAGAGTTAAATTCAACTGAGATTACAGGGCATTACTGCTCATAACATTCAGGAGTGCTGGTTTGCATGCATGTGATGCAATGCGATTTAAGGGATTGTTGAACTTTACTCGTGTGTACATACATGTCCTGATTATCGCTGACACACAGAAAATGCATGTGGGGTTTGTAAATGTATTACAATTTGATTTCTACTCCATGTTGAATATTTGAAGGAATTAATGCTTAATTATGTTTGCTGTGCGCATGATTGAAGCTTAGCTATTATTATAAATGTATCTATGTTAGTATAAGAGGGAACCAAGTGTTGAAACCAATTGTTCAATTGGACTGAACGCTATCCCTGGTGCTTTCTGTACATGCTTACTTTCTGTATGTAATTTGAATGTATTTTCTAGACTGGTGTAAGTGTATGTTCAATTTATTTATGTTGTTGCTCATTTTTATGCTGACAGGTTGCTTTCATTGAGTGGTGGTTGGCCCTGTGTATGCTGACAGGTTGCTTTATTGAGTGGTGGTTGGCCCTGTGTATGCTGACAGGTTGTGATCATTGAGTGGGGTTGGCCCTGTGTATGCTGACAGATTGCTTTATTGAGTGGTGGTTGGCCCTGTGTATGCTGACAGGTTGCTTTATTGAGTGGTGGTTGGCCCTGTGTATGCTGACAGGTTGCTTTATTGAGTGGTGGTTGGCCCTGTGTATGCTGACAGGTTGCTTTATTGAGTGGTGGTTGGCCCTGTGTATGCTGACAGGTTGCTTTATTGAGTGGTGGTTGGCCCTGTGTATGCTGACAGGTTGCTTTATTGAGTGGTGGTTGGCCCTGTGTATGCTGACAGGTTGCTTTATTGAGTGGTGGTTGGCCCTGTGTATGCTGATGAATTGCTTTCATTTAGTGGTTGTTGGGCCAGTCTTTGGTGACAGGTTGCTTTCATTGAGTGTTAGTTGGCCCTGTGTATGCTGATAAGATACTTTCATTGAGTGGTGGTTGGCCCTGTGTATGCTGACAGGTTGCTTTCATTGAGTGGTGGTTAGCCCTGTGTATGCTGACAGATTGTGATCATTGAGTTGTTGGCCCCGTGTATGCTGAAAGATTGTAATCAGTGAGTGGTAATGGTGGTTGGCCCTGTATATACTGACAGATTATAATCATTGAGTGGTTGGCCCTGTGTATGCTGACAGATTGTTTTCATTGAGTGGTGGTTGGTCCTGTGTATGCTGACAGGTTGCTTTATTGAGTGTTGGTTGGCCCTGTGTATGCTAATGAATTGCTTTCATTTAGTGGTTGTTGGGCCAGTCTTTGGTGACAAGTTGCTTTCATTGAGTGGTGGTTGGCCCTGTGTATGCTGACAGATTGTGATCATTGAGTTGTTGGCCCCGTGTATGCTGAAAGATTGTAATCAGTGAGTGGTAATGGTGGTTGGCCCTGTATATACTGACAGATTATAATCATTGAGTGGTTGGCCCTGTGTATGCTGACAGATTGTTTTCATTGAGTGGTGGTTGGCCCTGTATATGCTGACAGGTTGTTTTCATTGAGTGGTGGTTGGCCCTGTGTATGCTGATAAATTACTTTCATTGTGTGTTGGTTGGCCCTGTCTTTTGTGACAGGTTGTTGTCATTGCGTGGTGGTTGGCTCTGAGTATGCTGATAGGTTGCTTTCATTGTGTGTTGGTTGGCCCTGTCTTTTGTGACAGGTTGTTGTCATTGAGTGGTTGTTGGCCCTGTGTTTACTGACAGGTTGCTTTCATTGAGTGGTGGTTGGTCCTGTGTATGCTGACAGATTGTAATCAGTGAGTAGTGGTTGGCCTTGTGTACGCTGATAGATTGTAGTCAGTGAGTGGTGGTTGGCTCTGCATATACTGACAGATTGTAATCATTGAGTAGTTGTTTGCCCTGTATATACTGACAGATTGTAATCATTGAGTGGTTGGCCCTGTGTATGCTGATAAGATACTTTCATTGAATGGTGGTTGGCCCTGTGTATGCTGACAGGTAGCTTTCATTGAGTAGTGGTTGGCCCTTGTATACTGACAGATTGTAATCAGTGAGTGGTGGTTGGCCCTGTGTATGCTGACAAATTGTAATCAGTGTGTAGTGGTTGGCCCTGCATATACTAACAGATTGTAATCATTGAGTAGTGGTTGGCCCTGTGTATACTGACAGATTGTAATCATTGAGTGGGGTTGGCCCTGTGTATGCTGATAAGATACTTTCATTGAGTAGTGGTTGGCCCTGTGTATACTGACAGATTGTAATCATTGAGTGGGGTTGGCCCTGTGTATGCTGACAAATTGTAATCATTGAGTATTGGTTGGCCCTGTGTATACTGACAGATTGTAATCAGTGAGTGGTGGTTGGCCCTGTGTATGCTAACAAATTGTAATCAGTGAGTGGTGGTTGGCCCTGTGTATGCTGACAAATTGTAATCAGTGTGTAGTGGTTGGCCCTGTGTATGCTGACAAATTGTAATCAGTGAGTGGTGGTTGGCCCTGTGTATGCTGACAAATTGTAATCAGTGTGTAGTGGTTGGCCCTGCATATACTGACAGATTGTAATCATTGAGTGGTGGTTGGTTCTTTGTACACTGGCAGATTGTTATCAGTGAGTAGTGGTTGGCCCTGTATATACTGACAGATTGTAATCATTGAGTAGTGGTTGGCCCTGTGTATACATGTACTGACAGATTGTAATCATTGAGTGGTGGTTGGTTCTTTGTATACTGGCAGATTGTTATCAGGGAGTAGTGGCTGGCCCTGTGTATACTGACAGATTGTAATCAGTGAGTGGTGGTTGGCCCTGTGTATGCTGACAAATTGTAATCAGTGAGTGGTGGTTGGCCCTGTGTATGCTGACAAATTGTAATCAGTGTGTAGTGGTTGGCCCTGCATATACTGACAGATTGTAATCATTGAGTGGTGGTTGGTTCTTTGTACACTGGCAGATTGTTATCAGTGAGTAGTGGTTGGCCCTGTATATACTGACAGATTGTAATCATTGAGTAGTGGTTGGCCCTGTGTATACATGTACTGACAGATTGTAATCATTGAGTGGTGGTTGGTTCTTTGTATACTGGCAGATTGTTATCAGTGAGTAGTGGCTGGCCCTGTATATACTGACAGATTGTAATCATTGAGTGGTGGTTGGCCCTGTGTATACTGACAGATTGTAATCGTTGAGTGGTGGTTGGCCCTGTGTATACTGACAGATTGTAATCATTGAGTAGTGGTTGGCCCTGTATATACTGACAGATTGTAATCATTGAGTGGTGGTTGGTTCTTTGTATACTGGCAGATTGTTATCAGTGAGTAGTGGCTGGCCCTGTATATACTGACAGATTGTAATCATTGAGTGGTGGTTGGCCCTGTGTATACTGACAGATTGTAATCGTTGAGTGGTGGTTGGCCCTGTGTATACTGACAGATTGTAATCATTGAGTAGTGGTTGGCCCTGTATATACTGACAGATTGTTATCAGTGAGTAGTGGTTGGCCCTGTATATACTGACAGATTGTAATCATTGAGTAGTGGTTGGCCCTGTGTATACATGTACTGACAGATTGTAATCATTGAGTGGTGGTTGGTTCTTTGTATACTGGCAGATTGTTATCAGTGAGTAGTGGCTGGCCCTGTATATACTGACAGATTGTAATCATTGAGTGGTGGTTGGCCCTGTGTATACTGACAGATTGTAATCGTTGAGTGGTGGTTGGCCCTGTGTATACTGACAGATTGTAATCATTGAGTAGTGGTTGGCCCTGTATATACTGACAGATTGTAATCATTGAGTGGTGGTTGGTTCTTTGTATACTGGCAGATTGTTATCAGTGAGTAGTGGCTGGCCCTGTATATACTGACAGATTGTAATCATTGAGTGGTGGTTGGCCCTGTGTATACTGACAGATTGTAATCGTTGAGTGGTGGTTGGCCCTGTGTATACTGACAGATTGTAATCATTGAGTAGTGGTTGGCCCTGTATATACTGACAGATTGTCATCAGTGAGTAGTGGTTGGCCCTGTGTATACTGACAGATTGTAATCATTGAGTAGTGGTTGGCCCTGTATATACTGACAGATTGTAATCATTGAGTGGTGGTTGGTTCTTTGTATACTGGCAGATTGTTATCAATGAGTAGTGGCTGGCCCTGTATATACTGACAGATTGTAATCATTGAGTGGTGGTTGGCCCTGTGTATACTGACAGATTGTAATCAGTGAGTGGTGGTTGGCCCTGTGTATGCTGACAAATTGTAATCAGTGTGTAGTGGTTGGCCCTGCATATACTGACAGATTGTAATCATTGAGTGGTGGTTGGTTCTTTGTACACTGGCAGATTGTTATCAGTGAGTAGTGGTTGGCCCTGTATATACTGACAGATTGTAATCATTGAGTAGTGGTTGGTCCTGTGTATACATGTACTGACAGATTGTAATCATTGAGTGGTGGTTGGTTCTTTGTATACTGGCAGATTGTTATCAGTGAGTAGTGGCTGGCCCTGTATATACTGACAGATTGTAATCATTGAGTGGTGGTTGGCCCTGTGTATACTGACAGATTGTAATCGTTGAGTGGTGGTTGGCCCTGTGTATACTGACAGATTGTAATCATTGAGTAGTGGTTGGCCCTGTATATACTGACAGATTGTAATCATTGAGTGGTGGTTGGTTCTTTGTATACTGGCAGATTGTTATCAGTGAGTAGTGGCTGGCCCTATATATACTGACAGATTGTAATCATTGAGTGGTGGTTGGCCCTGTGTATACTGACAGATTGTAATCGTTGAGTGGTGGTTGGCCCTGTGTATACTGACAGATTGTAATCATTGAGTAGTGGTTGGCCCTGTATATACTGACAGATTGTCATCAGTGAGTAGTGGTTGGCCCTGTGTATACTGACAGATTGTAATCATTGAGTAGTGGTTGGCCCTGTATATACTGACAGATTGTAATCATTGAGTGGTGGTTGGTTCTTTGTATACTGGCAGATTGTTATCAGTGAGTAGTGGCTGGCCCTGTATATACTGACAGATTGTAATCATTGAGTGGTGGTTGGCCCTGTGTATACTGACAGATTGTAATCGTTGAGTGGTGGTTGGCCCTGTGTATACTGACAGATTGTAATCATTGAGTAGTGGTTGGCCCTGTATATACTGACAGATTGTCATCAGTGAGTAGTGGTTGGCCCTGTGTATGCTGACAAATTGTAATCAGTGAGTGGTGGTTGGCCCTGTATATACTGACAGATTGTAATCATTGAGTGGTGGTTGGCCCCGTGTATGCTGACAAATTGTAATCAGTGAGTGGTGGTTGGCCCTGTATATACTGACAGATTGTAATCAGTGAGTGGTGGTTGGCCCTGTGTATGCTGACAAATTGTAATCAGTGAGTGGTGGTTGGCCCTGTATATACTGACAGATTGTAATCATTGAGTGGTGGTTGGCCCTGTGTATGCTGACAAATTGTAATCAGTGAGTCGTGGTTGGCCCTGTATATACTGACAGATTGTAATCAGTGAGTAGTGGTTGGCCCTGTGTATGCTGACAGATTGTAATCGTTGAGTGGTGGTTGGCCCTGCATATACTGACAGATTGTAATCAGTGAGTAGTGGTTGGCCCTGTATATACTGACAGATTGTAATCATTGAGTGGTGGTTGGTTCTTTGTATACTGGCAGATTGTTATCAGTGAGTAGTGGCTGGCCCTATATATACTGACAGATTGTAATCATTGAGTGGTGGTTGGCCCTGTGTATACTGACAGATTGTAATCGTTGAGTGGTGGTTGGCCCTGTGTATACTGACAGATTGTAATCATTGAGTAGTGGTTGGCCCTGTATATACTGACAGATTGTCATCAGTGAGTAGTGGTTGGCCCTGTGTATACTGACAGATTGTAATCATTGAGTAGTGGTTGGCCCTGTATATACTGACAGATTGTAATCATTGAGTAGTGGTTGGTTCTTTGTATACTGGCAGATTGTTATCAGTGAGTAGTGGCTGGCCCTGTATATACTGACAGATTGTAATCATTGAGTGGTGGTTGGCCCTGTGTATACTGACAGATTGTAATCGTTGAGTGGTGGTTGGCCCTGTGTATACTGACAGATTGTAATCATTGAGTAGTGGTTGGCCCTGTATATACTGACAGATTGTCATCAGTGAGTAGTGGTTGGCCCTGTGTATGCTGACAAATTGTAATCAGTGAGTGGTGGTTGGCCCTGTATATACTGACAGATTGTAATCATTGAGTGGTGGTTGGCCCCGTGTATGCTGACAAATTGTAATCAGTGAGTGGTGGTTGGCCCTGTATTTACTGACAGATTGTAATCAGTGAGTGGTGGTTGGCCCTGTGTATGCTGACAAATTGTAATCAGTGAGTGGTGGTTGGCCCTGTATATACTGACAGATTGTAATCAGTGAGTGGTGGTTGGCCCTGTGTATGCTGACAAATTGTAATCAGTGAGTGGTGGTTGGCCCTGTATATACTGACAGATTGTAATCATTGAGTGGTGGTTGGCCCTGTGTATGCTGACAAATTGTAATCAGTGAGTGGTGGTTGGCCCTGTATATACTGACAGATTGTAATCAGTGAGTAGTGGTTGGCCCTGTGTATGCTGACAGATTGTAATCAGTGAGTGGTGGTTGGCCCTGCATATACTGACAGATTGTAATCAGTGAGTAGTGGTTGGCCTTGTTGTGGCTGGCATCCCAAAACAGAGCTGCTTGACTGTACTTGTATATCAACAATGCTATTCTGCGTTAATTTGATTTCCTTGTACCCATGTTAACGTATAGTTTTTTTTATATTTCTATACAGCATTCAGCACCAGCTATTATTTGTGGTACCATAGGTCGACAAGGTATGTTTCGTAAATGTGGCAAATTGGGCCATAATATTTTGCCATGTCAAAATAATATTATTAGTATGAAAAAGTATGTACAGTGCATGTATGTTAGGCCAAAAATAAAAACACTTTGCTTCTCGTACTAGGGAAAATTGAAATTTGTGTGACGTGACACAATTTTTTTGATATCAAGTTTTTTTTGAATAACCACAACAACATGCATTTTTTTCTGTAAAATACTTCGTTTCATGCAATGTATATATTAAAAATATTAATCATAGCCTTTTGGCAAGCATAATTTATATTAGAGCCCACACCCAGAAAAAAATATAACAAAAATGATTGCATGAACTGACATATTTGCTAAAAAAGTTGGAAAAAAAACCCCCAAAAATGACTGTTATTAAAGCCTCAGCCTTGCTCAGACATTTGTTATTTAATCCATGTTCTCAATGGACAAGGTTGTAATAGTTACACTATATTAAAAGCATTTTTGTTTTTTAATAATATTAGAAAAAAGCTATTTTTACCAGACGTGCACATTTTCTGACCACAATCTTGAATGATTTTAGGAGTTCCGCAGTCACTGGGTACCTGGGTTGCAACACATAACTACTCTGGAATACCAGATCCTCCAGATAGGAAAGTACCGCTCTTCTTTGGCCCAAATGATAACATAGAAGTATATGAAAAGAGCGGTCAATGGTGGGAGGGACGCAACGTTCGTACATCTGCCATTGGTTTCTTCCCAAGAACTTACATTAAACAAAAGGTAATGTACATAAATTCTTGAAGATAATGCACTAACCTAAAGTTTTTTTAGTTGAAATATGTGCATATTAATTACCTAATTTGCATACTATGAATAAAATATAGCAATTTATCATTTATGATTGTACAGATTTGGGTTAAATTTTGTACAAAGGTAAGGTATAATGGATTAAATGTTGTTTTCAGTTATTTTTCGTTTTCATCAAAATTTAGCCTAATGGCAGCCATGAACTGTTGTAAAATGTGACCTGAATACATGAACTATTGTAATGTGACCTGAACACATGAACTGTTGTAATGTGACCTGAACACATGAACTGTTGTAATGTGACCTGAACACATGAACTGTTGTAATGTGACCTGAACACATGAACTGTTGTAATGTGACCTGAATGCATGAACTGTTGTAATGTGACCTGAACACATGAACTGTTGTAATGTGACCTGAATGCATGAACTGTTATAATGTGACCTGAATACATGAACTGTTGTAATGTGACCTGAATGCATGAACTGTTATAATGTGACCTGAACACATGAACTGTTGTAATGTTACATGAATACATGAACTGTTGTAATGTGACCTGACTGCATAAACTGTTGTAATGTGACCTGAACTGTTGTAATGTGACTTGAATGCATGAACTGTTGTAATGTGACATGAATGCATGAACTGTTGTAATGTGACCTGACTGCATGAACTGTTGTAATGTGACCTGAACACATGAACTGTTGTAATGTGACTTGAATGCATGAACTGTTGTAATGTGACATGAACACATGAACTGTTGTAATGTTACATGAATGCATGAACTGTTGTAATGTGACCTGACTGCATAAACTGTTGTAATTTGACCTGACTGCATGAACTGTTGTAATGTGACTTGAATACATGAACTGTTGTAATGTGACATGAATGCATGAACTGTTGTAATGTGACCTGAACACATGAACTGTTGTAATGTGACCTGAACACATGAACTGTTGTAATGTGACCTGAACACATGAACTGTTGTAATGTGACCTGAACACATGAACTGTTGTAATGTGACCTGAATGCATAAACTGTTGTAATGTGGCATGAATGCATAAACTGTTGTAATGTGACATGAATGCATAAACTGTTGTAATGTGACCTGAATGCATGAACTGTTGTAATGTGACATGAATGCATGAACTGTTGTAATGTGACATGAATGCATAAACTGTTGTAATGTGACATGAATGCATAAACTGTTGTAATGTGACATGAACACATGAACTGTTGTAATGTGACATGAATGCATGAACTGTTGTAATGTGACATGAATGCATAAACTGTTGTAATGTGACATGAATACATAGACTGTTGTAATGTGACATGAATACATGAACTGTTGTAATGTGACATGAATGCATAAACTGTTGTAATGTGACATGAATACATGAACTGTTGTAATGTGACATGAATGCATAAACTGTTGTAATGTGACATGAATGCATAAACTGTTGTAATGTGACATGAATACATGAACTGTTGTAATGTGACATGAATGCATGAACTGTTGTAATGTGACATGAACACATGAACTGTTGTAATGTGACATGAATGCATGAACTGTTGTAATGTGACATGAATGCATGAACTGTTGTAATGTGACATGAATGCATGAACTGTTGTAATGTGACATGAATGCATAAACTGTTGCAATGTGACATGAATACATAAACTGTTGTAATGTGACCTGACTGCATAAACTGTTGTAATGTGACATGAATTCATGAACGGTTGTAATGTTACATGAATGCATGAACTGTTGTAATGTGACCTGACTGCATAAACTGTTGTAATGTGACCTGAACTGTTGTAATGTGACCTGACTGCCTGAACTGTAATGTGACATAAACACATGAACTGTTGTAATGTGACCTGAATGCATGAACTGTTGTAATGTGACCTGAATGCATGAACTGTTATAATGTGACCTGACTGCATAAACTGTTGTAATGTGACATGAATGCATAAACTGTTGTAATGTGACCTGACTGCATAAACTGTTGTAATGTGACCTGAACTGTTGTAATGTGACTTGAATGCATAAACTGTTGTAATGTGACCTGAACACATGAACTGTTGTAATGTAACTTGAACACATGAACTGTTGTAATGTGACTTGAATGCATGAACTGTTGTAATGTGACCTGAATACATGAACTGTTGTAATGTGACCTGAATACATGAACTGTTGTAATGTGACTTGAATGCATGAACTGTTGTAATGTGACATGAATGCATAAACTGTTGTAATGTGACATGAATACATGAACTGTTGTAATGTGACCTGACTGCATAAACTGTTGTAATGTGACCTGACTGCATAAACTGTTGTAATGTGACCTGAACTGTTGTAATGTGACTTGAATGCATAAACTGTTGTAATGTGACCTGAACACATGAACTGTTGTAATGTGACATGAATGCATGAACTGTTGTAATGTGACTTGAATACATGAACTGTTGTAATGTTACATGAATGCATGAACTGTTGTAATGTGACCTGACTACATAAACTGTTGTAATGTGACCTGACTGCATAAACTGTTGTAATGTGACCTGACTGCATAAACTGTTGTAATGTGACATGAATGCATGAACTGTTGTAATGTGACTTGAATACATGAACTGTTGTAATGTTACATGAATGCATGAACTGTTGTAATGTGACCTGAATGCATGAACTGTTGTAATGTGACCTGAATGCATGAACTGTTGTAATGTGACCTGAATGCATGAACTGTTGTAATGTGACCTGAATGCATGAACTGTAGTAATGTGACCTGAATGCATGAACTGTAGTAATGTGACCTGAATGCATGACCTGTTGTAATGTGACCTGAATACATGAACTGTTGTAATGTAACCTGAATGCATGAACTGTTGTAATGTGACATGAATGCATGAACTGTTGTAATGTGACGTGAATGCATGAACAGTTGTAATGTGACCTGAACACATGAACTGACATTGACAATGACTTGTCTCTTATAGGGATCTTATGAACCAACTGTTCCATCATTCCCAAATACTATGCCATTCAGTCAAGGTCGACATGACCTCCCAGTCAGTCCAGGGTCTCAACAGAGAGAACCAACAAAGACATCAGATCTTTCATCCTATCCTTGGTACGTATGCATTTCTTTGATTGTGGATTTCTGGTTACATTTTCCTATCTATATCTATTTCTCATCACAAAATAGTCTTATTTATATTCTGAACTTTCCTTGAGAGGTTTGGGACAAAAATATTCAATTTTTTTTTGCCATTTTTGTGCTAAAAAATCATCAAATATCAAGCATTTCTGGCATTTACGGATGGATTTTGTTCAAATTTGGTACATACATTAGACATTATGTGTTCTTTATGCACATCATTTTATTTTTCAGATCAGATTCAAAATGGCTGAGCCATATCTCTGACATGCTTTGCTTGATTATGCTAAAATTTTATCTATTCATTATACATTACAGTACTCATTCCGCCCAACCTTCCGCTTTTATCGCTTTTTTTCCCGACCGCTTATCGCTTAATTTCCGACTGGAAACCGACCATTTTTTTTTTGCTCGCTTTTGTTCGCTCGCTCTTGCTATGCCTGGCTTCAGAAACATCGTCCGCTTGCCAACTAACTGCTGGAGTAACGATGATCGTACATTGTATCTATAAACCTATATTTTTATTTGTAATAAATTTAGGTTTTAATGACGATTCATAATACAACGCATATTGCTTCTCTGTATTGGGAAGGGGGACAATGATGCCTTCAAATCACTTGACACATTATAACATTTGCTACGCAAGTCTAACTGAGATCTGTATTTACATATTGACGTTCTTGTGTGCGTAGTTCAAGCAGCTATATAACTGGTCAATCAATCGTGATATGTATTGAGTACTAGTATTTGTGTGTTGTGTGTTTCTGTGTGTGATTTTGACTAAATTTATTCCGAACAGCGCTCAAAATAATTTGACACTTCGTTATTTGCGAACGCAACTCACACTATGACCCTTACTCAACTTACATAAGTAATACGAATGCTGTAGTTCAGAAAATCTTTTGCTCGTGTCTGGGTGTGCAAAACAAAACTGCACATATAATCATTGCATAGCTGAATTTCTACAAATCGATTGGACTTAAACTACTAGTATAATGACTGTGAGATTAATCGCTTGTCTGAGTACATGCGGCGCCGAATTATTGGATTGGCAGCAGCCGGACGAAAAATTAAAGAGAGGAAAACAATAAACAAAACAAATGCAGCCAGTGATACATTTCGAAAATAAAAATACAAAATAAACTCAATCGAAGGACGCGTGCATCTTGGAAATAAATAAAACGTGTTGTGACACAGCCTCATCAGACGCTTTCACTTACTCAATATAATTATGTTATTTCCCAAAGCACTTATATTTAATACATTGAAGAAAAACACCGCAAGAAAAATGTAAATCAGGCTTGTAATTACTAGTAACTCGAACGCAATATTGATCACTGTAAAAGTGGATGAATTCGAATCGTCATCAAATTCAAACTATCTCGTAGAATTTCAATCGAAAATAAACTTGATTGTTTAGAAAGACAAAAACAACAACATATTAGAGTGCAAAAAAGTTAGCAGCAAAGAACGAGAAATGCATGTGGGGAAGCGATGAGTGAACTCGAGGAAAATTATGCTAATGTGAGAACAAGCCATATACCTGCGAAGTACTCGATAAAACATTGAGAAAATGTGCCATTTCAAAGGTCACGCTTACAAATAATGTCTGCGATTGTGTGAACATGATAACGTGCAAACCAGGAACAAAGCTCGTGCTCCACCAAGGAAACTTAGCGATGACGCAGTTAGATGTATACGGCTGTTGAAAACAGAGACTCATTCGACCTCATATGAGCAGGTTCACATGAATGTTTCATTTTCGCGCGCGAGCGGATACTTTTGGATTTGCGCTGTCAAAACAAAAAGCGGAAATTGTCCGGTCGAATTGAACAAAGCGAGCGAAAAAAAAGTGTTCGGAAGCGGGCGGAAGGTTGGGCGAAATGAGTACTGTATGTTATAGATATATTGATGTATTCAAAATGGCCAATTTTGTTTTAATTAATGCTGTTCCAGAGCAATATCTTTAACGTTTGACAGATACAAGATGTCAATCATTTAATGTTAAAAAATCATAATCATATTTCTGACATGATTATATTCCAACTACATTACTATAAACAAAACTATATATCTTAAATTTGATAACTAACGGGGACTGTGCCATGCATGGCTTGTTGTCTTTAGAACGCTGCATTAAGGTGCAGTAAATATTCTAATTTAGGCGGCACTTTTAGAACATTTCAATCTTTGCTGATACCTAGAGTTCAATTTAGGTTTTTCATAGTTGATGATGCTTGTTTAATCTAATGTTTATTAAGAATGGGTAACTATATTTTGATAATGTTCTGTTATCACCATAAAAAGTGTTAAATTTTTCTTTTTCTCATGATTCTATTCTGACAGGTATGGTGGCGCTATGGAGAGAGAAACTGCAGAGGTCAAACTAGAGAAACTTAAGCCTGGTAGTTTTATTGTTCGGGATAGTATGCGAACTGGTGGTTATGCTCTCAGTATTAAGTAAGTAATGACTAATGCATTGTTACAGAGTAGAAATTAACCCTCTATGTTTTATCTGACAGTTTAAGAAAAACTAACTATCAGTTTTATAGACAGCTATCAGTAAAAAGAAGTTAGCCATTGTATTTATGTTGTTAGTGAAACAAGTAGGAATTTGCTACTTGTGAGAACCGATACAGATGAGATTAAAATTACAAGTCTCAAATTTGACAGTGTCACAAGTCACTGGTATATCTCATAAAATTATGACTACAAGTGGAAAAAGATATAATATTGTAATAAGATTATAATGAAAAATCGCATTTACTTTTAATTTGGAACATAATTTCCACAAAATTTGTAGTGCAACACTAAATACTGTCCTCAAATAATGTAATATATGACTTTGTCTTCACAGGTATGACAAACTACCAAAACACATTAAGATAAGGGGCACAACTGATAAACAGTACTACTTAGCAGACTCTAAAATGTTTCAGTCTATCCCGGTAAGTTGTATTGAAAAAAAAACACATTTATGGTGGTATAAAGCCAGGGTACGTTACTGCCAGCTTGGTGATACTCATAAAATCTGATATTAACTATAGCCGCTTGTGAAATTATGTCCTTTTGGTTCAAAATTGGAAATTAAAAATTGACAAAAATCATGTTCATGGATAAAGCATAATATTTTGATTGCTTTTAATGATGACCTTAATTTGTAGTGTCCAGATATATTGCTTTTGGATTATAGTTTTACATATTTAACAAATCTAATCTCAAGGCATTCATTACCTTACAACAGGGATTCACTAAAAACTACTCCAGTGTAAATCCAATGAATTCTCTTTTACCACTGCAAAAAAACATGCATCGTTATTGTTGAGATCCAGCATGTTGGTTTTATTGTTGAATATATGCTGAACTGTTGTGTTTTGATTTTGAGACAACAAACAAACTTGTACACTTGTGTTCTATGTGACTGCGATAATTCAATGCTATACAGCTATACTAGTATTTTCAAACTTTGTGAACCAGGTACAAACTAAAGAAGAAAATTCCAAATATGAAAATGTTTTTTTACCCACTGACTTTATTTGTTTGTTTGTTTATTTATGCCACAGGAATTGGTGAGCTACTATCAGAACAATTCACTGTCTCCAAGCTTCCCTGGTGTTGATACTACTTTGATGTATCCGTATAAGCGTGTACAAAGAAGCAATACACTTATTACACCATGTATGTTGTACTCTATTTTCAACCTTACATACATTGCCGTGGGTAACACCCTGCTATTGCCAACTCTATAGACATTGCCGTGGGTAACACCCTGCTATTGCCAACCTTACATACATTACCCTGGGTAATACTCTACTAATGTCAACCGTTCATATCTGGTGTTACCCTGGGTAATGTCTAGCTGTGATCAACCTTACATACATTACCCTGGGTAATACTCTACTATTGTCAACCGTTCATATCTGGTGTTACCCTGGGTAATGTCTAGCTGTGATCAACCTTACATACATTACCCTGGGTAATACTCTACTATTGTCAACCGTTCATATCTGGTTTTACCCTGGGTAATGCCTAGCTGTGATAAACCTTACATACATTACCCTGGGTAATACTCTACTATTGTCAACCGTTCATATCTGGTGTTACCCTGGGTAATGCCTAGCTGTGATAAACCTTACATACATCACCCTGGGTAATACTCTACTATTGTCAACCGTTCATATCTGGTGTTACCCTGGGTAATGCCTAGCTGTGATCAACCTTACATACATTACCCTGGGTAATACTCTACTATTGTCAACCGTTCATATCCGGTGTTACCCTGGGTAATGCCTAGCTGTGATAAACCTTACATACATTACCCTGGGTAATACTCTACTATTGTCAACCGTTCATATCTGGTTTTACCCTGGGTAATGCCTAGCTGTGATCAACCTTACATACATTACCCTGGGTAATACTCTACTATTGTCAACCGTTCATATCTGGTGTTACCCTGGGTAATCTTTAGCTGTGATCAACCCTACATACATTACCCTGGGTAATACTTTACTATTGTCAACCGTTCATATCTGGTGTTACCCTGGGTAATCTTTAGCTGTGATCAACCCTACATACATTACCCTGGGTAATACTCTACTATTGTCAACCGTTCATATCTGGTGTTACCCTGGGTAATGCCTAGCTGTGATCAACCTTACATACATTACCCTGGGTAATACTCTACTATTGTCAACCGTTCATATCTGGTGTTACCCTAAGTAATCTCTAGCTGTGATCAACCCTACATACATTACCCTGGGTAATACTCTACTATTGTCAACCGTTCATATCTGGTGTTACCCTGGGTAATGCCTAGCTGTGATCAACCTTACATACATTACCCTGGGTAATACTCTACTATTGTCAACCGTTCATATCTGGTGTTACCCTGGGTAATGCCTAGCTGTGATCAACCTTACATACATTACCCTGGGTAATACTCTACTATTGTCAACCGTTCATATCTGGTGTTACCCTAAGTAATCTCTAGCTGTGATCAACCTTACATACATTACCCTGGGTAATACTCCACTATTGTCAACTGTTCATATCTGGTGTTACCCTGGGTAATGCCTAGCTGTGATCAACCTTACATACATTACCCTGGGTAATACTCCACTATTGTCAACTGTTCATATCTTGTGTTACCCTGGGTAATGCCTAGCTGTGATCAACCTTACATACATTACCCTGGGTAATACTCCACTATTGTCAACCGTTCATATCTGGATTTACCCTAAGTAATCTCTAGCTGTGATCAACCTTACATACATTATCCTGGGTATTATTCTACTATTGTCAACCGTTCATATCTGGTGTTACCCTAAGTAATCTCTAGCTGTGATCAACCTTACATACATTACCCTGGGTAATACTCTACTATTGTCAACTGTTCATATCTGGTGTTACCCTGGGTAATGCCTAGCTGTGATCAACCTTACATACATTACCCTGGGTAATACTCTACTATTGTCAACCGTTCATATCTGGTGTTACCCTAAGTAATCTCTAGCTGTGATCAACCCTACATACATTACCCTGGGTAATACTCTACTATTGTCAACCGTTCATATCTGGTGTTACCCTGGGTAATGCCTAGCTGTGATCAACCTTACATACATTACCCTGGGTAATACTCTACTATTGTCAACCGTTCATATCTGGTGTTACCCTGGGTAATGCCTAGCTGTGATCAACCTTACATACATTACCCTGGGTAATACTCCACTATTGTCAACTGTTCATATCTTGTGTTACCCTGGGTAATGCCTAGCTGTGATAAACCTTACATACATTACCCTGGGTAATACTCTACTATTGTCAACCGTTCATATCTGGTGTTACCCTGGGTAATGCCTAGCTGTGATAAACCTTACATACATCACCCTGGGTAATACTCTACTATTGTCAACCGTTCATATCTGGTGTTACCCTGGGTAATGCCTATCTGTGATCAACCTTACATACATTACCCTGGGTAATACTCCACTATTGTCAACCGTTCATATCTGGTGTTACCCTGGGTAATGCCTATCTGTGATCAACCTTACATACATTACCCTGGGTAATACTCCACTATTGTCAACCGTTCATATCTGGTGTTACCCTGGGTAATGCCTATCTGTGATCAACCTTACATACATTACCCTGGGTAATACTCCACTATTGTCAACCGTTCATATCTGGTGTTACCCTGGGTAATGCCTATCTGTGATCAACCTTACATACATTACCCTGGGTAATACTCCACTATTGTCAACCGTTCATATCTGGTGTTACCCTGGGTAATGCCTATCTGTGATCAACCTTACATACATTACCCTGGGTAATACTCCACTATTGTCAACCGTTCATATCTGGTGTTACCCTGGGTAATGCCTAGCTGTGATCAACCTTACATACATTACCCTGGGTAATACTCCACTATTGTCAACCGTTTATATCTGGTTTTACCCTAAGTAATCTCTAGCTGTGATCAACCTTACATACATTACCCTGGGTAATAGTCTACTATTGTCAACCGTTCATATCCGGTGTTACCCTGGGTAATGCCTAGCTGTGATCAACCTTACATACATTATCCTGGGTAATACTCTACTATTGTCAACTGTTCATATCTGGTGTTACCCTGGGTAATGCCTAGCTGTGATCAACCTTACATACATTATCCTGGGTAATACTCTACTATTGTCAACCGTTCATATCTGGTGTTACCCTGGGTAATGCCTAGCTGTGATAAACCTTACATACATTACCCTGGGTAATACTCTACTATTGTCAACCGTTCATATCCGGTGTTACCCTGGGTAATGCCTAGCTGTGATCAACCCTACATACATTACCCTGGGTAATACTCTACTATTGTCAACCGTTCATATCTGGTGTTACCCTGGGTAATGCCTAGCTGTGATCAACCTTACATACATTACCCTGGGTAATACTCTACTATTGTCAACCGTTCATATCTGGTGTTACCCTGGGTAATGCCTAGCTGTGATCAACCTTACATACATTACCCTGGGTAATACTCTACTATTGTCAACCGTTCATATCTGGTGTTACCCTAAGTAATCTCTAGCTGTGATCAACCTTACATACATTACCCTGGGTAATACTCCACTATTGTCAACTGTTCATATCTGGTGTTACCCTGGGTAATGCCTAGCTGTGATCAACCTTACATACATTACCCTGGGTAATACTCCACTATTGTCAACCGTTCATATCTGGTGTTACCCTGGGTAATGCCTAGCTGTGATAAACCTTACATACATCACCCTGGGTAATACTCTACTATTGTCAACCGTTCATATCTGGTGTTACCCTGGGTAATGCCTAGCTGTGATAAACCTTACATACATCACCCTGGGTAATACTCTACTATTGTCAACCGTTCATATCTGGTGTTACCCTGGGTAATGCCTATCTGTGATCAACCTTACATACATTACCCTGGGTAATACTCCACTATTGTCAACTGTTCATATCTTGTGTTACCCTGGGTAATGCCTAGCTGTGATCAACCTTACATACATTATCCTGGGTATTATTCTACTATTGTCAACCGTTCATATCCGGTGTTACCCTGGGTAATGCCTAGCTGTGATCAACCTTACATACATTACCCTGGGTAATACTCTACTATTGTCAACCGTTCATATCTTGTGTTACCCTGGGTAATGCCTAGCTGTGATCAACCTTACATACATTACCCTGGGTAATACTCTACTATTGTCAACCGTTCATATCTTGTGTTACCCTGGGTAATGCCTAGCTGTGATCAACCTTACATACATTATCCTGGGTATTATTCTACTATTGTCAACCGTTCATATCCGGTGTTACCCTGGGTAATGCCTAGCTGTGATCAACCTTACATACATTATCCTGGGTAATACTCTATTATTGTCAACCGTTCATATCCGGTGTTACCCTGGGTAATACAAAACATACATTATCCTGGGTAACAAATACTCTTCTATTATCAACCTTACAAACACTACCCTGAACAATACAATACAATACATACATTACACTGTTATTTTCATCCTTACATACATTATCCTTGGTAATACTCATGAATTATGACCATATATGATGAAAGTCAGATACAAATAAAAGCTCTTTTTTTATAATTAACTACAGTTACTATTAAATTGTATCTGAGGTTTTTTTTTCCAATTTTGGTGGCGTCATTGATTAGAGGTGTATTTGGCCATGCTGTTGTACTTTACAACTTTATTTGTTGTATCATTATAGCTGTGATTGGCCATGCAGTTGTACTTTATGACTTTGCTGCTAGGGACACTAAAGAACTGACTTTAAAGAAAGGCGAGAAAGTTGAAATTATGAGTAAAGCTGGTGGTTTCCGTGGTTGGTGGAAAGGACAGATAGATGACAGGGTAAGTTGCCTCTAGCGTAACCTCATTAGTAAATATATGATTTTTTTAAAAAAAAATGTGTGACTCTACACAAAACCTTGTAATTAACATTGCAACATGATATATTTCCCTTTGGTTTATGATTTTTTTCGCGAAAAGAAAGTTGACAATATTGTGGGTTGTATATAACCAATTATGTCTTCATTACAGGTTGGTTACTTTCCATCTACATACGTTGAAGAAAAAGATTAGATCGATACTGTGTACTGGTATGCTCTGTGTATGTGTGGACCAAACCTGCCTTCATCTTGCCTTGCACATATTGAATGACTATAATGTCAAGATTGAAGAACTGATTTGAATGTCTTTCATGGGTTAGATTGTCATTGTTGAAACCAATACTTCCAAACTTTTAATACATTTCACTGATCCAATTAAAGTTTCAGCAAAGATTATTAGGGAAGTAAAATTGTTTTTAAATCCCTTGTGAGAAAGTACATCTACGGAAATTATTTTTGATGATGGTTGA
The DNA here is from genome assembly GCF_978046115.1 of Saccoglossus kowalevskii. Taxonomy (NCBI): domain Eukaryota; kingdom Metazoa; phylum Hemichordata; class Enteropneusta; family Harrimaniidae; genus Saccoglossus; species Saccoglossus kowalevskii. Next base: position 25,237,801 of record NC_140657.1, read on the forward strand.
CCTTTGTTCGTCCAACCATTTAACCCCTAAAGTTTTGCAAATTTCACATTAAGCTGCATACAGTTTTCAGTATCTTTATAGAAGTTGTGATCAAAATGTGCAGGTAATAGGCAAATAGAAAATTATGTTCATTCAAGCCAAAATTAACTTACAGTTATATACAGACAAATTATGCCAAATGTTGTGAAAAAATGATGGCATCCAAAGTAAGATGAAACCAGGGAGACTGGTCAAATCTAAATGGCTGAATTATTCTGCATACGGCGGCAACTGATTTTCACAAACATGACTGCTGTCATAATGGATCATCATTAAAAATGTATGTGAACAAAATGGTATTTATGTGCCTTCCAGCTCCAGATGCGATTGGCCAGATTAATCAGAATTACTTACACATTGAACCCCCTAATTGTTTGTATCTATTAAATTAACTTGTTAGCATGTTAACTATAAAAAACTTGTATGCAAGACAAGATGTACGGCATATAAGACAACCTCACTAACCTTTGGACATTATGAAACTTCTTAAATTTCTTTTGGAAATTAATAATTGTAAGTTTCTAAAATTATTAATCCACAACTTTGAATATGTTGTCTTCATATATTCGTCATCGGTTGAATTGACGAAAATCATGTCTTCCAAAAACAATAATTGTTTGTCAGTGTTATTCAGGACATAATGTTATAGTATTTGATTATGCAAATTTCCTAATTATGCATGCATTATCAGGCGATTGTACTACATAAACACTTCTATATTGTCTACCAACACTTACTTGGTGAAGGCAATTCACATGCACGGTGTTCAGTGTAGAATGGCATTGCAATGAATGTTATCGCCAACAACTTGTACAAGTTTTCAAAGGCTGCAAAAGTGCTAATATATATTTACACACATGCACAAAGAATTATACAATTAATTTCAATACTGCATTTTCCCTTTTGAAAGTGCATCTGTAAAGCACTTGTAAACCAAACAATGCATATATGGTATACCTGGTCATTAAAATATGACTTGTTGCCATGAATACAATGTAATTTATGCAAACTGATGTGCTACTAATGAGTCAAATCAAGACAGTAAAACAATTATGAGTTAAGCTGCTTGTAAATTAGTAAATAGTACATTATGCAAATTATTGAAGTTTTTCCAAAATGAACAATTGTCAAGAAACTTTACAATAATGTTGTCATTATCCACAAGTCTTCCCTTGTACATTACTATTTGTAAATTTTTTCTCCATTATATACATTATCCTAATTTGTTGGTGTTACTGAAATGTTGTATCTACACGTGTTCGAAATAATGTAAAATTATGAGAATGAACATGTTCCAAATGTAAATTTGTTTCAGTGATTACCAGTGTAGACTATTGTGTCACTTTAATAAGTGACATATCGCAAAGATTGATTAATGTTTTCGGTGTTAGTAAATCTTACTTGATAGTAAGTCGTAATTGGAATTTGAATGAGGCTAGGGGATTATATAACAATTTTGAGAGATAAATAATTTTTACATTTATTTACTGTGACTAGAATCATTTGAAAACTAACATATGCATGTGACAGTGGCATGCATGTGCATGTAACCCCCTACAATATCAGATAATTTGACGTCATAAAAAAAATTCTTTTTCTGGATAAATTTCAAGTGAGATAATTCCGTATAATAAATATTTGTAATGAGGATATTCCACATTCTCCTGTGCAACACTTTAAGGCACACAGATAAACATGAATGGCAACATTGTGGTTGACTTTTCATTTGTGCAGATCACTTGACTTGAATACACTGAGGCAGCTGGAAACGAATTGCTTGGTTGTGTATTTGAAATCTTTTAATTTGAGATACTATAATAATTCTGTATGATGTGTGCAAGGTGGTAGTACACTGCAATTTGGAGAACACTGTATCAGTGACATTGGATTGTTAAAAATGTAACAGTCTTTGTAGTTGGTATCAATGTTTTGAAAGGTAATTAACATTTTCACACAGAGTGTTTTTCTCAATTTACAAAGTCAAATATTTGTAATAATTTACTTGTTTGCGTATTTAATAAGCTCATTAACACGCCGCCTGCTGACGCCTTGTTTCACATTTGTGTCTGCTAGGCATGGAGGCTTTCAGCAGGTGTTGTGACAAAGCAAGTGAAATAAAATCCCGTTCGACATCAAATATCTGGGGAAAAAAAGTATATTTTTGATCATAACTGGTCTGTTAATTTTTTTTCAATTTATCAGTAGCAAATTATTGCAGTGATTGCCAGTTTTGTTTTTGAACATGGTACTAAATTATTAGCTGTTAATAACACTAGTGTATTGGTACACTGTGGAATTATATTCAGATAAAAGTAGTTCTTTCTGATTACATGTTTACTCATATTAGCAGAAAAAAAATCCGTGTTAGGTATTATTTTCATGTGTGTCATGTGACTTTAAATATGCAAGATTTGTTATATTCAGTTTACTTTGGCCAATGTTTTTTTATTACATACTAACTTGATATAGAAAACAGTGTTTATAATCCCTCGAAAACATGCGTTAGAAAAGTAAATGTTGTATTCTCATTTCAAGTGATAATGTATATATTACAAATGATTTGACTTGTGGCTTAATTCATTTAGCATGTCATTTGTGGAAATACAACTAGAGATTTTTTTGGAAAAAGTTAAATGCATTTGCTTCATATTATACTACTGCTGTTATTTAGTAATTTTGTATTCTTAAATCATGTATAAAATGTTGTTAATTGATCATATACTGTGCCAGACTAAGCTTTTGATCTGGTTTCATGAAATATTGCTTCTTGAGAAAAAAGTAGTATCAATCTCCCTGTATAAGTATTCTTTTTGCAAAATATTGCAGAGGATAGTTTTTCATACATACCTCATCACAGATCTTGTCAACATTACTATCTTATATTCAAGTATTATTTCACTCCAGGACAACTACCTTCGCTATTTATATAACAAACGATCAAGGTGTTTATGGTCTTCCTTTACGTATGTTTTCAGTGCGGGTATATCTGACAATCATGTAATTGCATAATATGCTTCGATTCTTTGCAGTTTTTACTATTCTTACAAACATTTACAACTTTTAATATAGCTCCAATAACTGTTTGAACTATGCCTGTAGTCAAAGGTTTATTTTCTTCCATTTTGCATACACCATGGATTTCTTTTGTAACTTTGCAAGTAAAAAAACACAATTAAGTTTGGTTTTTCGTTTCGGATGGTTCTTTTATTTAGTTTTGCGTTTGTACATTATTTTTTTTCTATTGCAATGTATACCTTATACAAGCTATGTTCTCATGCTAATATGATATATTTGTACAAATAATTTTTTAATAATTATGTATATCTATACAATGGAAATAAACCAGATTTAATACTGATAACTGTCACTTTTATAATACCATAACATGTGTGATGAAATTAGAGACAATGGAAATTGTACAGTGCATCAAGTACTAATTTGTTACATCATTGCATGGAAATGTATACATTGACATGGTAATATTGAATAACTGGTACACTTAATTAAACTTTATGTTGCCTTGGCGATTCTTCGTCGTAAAACCGAGAGATGATATATATTTATAAATCATGTGTTGACTGCACTGCGTTGAAACTTGTGTTTGCATCAGTTGATATTAGTATAGTTAAGTTTGAGTACACCTTATGTAAATGTCACTCGAAAAAAGCATGGCTACGAGGTGCGTATGACAACTCGTACGTTGACAAGCAAAATGTAAAATAAATCGACATTGCTATCAGAGGAATGGTACCATTGCATAAACAAAACTTCACAGTGCATCATCGTGCATGTCGCGTGATGGTTAATGTTTTATGTTAAATTATATTGACTATATTTGGTATATATACCAAAGTCGTGGTTTAACTTTAAATAGATGAGAATTAGAACTCGCAAAATTATCATTTCTGAAAACTTATCTAAGCCTGAAGTTGTATTGTTGACACTAACTATTGCACGAATTACTAATCTACATATTTACGAACCAAAACTGTGGTTGTTACTAATATGCAATTACAATCTGCATATGAACGAAAGTGCTCTGACTATGCATATAAAAAATACTTTGCGATTACAATATTAACATATAGACAAAAAAGTAAGTGTGCCGTTACGGAAATAAACACATGGCCAGGACAATTTGATCACATACGCGGTCACGTATAATGCAATTCACAGAAATATTTTGCGGGCAGAGTAAAACACATTGAGAAGAAACCAGACCTGACAACGCATGTGTCGAGCAGGTACAAAAAGAAACAAATTTCGAAGGGAGTTGAGAAAGTTCCTATGCGATGTCAGGTGATGAATAACGTTTAATATCTTCTTTGGTCTTGATTTGTTAGTTCAACATGCCAGACCCTAGACAATTACATAAATAGTTGGCTGTACCCATGACATTAACGTGCCTTCTCCAATGCATCTAACATGATGTCACGTAATTCATGATGTTTTTCTTTACCTGTCGAGAAAACAAGACAATGTCATCATAATAACGTAACAGCAAAAATTGATGATTGTTTACAGAATCGCGAAAAAACGCCTAACACACAATATGCAGATACAAACAAATAACTGATCGACAGACTACAAATACACTACAACACAAATCAATGGAAGAAAGATATATATACACTTCTATGCGTAAGGCCTTGAGGTGTTTCAAAAAGATCGAGCACATCGTGTTTGTCACGTCTTTGACACCACAATATAACTGCCAGTACGCGGCAGAGTAGTGGGTCATTGACGCATGTACATTCCCAGATTCATTAATTTGTTCAGTGTATATACTTACCGGAAATGGGCACTAATACAAAGCGCCCTCTACAATCTTCCTCCTTGTCAGTTATCTCTTTCAAATACCGATATAATAATTTAATTTGCATGTCTTTTTCGTCTTCTGACATACCAGCCTCTCTGTGTTGATTCATTCTATATATAGTATCCACTGGTGTAACGTACTCCATTATCGCATAGTGTTCCTGTATGTCGCAATAAAGAAAAATACCACATCTTTTATTATTAAAACATGACAGTTTGACTGCCCTCAGTGGATTTCGTTTATACTCCAACAACTTGTGATCTTAATTACAAATACCTCCAAAATATCTTGGGTAAAATGACACCATTTGGCATTTACTAAACTAGTCATTATAATATATATTATTTGTAGTATTTGTGATTGGGTGTATTTAGGAGTAGATTTAATTACAATTCACGGACAATCAGCGTTTATTTGCCCACATTTTGTTGTTGTTGTGGGCATATATACATTCTTGACTCTCTGTTGTCAGTTCCAGATCGTTATCTTATTTTTAGAATCCGGATAACCCAGCATTTTCATATCCCAGGCAAGTCATAACTGATCTTTTTATCACATTAAATGCCGTGCTGTGATGACGATGTCGTTTCATGCAATTTTGTATTTTGTTCATTTAAATTTGAATTAAGGATATTTTATTTTTAATATTCATATTCTGACCACGTTTGTGGTATAAAATCTAGGCAAAATATTGTCCTTTATTCAACAATATACGGCCATTTTAATGAAATAGTGACATTGACTGCAACTCGTCTTAGCAGGCCCGGAACACAGTTGTATGTGAACAACATCTTGACTTGCAATGGAAGAATCTTGTGTGTTGCAGAAGTAAGATATTGTTATACTGTCATTTTCAAACCTAAATTTTGTTTTCATCAGGTAGAATTGCGTTTAATACCTAACTAGCCTCATCAACTATACAACCAAAATTGTGTTTATCAACATTTTCGTTTGCATTTTTAAAAAGAATTTTGTCAGAATGCGTCACTTATTAAAGGTGGAATATGGACGAGAACATATAATTGTTAATTTGTTGTTTGGCTGTTTTCCCCACATACAATAACAATCAATGCACATGCGCATTAGTGTTTTTCATCCAACTAACACAGATGTGTGTCCTACAAAGTTAACGCAACATTTGTTGTTTAAAATAAATCATAATCAGATTCGCTCTACAGTAAGGTATACCAATCAATAATATTAAAATATTATGTTTTTGTCAATAATCCATCTTCAAAATTATGTATATATATAGTACGATTAATAGTATTCAATAAAGTGGATAATCAATAATGGTTTTGCGATACAAAATGTATTTCTATATATTTTGAAATACGTACCCTTCCATCTTGGTCCTTTATAGTATATACTGTGTTCCGATACACTCTTTTTTTCACTCCACCTCTTTCCATAAACAATGGGGGTAATACGTCTTCTTCTTCGTCATCTACATAGATCATCTGCTTTCTATCGTCACAGATCTCACCCACCATAAATCCAGTTTTAGGAATAAGTGCAAATACTTTAGGCAAGAGTTCTCCACCAATGAATAAATTACTCCATTTCTCTGATTCATTTATCTGGTTGATCAATTCTATAATTCAAATGAAATTATAAGTATAGATTAGAACAATTGGTTCTTCTTTTTAATATAGAAAATCGATATTTATGATGATCTAAAACTATAATATGGTGATACGTATGATCTAATTCATTCCCCTGTGAGTCCCATGCACGATTCTAATCCGCACCAACGCCCGATTCAAAAAATAAAAAAAACAAGAACACTATAGTGAATTACATAATGCGAACGATATTTTTTTTCCTCAGAAACTTTTTCAATAACACCAATATTTTTTTTTCAGAAATATAGGTTTGTCTTTCGATTTGATATGAATATAAACACTTCGGTAATGTGATCTTCGTCGTACATCACATCTATTTCATATCCATAGTTTTATAAATCCTTGGAAAAAATACCTTTCTTTAGTACGTTACGCACTCTCTGTCGCCGAAGCGCTTATATTAATTAAATGGGTGACGCGAAGGCCGTTAAAATCGTCGATGTCGTTCTCATCTGTTGTCCTCAAAGAATGAAGAATATATTTTATTATATTCTAGATGACGAATGACTACACAACCAATCACAGATGTCGACGACATTGTCTTCATTCATATACCTCACTTTGACGTCTCATAAGCGATTTATAGGAAAGATGTATATTCCATATCGAACACAATTAAAGACATTTGCCACTCGTGCTCTGTTATCCGCTATTATCTATCAGTCTATAAATGATTACTTTTATAAGTAACTCCATTACCTGGCAAAACAATCTTCAAGTACCCAAAATAGTAGGACCACGCAAGACCATGTGCAACACTCTGAGAGCTACGTTCACCAAGTTCACTGCGTTCAACTTCAGACAACTCCTAAGTGTAGTGACAGAAAATAAAGATAAAATCATATTATCATAATGCATCGTTACCAACTTACAATTAGTATGCAAATTCAAGTATATGAACCTAATGGCACTTGTCCATATTATAATAGCATATAGATATTCAACTTTTCCAAAACCGCAAAGTTAGTATTTTTCAAATGCATAAATTTAAAATCGCTCAACAGTTTCATACGAAGTAATAATTGATACCGACGAAACTTGTAAAAACACCCCCAAAGGCTATGGTATATATCCAAAACTATAATACTAATTAGTCCTTTTAAACTAAATATTGTGATAACATTTTCATTCTATTTAATAGAGTCGAAATACCCACGGGTGACTCAAGTGCTAAATACATATATCTGATTTAAAGTCCTTCAGAAAATGAAACAACACGAATAGAGACCTTATACACAAAATGGACACCGAGATCTCGCTGAGAGCGAGAACCTCTACTTGTTTTGTTGCGCTTTGTGTAATAGTACATGTATCTCTGCCACAGGCAGCCTTCAATTTTGTGGTCAATCATCTCAGGCTCATTATATGCTATGCACGTTCATTTTCAGTTGTTGTTTTACATGAAAACGTACTGTAAAACGTAAAATAAATTGTTTGCCAAACAGAACTATTTATTAAGTGTTTTACTTCTTTAAAAATGTTAACAGAAACAATTTTATCAAGAACTACATTGTCCAAAGTTACTGGAGTGAAATGCCGTTTTTGCGACTACTGTTGCAAATACCATGATACGCTAATTAATGAAGCACTAATTGAGAGTCAGCAACAAGTCATTCGTCTCTCTCGCTCTCAACGAGATATAGTCCTTCTCGCTTTCAACGAGACCTTAGTGGTCGTTTGCGAACAAAGTCTATAGTGAAATAGGCTCACTTACATTGAGGTTAATCAGGTCAAATACTAGCGGAATCACAGAAATAGCGGCAAAAATATTAAGTGTATTGATATTGACCATAAATAAGTTCATATCATTGATGCATAATACCACCCCTATACACACGAACACAAGTAAGCCTACATCATCTTTTCGATTATCTATCGCATTCAACATCTTAGACCAATTCCCATGGTAACGTGTATTCAGATGATGTTTCTCTTCAAATATCAGGCATGAGCGGCGTATCATTCTGCCAACAAGTATGGCAGCACAGGAAACGATGAACGTATAGAATAAAGATTTGATGGACTTCAGACATGGTTCATCCGATGTTACGCAACAAAGGAAAGACACGATTACTGGAAAGATGGTTATAATTCCAACACTTGGCAAGGTGTATCGTCTTTGTCTTGCTTGTGGGACTTCACCAAAATCTTCCGGATTATTTTCGGCCATTCTATCGAAAAAAACACACAAAACGTGAAGTAAAGTATTATGTTAAAACGCTTGTTTTGCAGCCTCGGCAACGCAGCTGTATTTAACATTTCAACGAAAAGCCCATAAACGCCGAGTATATCATAATAATTCAAATAATAACAATTTAAATTGATGGAGTAATTAAATATGTATTGTTTGTGTTTGTGTTCGAGAGTTCGCCCTGCTACGAACACGCATGGCAGTACTAACAATCTGAAGGAACTCTGCACCCGCCACATACTAAAATGTACGTGAGGGAGGGTGGGGGGCTTTCACCTGAAACTATATATCAATATACTATGGTAGATAACAATGCCGTGCCTTATGCAGTCCTGTGTGAATTCAATAATGAAATACAGAGCAACCAATAACATGCTGCTACCGCCGGCACAGCAACGCGTACACTGACATGTACCATAGCAATTACGTAAGATGCCACCAAGGTATGATGATACGCCCTCTTGGGACCGGTAAGATATCAATCCCCACATAACGGAGGAGATGTCACTATTGCAGTCTTACCTCACCGCGGTTCCGCCATTAGGTGATTTTCCGTTCAACTGCGAGGTCTCGCGAGTTGCGTGAAAGACGTGGGCCGAACATCTGCTGCAAAATCGAACGATTTTTTTGCATCGAATTTCGTAGCTCACATCACAGTCCCTCAACACCGGTGTTGAGGGAATGTGCTCACATCAAAAGGCCGATCTTTGACAGGGGAACATTACGTTTGAATATCCTTACTTCATCGAAATTGACAATCATCAAATGTATACATTCACAAAAGCTTTTCACATGTCACACAGCTATCATATATTCACATCGCCCAATACTAACTGATTTCAATATAGTTTAGTTAATTTGTAGGTTTTCAGTTTTAGTATCTCATGATCTACTAAGTCAAACGCTTTATGCAGATTCAGAAAGGCAACACAATCACTCTCATTCAAAGTTACACTATGAATTAATGAGATATGCCAACGACATATTGCAAAAATGATAATTAAGTTACTCAATGCAAATATCACGTGGATACTCACCGTTGTGTTTAATACAGAACACATACACTGTATTTTTTAGAATGTCATAGGCTTCAAACTATATTTTGCCAACATTACAAAATTTAATTTCACAAAGTGGAAATGGTACCTTGATCATCCATGGAAGGTACTAGTACCTTCCATGGATCATCAGAGTTTGAAGAATACATTAGGACAATATTTAACAAGCAGCCTCTCGACTGAGATAGCTCCGCTGTTAACAATGTACATTTCAATTAAAGATATCATTAGAAAATGAACACGTCTGAGAGAGGTCTACCTCAGATACATATATGTATAATATGAAAGCAATCGGACTTGCGGTTTTTAACAAGAAGTCGATAATATCGCTTTTTACCAAATATTTCAAAAATATTCATACAAATTTGAGAATTGAATATATCATTATGAAATGAACAAATCTAAGAGAGGTACCCAAGGTACATATACACTAAGTATCAAAGCAATGAGGCTTGTAGTTGTCAAGAAGAAGTCGAAAAAGTAAAAAGTTAACGCGGAAGACGACGGACAATCACTCATATGATAAGCTCCGAGATCTTTGCAAATAGTGGTCTCATGACGAATGACAATTGTTTTCATTGCAGACGACTTTACAAAAAAATATTTAAAAATAAAAAAAATGAGGCTAAATATTGACGAAACGACCACACGTAAAAAATAATTTATCTCATTTCAATCATCATGGGCGAGTTATAGCAACTGAGTAACACAGATTGTTTTTACTGTGGCTAAATAAGAAACAAAATGGCAACATAAATATAAAACTTACTTTTGCATGGCCGTGGCATAATAGTCTTTTAGCGACGCAACGAATCGAGTCCCACAATCATGATCAATAAAAACGAAATCGAAATCTGTCGATAGCGATGCCGCATGGTTCTTAAATGTAAACCACGGTTACTAAAAAAGACGGTTAGGAAACGCCGTTGTTAAAAGATGTGAATCTGCCTAATCCCTCAAGGATGCGTGTCGCGCTGTGTACGCCCTCTATTGCTTGAGATTTCAAGGTCCACCATTTTGTTTCATTTTTGTGTCGATCACTTGATGTTCCGCAAATTTGAAATTTTAAGCTCGTTTTCGATAGAATATCCACGTTTAGTGAACAAGCTCTACGAAGAACCACACGTACATTTCGGATGAGTACTCTTTGTGACTGTGAAAACATTCAGAATCGAGAATCGTCATTTATCTTTTTCACTGTTGTCATGAGAGTAAGCTTGGATCCCGGTAGAAAAGTGACAAAAATTCTAACCCCTAAGTCACTATTATAAAATACTTTAGGCCACACTGATTTAATTTTATGGATGACATCCTCTGGAGACCCCAAAACTAATGCGAGAGGGCGAAAAAAAAAATCCTGCCAAAAAAAAAAATCCTGCTAAAAGCACAGGACTACGGAGCTGCTATTACGAATTGGACCACAGAACACAATGTATCAAAGAACAACAAGAAGTCTTTATTTGTAGGAGGCACATGTTGATATACACATCTCGTACTGTATTACTGTCACAGGTATAACCATTTCAGACAAGCTCTAGTACATGTAGTCATGATGAAGTACAGTAGAACGTCGATTATCCGAAATGTTCGGTTATCCGAACCTACTGTGTGTCCCCCAAAGTTTGTATGCAGGTCTGGCTGTGTTCCGTATAGTAATACAAAAGTCAACTGTGAACAATAAATACTACAGTCGCCTTGTGTGATTTCCTGGTGCAACACTTTCAATAAAGCTGTTATCAACATGTAATCCGACGTCTTTCACGTGTACGTTCATTGTTTACAGTGTCTGCGCAAACAATGAAACGAATTACAGTATCCAATAATTTCCTAAATTCAGACAAGCCTATTACGCCACACCAGTGTTCCACTGTAAATAAAAAATGTCCAAAAACACAAACTTCATCAAATGTCTTCTCCACTGTTTACAGTCAGATCCTTAACTTTACCAAGTTGTAAGTCACCGCAGTTCGGATACGTTTCCCGGGAAAATTGTACGGTGTTCCACTGCCGTCAAAGAAACGCGGCCATGAGCCGATCCCATGTTTTTTCCGATTTTTAATTTTAATGTCCAGTATGAGAAGTCACATCCTCTTCGGAATAAAAAAAGAAAGAAAATAACTTCTGGGATGTCTTGCCACAGAAGCGACGCCAGTTTAATAGTGCAGTGAAAAAGAGAGGCGAAACGACAACCCCTTGGTGTGCCTCTTTGATGGTTTATCAGCAGACAACGGCAACCAATGACCACAGTCGGCGGGCCGTTTGATGGTTCACAGCGTCGAAGTGTTTACGTCCGATGATCACAGTAGCCAACCTGGATTTTTACAACAATTTATTATGTCAATCGTTCTAGGTGTTAAAAACTTTGCTGAATCCATCAAAATCGGGACATCTTGTAGCAGTTTACCATTCGAAAATCCCAGAGCAATCTGGTAACATCGAGCCGCTAGCCGATCTATACATAGCTAATACGAAGCGACCTTTCACCTGTTTACTTTATCAGCGTTTTTTATCTAGCGTTGGCGTGGCTACCCCCAGTGAAATGCAAACGCTGTGTGCTTGATTTGGACGCAAAGTTGTCAATTATAAATCGACTAGAACGTGGCGAAACCGCAAGCAATCTATCTACCGAGTATGGTGTTGGTAAATCGATGATATCCGATATCAAGGCAAAACAAAAGCTGCTGGATTTTGTCAGTAAAATGGATTCAAGTGCAGGACTGAAACGAAAGATAACGAAAACAGCCTATGACGATCATTCAGAGAAATCCGTCTTCACTTGGTTCCGGGACTTGGTTTTCCCAAGAACTTTATTATCGCTACATTTTACGGACATTTTGAAACACTTTTTAACATTCCAGCATGCAACATTTTTATTACAATATATTACTGATTAAATAAAAATGTTTTTTAATGACGTACTCTACATGTATTATTGTTTGATTTCATTGCAGTCATGTGCGTTAGAATTTGTGTGTAGTGAGCCTGTAAACTTGAGCACGCCCACACAAGATCGCATATCCGAACTGTTTGCATAACCGAACAAAAAGCATGTCCCCCTAACAGTTCGGATAATCGACGTTCTACTGTACCTTCAGTCAAAAACACTGCATGCAAGGTACAACATGGACATCATTTTCAGTACAAGTCAAGGCGGAATGTACATATCACTACTTTATGACAATAACTAACAAAACATTGCAATGATACAGAAATGTCCTTGCTTGCTCCTCTCTACACAGTAGGGGTTAGCTTTAACCAATCTCTCGTATAGCTGTGTAAACGTCATATCTCCCTGGCCGACGTCAATTGCGTACCAGTCTACAACAATCCCTCAGTTTTTCCTCTGAACTGTTATGCTCACGTATTCCTGGCAACGCAATACGCATGTGCAGAAGATCATTTACGACAAAATTGGCACGTTTTTAGATAGTCCAAAAAGAGTTTTACGACAAGCCGGCGCTTTGCGACAACATGAGTCGGCAAGTTCCGGACAGAAAACCGATCTGTAGAGACTCGTCGTTGGAGATTTTTTTTTTTTTTTTTTTTTTTGAGAAAAGGCGAAAACTAATGCGCGCGTGGATGTCATCCATACAATTAAGTCGGTGTGGCCTTATATTAAAAAAAAAATACTACCAAATGAATTTGTAGTATACTACTGTGCGTACTTATGTGCAATTTGGGGGCTTATTAGAGTATTTTTTGTCGTTTTGCTTTCGCGTCACTGTATCAGCCATTTTGTTCAAAGTCGTAACACTTTTTTTGTAGACGCCGTAGAAATTGTTGAAAATGTATTCAACATTTTCCGCCAGTTTCATAAAATGCCTGTTTAATTGTTCTTGTCTGTCCCTGTTTCAGTTTTTTTGGAAAATATTGCATGTTGCAATATTCAGCGTGCTGTTAAATGTGGTTTTAGTCAACGCTACAATTTTTGAACACATTGAACTGTCGGTACAACTTTCTAGCAGTTTCTTCGCCAAATCAATTTTTCGAACCCTTTTTTAACCGTTCTTAATTTCATTGGAACTGCCTGTTGTTGCATATTTGGTCTGCTTACATGCATTTTGTAGAACATGGGCGGGTCATTTCAGTTATCTTATCGCACATTTTGTTTATTTCCAACAAAATGTACGTGGTATCATGGCTCCTCATTAAAACTTTCGCCTGGCTGAAATATAAACACTTGTATGGTTTCTTTGACGTCTTTTTGTCTGATCATGTTTTGTTGTTTTTTTATTTCAGTTTTCTGCCGATCTTGTTATTTAGAAACGAAAATGCCATACACGACAGGCAAATTTGTTTTGAGTTTAAACCGAGCGACAGGTTTTGTCAGGATTCACTGTAACAACTTACACTTTAGTATTACTGAAAGTATCGACAGAGACACAATAAAATGGCGTGCAGTTGTTGATTGCAATGAACTCTGGGGAAAATGACGTCATATTTGCGTGATTTCCTGTCTACATTTTATGTTAATGATTTATCACAGATTAGTACGTCTTTTGTTTCAAATGTTTACCCGCAACACGCATCCAATGAAAAGAACATGATTCGTTTCCTAACCGTCTTTTTTGGTAACCGTGTGTAAACCTACTGTTGCAACGGCAGCATCCGTTCAGAATGAACAGCACCTCTCGTGACCCGAGTTAACCCCGGAAGACCCAATGATTCCGAAAGAACGTAAAGTCTGGAAACGCATCTGATAATGACAGAACGCCATGGTCTCTTCAACGTGCATGAATACTAATGTTATTTTCACTCGAAATACGGTGCAAGATACATCACAATATTCGTGAAAATACCCTTCATAGTAACGTTCACACAAACGTCGGCGCTATATAACTCCACGGGGAAGAACAGTTTGTTGGGAACCGTTCCAGTGGAACCCCACTACGTTACTGTAATCCCCTGAAAAAAAAATCGATTCGACCACGGTCATTCAACCTGAGTGACCGTAATTAGATACAGGATGTAATGAACGCAGACTTACAACTCTAGAATGTATTCGAGGGCTACTCAGATTACCCTCTTTAAATAATTCGTAAGTTAAAACAAGCAAAGCGTTCAATGAACGTTGTTGCGTTGATGTAAATTAACCGGATGCGTAGTAGTACAGTGCCAGCTGCTCAGTTCATGTTTCTAACTGCTTGTCGTATTATACGTCGCTCACTATGAGTCGTCGCATGTTTACCTTGTGCTTAATCCGATAGGCATTAAGGTAGCGAGAAGGGAAATTTTCACTTTTTTTCTTGATTTTTCAAAAATTGATAAAACGGTTACTTTAGACCTTGATACATCACCCCAGGTTTACAAAAGATCGAAATTGCGAAATAACGTTGCTCAAATTAGTGTTTTAAAACACTAGCAGAAAAGACTACAACTGCCGTTTCGTGGATATTTGCATAGTGTTTATCTTTGGAAGGAATTAAATGATAAAATCTTATCTGTATACTCTGTTGTTGACGATTCTGATATAACGGGTGATTAGCTTCCAGTTGCAAACAATGCGTGTTTATCTAACGTCCATTGTCAGCATTATTGTCAGTCGAGACTTCGTCGGTGAAACATGGTCATACAGTACTCATTTCGCCCAACCTTCCGCTTTTACATCGACCGCTTATCGCTTAATTTCCGACCACGCGGTCTTGTCCGACCGGAAACCGACCGCATTTTAATCGCGTTTTTTTTTCGCTCGCTCGCTCATTGAAAACATTGACCGCTCGCCCAAACACTGATCACTGGCACATGGGTGGTCGAAATGGTGGTTTTGATAGTGAAGTGTGAACATACAACTAGTATTAACTATTATTACATTCTGAACGACACCTCAAATCTAATAGCTGTATTACACTTGTATCGTGAAAGCAACTGAACTGGGACCTCTTGTTACGTGTTTTGGGTGCTTGTTCTAAATGTAATCTTTTTATTTTTATTTTAATGAGACAGTTACGTGAAAAAAGCCTAGGTAACTCCTTTTGACAGAGCAGAGAAACGAGAAAATGTTAGTGATTAATTCCAAAAATAACTATATCGAATCCACATCGGTCCACGTCTGGTAAATTTGACATTCAATTTTTAAAATTAAGTCACGATCATTGAATGAGCTCGGTCTATACCGTATACGTACCGCAAAAGTGTTCCCACAAAAAATATTTTCGACTAAAAACGGCCACATGCCCTGAAAAAATCGAACAGAGCTTGACATGTATGAATAATTTATTGGGCTTAAAAGAAAAACGTGTCAAATTTAGTTATAGCCATAACTATTTGGTGGCCAGTCGATGAACAATTCAAAGTCCTTCAGGGCTGAAAATCATCGACGCTCCTCTGGTTTACTTTATTTCACAACTTGCAGAGAAAACTGATTCGCGTGAGCTCTAATGTATCTTAGCCTAGTATTTTCTTTTTGAACTAAGGTCAAATTCCATCAGTTTGTCAAAATGTATGTTTTTCAGCGAATAATTTTGAAGCCTGTCACAGCACAAACAACTATGTGAATCGACGCCGGTGATTGGATTGTACGACGACCCTTCAATGAGCGTCAAATATGCTTTGTTACAACATCATTGATTGGCTGAGAGTCACCTGATCGGAGCACGAACTGGGTCACAGAACCATATTTGTCCGTATTATCAACAGGACTTTGCAAAATAACCACACCCACATTTCCATCTTTTTTAGCGCGGAAGTTGCCAACAAATGTAAAAAAATCGTGAATTTCATGTATTCGAATAAAATAAAGCAAGCGATTGATAAGGATGATTCTTAATATTTTCCCCGATGCTCTTCGAATTTTTATTTTTTTTATTTCAAGGTAAGAAATGGCTAGTTGAAGTTGCATCGTCTTCAATGCGGTTGTTTCACCGCGAACAACTCTAGCTCTGTTTTGGGCATGGTTTAGTTTTGCGATGTAAAATAAATATATATTAAAATAATAATACTTGATTAATTATTTGGGGTTTCAGCCCACAAATTACGGACATGATCTCCATGAATTACGGTCAATGTTTGTCTTCTCTCGGCTGATTGTCACGGCGTTGATCGACGCCCTTCCTAAACTCAGTATGGAGAAACCAATGGGGATCGACATTCCAAACAAACAATCGAAATTATCAACGAAAGACGAGATTTTTCTAGATATTTACAAACATACTGTCATGACAAACATATGTAAAATTAACAAATACACAAAGAGGTGTAATATTAGGTTTTATTTTAGGCTTAGAAATATTTTCTTTCACTCAGCCCATGCATGTAACTGCCATTTAGCTTTACGGTCCTTCAGCATCGGGGGAAAACAACAATAATTATACAAAACACATTGCAAAGACTCAACAATCAGGAAAGAAACCCCAGACAACCATGTCGTACTTGTGTTGAAATACATTTTGTATTTCACGTCAGAATATTGTTTAAAATAAAATATTCAGTCCAAGCCAAATCGAGGTCAAAGGGTCAGGTTGCGTGCATATAATTATATATAGTTAAAACAAAAAGTATTTGAACTTTTGTCAGCTGTTCAACATCTATAAAAATCAGAAAGACAATTATAAGACAATGTGAACCTCGGAAATTATTCTGTTAGTCCGAATTTTAAATGCGCGCGAGCGAGCAGGTGGGCGGTGATATTTCGGGGTTTGCTCGGTCGAAAAAAAAGCGGAAATTGTCCGGTTGAATTCAACAAGCGGTCGCAAAAGCGAGAGAAAAAGGTGATTGGAAAGCGGAAGCGGGCGGGAGGTTGTGCGAAAGGAGTACTGTAACTTTGCACAACTTTCTTTTAAATCGTTTTATTTTCCAAGTTAATATTCTATTTTACTAATACATTTTTTTTCTAACGCAATGGCGAAGAAAAGAAAGAAAGCGTTGACAGACGAGGCAAAGAAAAATCTGCCACTCAGTGTCGCACTCTGACACAGCAATTTTTTTTCAAACATCGGCCATTTTGTTTCACCATGAAAACCGTTTTATTAGATGTCTTATTTGAGACACTTGAAGGATTAGCTTGTTTGTAAACTGTCAGCGTGTACAGTGGGACAGTAATGTTTGTCAGAGGATTATCCCTCGTTGTTCGTTTGCATAACAATGGAAAACCCGAACGTTCCTGGAGTACGGACTCAAATGCCAGCAGTTTTCTTCATTTTTCACGCTCGAGTTTGAAATTATTCATTATCTGACACTCTTTATGAGTTCTATGATATCAGTGGTTAATATGTTTGGTCATTTTTAGTGTATATTTATAATAATGCAGCAAATCTACAGTGTTTTATTAACCAAAACTGTTTTTCGCGTTTTTCTCGAGTTGAAGTTTTGATCGAGAACGACTCATTGGGACCACCGCCAAATCAAGTGCGTTCGGACTAGGACATTCAAACTCGCAGTTATCGTTCAAAAGATAATGATGGTGCGAAATATGTCTGGGTTTTTAAAGAAAATGCTTTGTCACAGAATAATAGTCTGTTAAAGGTGCCAAGTATGAAATAATTTGGGGACAAATAAACAAACCTGCATAGAAATCGGAATAATAGGTCTTTTGATTATCGGAGACGCATTTCAATGGACTTGATTACGGACAATGCATAACTTAAATTTCACCAGGAAATTCCGCAGTGTGCTCTCGCAATCGCGTACTTAGTCATTTTTACAAGGTTCGCCATTTTTGATGTCACGTGATAATTATGTAAACAATGTCTGTCCAGTTTGTGCGAACTTGCACCTCTATACTTAGTCTTTTGATATATATAACCTAAATTACTGTTCTGAACGAGACAACAGACAGAGAATGTTTTATTTAAAAACGTCACAAAACCTTCTCGCTACCTTAATCTCTTTTCCTTAAAGAGCGGTAGTCGGGGGTAGTCGTCGCGTCGCGTCAAAGATGGCGACTGTTGCGCAGATCAACGAATCAAACTAAGAAGTTACCAGGTTTTAAATAGGTATTTTTAGGTGATTGGACGGTATCGAAGGAGTCACCGGCGGCAATTAGTGCAAGTCGCGCCCAGGTTAAACCTCATACTTGTGATTTCCATTGGATTGTGGGAAAATCAATGTTTATCAACACAAATGTCGCACCTTTAACAATTAGATCATCAACACAATATTAGGGCCAGAAACACCCATGTCACTTTAAACTCGTTTATTTATTAGACTTTGACCGTCTGTATATATAAATTATCAATACAGACACGCATGTGACGTTGTTATTTGTCTATCCGTGACAGGTATTCGTCTCATAACTGGCTCAGTGGATTGCGCGTGCGTGAACGCGTGACTCATCCGTCTAAGTCACATAAATTAAACAGGCATCCATAAATCAGAGACCATAGAATAAAAGCAAACAGAACTGCATCTGCATCGGATTTTAATCTGACTAACCGATTGTACCTGGAGATTAATATCTAGGGACTGGATGTTTATTATCGGAGGGTCGAGAAAACCGGTGACCAACTTTGAAAAATGCGTGACCCGCCTATCCTACGTGAACAAACAAACTCATATCCTTCCCAATGTTTAGCTGGAAAAAATAATGACCGACCCTTAAAAAAATGCAATTAATATAATAATAAATGTTTTCCGTGTGTATGAATCAATATATTAGACTTTTAAAACCAAGCAGCATGTTGTCAAACATTCTTTACTTGTACTTTAGTATTGAAACCAAACTGAAGTATAACACAAAGCTAAGAATTTCACAGTACATGCCGTATGCTAAACAGCTGTGTTTTTTAAATATCATGTGTATTTTATCAAATAACAGAGCCAAATTAGCACTGTCTGTCAATTTAGCACAAATATTTTGTGAAAACTAGTTTTTAAAAACATTTTGTAATACTTGTAAGCACAAATGATGTGCATATGTATTCCACTTTCAATTAATGGGGTAGAATTTGTTCATGATGGTAAAAAAACACATTGATTCATGTTGCAAAAAAATTCAAAACAAATAAAAAAAAAAGACTATAAAAACATCCGTGCACCCATTCTTGAGTTAATTTAATGGTGGCATGCTTTTGTGCTACTGTAAAAGGCTGAATTATTCACTGGGTTTTAATTTTGCTTATTTCGCAGACTGGAAAATGCACTGAATTAAAACCCAGTGAATATGTAAAATTTAGAATAGAACACATTATCTAAATGATAAAACCGTCAATTTAAAACCCACTGAATATGCCTGAAATTTAAACCCAGTGAATATTAGTCATTTTACAGTAAATCAATGGGGAGCATTCCCGTCCTAAATCAATGGGGGTGAGCTAACAATAACATGACAATAAAATATCGTCAAGAATACAATCCCCACAAACCTGTTATATCAATCTTTATTAGGAGTAAAGTCGTGTGAAAAGATGAGAAATGAGACGAAACGCAATAACATATGAAGCTAACAATCCGTAGTATTCCCTGCTGTGTTCATATAAGCATGGAAGGTAGTAGGAACTACCTTGAGTATAACACAATGAGTATAATTTGATAGAATTAATGTGCCTTTGTTAGATTAATAATTTCCTTTATAGTGGTATAGTGAAAATAAAATACAATGAACACAGTGCAACTACGACCAACATGCATATGCATGTGATCTGCATGTCACTCACAACGCTACTGATATCAAAAGTACTATAGAAATAAAATGTTTTGACTATCACTGACTACTATGCCTGTGGCTCCGTAATCATAGTGGACGGGACACAAGTAAATGACCAGTCCTTTAATGACCCTTTTAAAAAAAACGTGACCGACCAGCAAACTTGTATCGGGAAAGGGTTGAACCTCCAAATCCTACGGCCCTCCCCTGGTAATCAACGCCCAGCTCCTCTTGTGCGATCCTTGGGTCTATCACGTGACCCACAACGGCAACTTGTTGTTTTTGAACACGGAACGACATATCATTGCAAATCTTGATAATACACAAGGGCGTCACGTTGGGTAGGTTTAAGGACATCAAGCTAACACGTGGGTTTAGTGACCAGCGATGATGTCAATAACACAAAGCAAGTAAGCGATATTTTACATTTGAACGTGGTTCAGCTCACACTAGCCCCGCAAACAAGCTAACCAGCGGTCACAGAGGTCAATCGACATTTTGTCTGCAATAATGTAAAATAATAATTCTAATAATTAACGTATTTTTTACCTGAATATGAATGATCACAGGTGTGAAATCTCGTTGTCAAAATCAGGCGTAGTACATGCCCAACAGACATTCAAACCTCGACTCAATCAAATATGATATGCAAATATATGTGTCGGGGAATCCCCCTGGAACTGGCGCACTGCATTATGGGAACAACTCGGCTCACACCGCGCTGTCTTGCATTGCCCTGCGGGACAATACGTTGCGATTATGAAAAATAACGAAAATTAGTTAATTCAAATTATTTGTTACACAATCAACACAAATCACCACAGTGAATGTAGTCGAATGTAGTCGATTTCCTGAGTGTGCATCTTTGCATACAGTGGCGTGAACATTGTTACAATCAAAGACGCGATGAACAGGAAGTCCATTCTCGGCTAGTATCATTGTCAAATTTTGGAGAGTTCAGGACTATTTATACAGGAGACGTTCCAATAAAGAATTGTTAAAAAAATCGATTGAGTTCAGCGGTTACATAGGTTATTTATTAGTGATGCCTCGGGAAACCAATATTTGAGATGTGAATCACTCCCATGACGAAACATCGGTGTTAATAGCCAAGGGGTGAGGGACTGCATTTCAAAAACAAATTTTATATATTCAAGATATATAATAATTCCTTGTAGAAGATTTTGTGGAATCTCTCGCGTCTGTTCTGTTCTGTTCTGCCACGCCCTCTATAGTTGTCACCGAGTTTTTGATGTGATAAATATGTTACTGACAGTTATGATAGTTGATAGTTTTGCACCATCCGACTACCTAATAACCGGGCTTTCATTCCGTCATATGTCATATTTTATTCAACCAATATAATATAAGAAGACCAAGTTAACTGAAGTGTGTTATAGTTAGTTTCTTTCGCGTATGTTACGCCATTATTGACATATAAAGAGGTAAAGAGGAAATGTCAACAGGTAGGGTTCTAATCAGGTCACGGAGTCACGGCTAGAACATGAAACACGACTGCTTCAAAATAAAAAAAAAACATCGTAGTTTCTGTTTACATAAAGAAATAGCAGCTTTGTGCAGTTACAGATGATACTATAATGCATACAAATAATAAAACATTGGTTTTGTTTATTTTAGAGGTTCCAAATTAGAAAAAAAGTCATTCAACTCAGTGTTATGATAATATTGGTTTGGGGAAGCATAATAAATAGGTGAAACGCTTCACTTGCGTTGAAACGATGCGCTGTTACGTTCGTAGATAATATGACGTCATTCGTATTGACCATCTGTACAAACCTCGTGACAATGACCAGTATGATACCAGGCCCACTAAGCATGGAAATCAGTGTACATCAGTTATAGTAGCTATTTCTGTTTGAATAGAGACCAATTGTGCAGATTATTTTTGTGTTGTTTAGTCACAGGAGATATGGGCCACACCATAGTGGGTGAGTGTTAGTATTATTTAACTATTGTATATTTAATTAATCAGTTTAGGGCAGTTGTCATATTCAAATTCATTTTATTGAAATACCTCAATTGTCTGATGTCTCTAAATCGGAGAGTCATAATTTGTCTATTGGTGTATCATGAAGATCTTTGCCGACTTGGGGCACAATGATTATTTGCAGTTTTTAGGTGGGTTTTATTTAACTGCAGACAAGAAACACAGCATAACTCCCATATTATACCATTTTCCATTGAGAGTTCAGATCGAAAAACGCATGGATAGATGGATACAAAATAACGATGCAATTTCTCTTCCTTTTTTGCACAGACAACACTGGCTAAAATATGGATAGGAACAATACTGAGACTAATGAACTTTGTCATGTTTTACAAATAATACGTCATATATTTATTTTAACGTCCCTTAAAGATTAATATATATCATGAATTGTGTAAAAGTTTCCAAATATGAATAGGCAAAATAAAATACACTGGCCAGATATTCGAAAGGCAGAAAAACTATTTTTTTTTTATTTATACTCATAGTGGGAACATCATATCTTGTTCTCATTATCAACAGTATAAAGTCATCCTTCTATTTACTTATTTCCATGTGATTTGTCAATAAATTGTTTTTATTTCAGCCCCATATGAATTGATAAGACTTCCAAATATGATGGTTAGATTAAAATTGTGTCAGATAATTTGTACAAAAGACTGAATACAAATTTTAATCATACTGCTATTGGGGGTACTTACTCTTTTCAGTGGCTCATTCTCATCACTGTAATCTGAGACCGCATCTTCAGAAACATTGCTACTAGGTGCTTCCTGACTGTATATCAAATCATAAAGGAACCATTTATCTTCATTAACAATTGTGCCTACAGAGAAAATTTACTTTTGATAACAATACAACACTTAATGTCACTCTTGGGCGAGGTAAAATTTGTATTCAAAAGAATAGTATATAAGTTATTGCACGCACGTAAACTCAGACGATGCTGACTAAGTTTAATTATATGTTGTCAATGACAATCAGTAATGTGATAGCGAAGCTAAATATGTATTTCCTAACAGATTTATTCATTTTCTAAAATTTCAGGACAAAGTCTACCATGTACTGATATTTATGTTTTTCAGAAAAGTTTGGTTTGAACTATGTATTATTCGTTTGTTACCATTTGTAATAAAGACAAATAATTTTCTAATGCATTTAAACATCCCTATATTTATCAACCTTAGCTGAGATGGTCTTATAATCACAACTCTCATCCGAACTGTGGAAAATATTAAAATGGCACTCACCTTGTATATTTGATTTCTCAATCAAATTATTGATGAAATCATTTCACTATTTTGTTTACTTGCTTTCATATATGGATATGCTTTTCGAATATCATTCTCCAATACAGGCAGTTTCAATTATGTATATGTTGGTTCAACAATGATTGGTTCGTCATCCTCTGGGTGACCTATTAGCAAATATTCCCTGTTCCGTTTTTGAAGTACAAGTCAGCCATTCAGTACCAGTGCTCCACTTTTTAAAACATAAATTGGCTTTGCCTGATTCGTCTCTTGTCATTTTGAAGATGTGAGATTGACTGTGTTTCTGAATATCATTTATGGCATCACCAAACCAATTTTTTACACCATATATTCTATCTAATAACTCAACTGTTGCATCATACTTCTTAAAGGACTTGGATAAGCCTCCCATTAATTCATCCAATGTCAGGGCATCATTGTGATTAAGCCGAGTGGAATATCGACTGAATACTTGGTCAATATCCTCATGAGTATGACCAACCATCAGAAAAGACACTTTAACCTAAATCAACCAAAAATAAAAAGTATTGTATACTTCTATGTTCAATGCATTTGATTATTGATGTAATTGAGACCTCGAAACCAAAGTACTTGAAAAGTGTTAGTGCAACCTAGAGATGTTAGGAAGTGATGTTATGTAAAGGGAATAACATCATTCAATCTATTTTGACTAAACAAAACACAACAAAATAAAAGTTACTTAACAATTACAGATTGTATCAGTTATTTTTTCATGTAACAGAGAAAGATCTTGCTTAGGTTAATAAGGCTGTTGAAGGATTCTGTGTCTCAAATAGACAATGCCAATTTGATACATTTTTTATGTTAACACGACCCAAATAAAATAGTCTTGATAAAGAGTAAGTTAAACTTTTGTCTTACATCAAGTCGGCAAATGTTTTCAGATTAGTTTACCTCATTAGTTAAATTTTTAGTCCCTGTTCCAGGCGCAGCCTGAAAAGGGGAATATAGTTTCTTATTTCTGGTTTCCATTTTCTCAAAAAATTTGCAGCAGATTTTGATGAAACTTGGCAGGTTGACAAGTCTCTGCCAAATATGTACGCAATGTTTTTTTCCAGATCTGAAAATCTTAAGTTTTTTTTTTTCATTATTTTTATCCAAAATGACCTCTACCAACACCGCTGAGAGAACAACTGAGCATGCTCAGAATAAATAAATTAGCTTAGGTTGTAATGATAAAGTTTTTAGTGATGTCATGACCTGGTCATGTATTACCGTATTTGTCAAGGTAAGAGCCCAGGGTCATAACATGAAAAATTGACAACAAAATAGGGGTGGGTCTATGCCCGGACATCCCCTGCAAAAAATAAAAGAAGATCAAACTGCGACAGGGGGTAGAACGGAAAATAAAACACACAACAGAAATAAATGAACAATGTGCAACATTATAATTAAATAAAAAAAATGTGTGCTTATAATGTGACAAATTAATCAGAAACAATAAAAACCGACAGTGCAGAATGAAGAAATTAAGATTTCCCCAACGACAAATACGTCCAACAACTCAAAATGAGCTAAAATGTCAGGGGTTAAACTGTGTAAACTTTTTTTGGGTTTTGACAAACACCGGATCAACAGTTAATAATTTACACAGTAAAAAATGCGAAAGTTCATAGAAAATTTTTTCAGAACTCTATTTGTACGTTCATCACTATCTTTGTTAAACTCAAAACCCTTAAAGTCCAAGTCACTGTCGTCGTTGAACAAAATCCCTACAGCTTCGACCTAAGGCTTGTTGATGTCGTCGCACACAATTTGGACTGAGCATTTTTAATCTACGAACTTTGCTGTTTGTCAGCTTGGCCTGCTTAATTAATGTCGAATCACAATAAAGAGACAAGAAAAACAGTGTTGCGGCACACGATGCTTCGCGGCACGTGTGCGGCACTTGCTTCACGTCGCTCCATACTGTAAGATTTGCTTGCACAAATCAAACAGTCGGCCCTACGACATATTTAAAAATAAAACCTCCCATTTCTGCTTTAATACACATTTTTGTAGACTTGCTGACTAATATGATTCAGATATGATTTTCAAATTACATAAACAGCGTCGAACACGCTGCCCTGAATGCAGAACGTGAAATTATTTATTTTTCTGTGGCAGCTATTTTACGCAATTGGCAATTATTTATCAAGAATTTGTATCAGAATCACAACAAACTGCAAAGAAGTCAACTATTAACACAACGAAAAAAAACTAGATTTTTGTTATTATTTTATTACAAGTGTAAAAAAAGACCCCTGGGCGTATGCCAGGATATGACCTCAATTTCTTTATTGTATCAAAAGTGGAAGGGAGATTTGCTTGGGCATGGGCTCTTACCTGGATAAATACGGTATTCTAACATGAGTATATTTTATAATTAAATTACGGGAGCTGTGACATTCATGTCTTGTTATCATTGGAATAATCTTCATATAGTTAAACCCAATCACATAAGTATAAACATAGATGTAGATGTAGAAATTACTCACCTTATCAAAACACCCAATTCTACTAAGAGACAACGAAGTGCCAATAACCATCTGTTCTTGTTCTCTCTTGGTGTGTTGTTCAATTGTAGGTAAAGAATTTTAGGCAAATCATTCCCAAACTGCTTCAACGTTCGAAGTAAAATGTTACAAGTAAGATTGCTATCGCGAGGCCACTCAAAGAGGTCATAGTACCCTAATAAACAGCGACCATGAACAATAACTCCAGTCAACTGTGCATTTAACTTCAAGATAGTGGATGTTATTTTTGACACTCTTTGAAAATGAGGCAGATTTGTCTTGTCTGAATCCATTCCATCAATAATAATGCATGCATATCTTTTTGGATGTTCTTTAGCTTTCTGAACATGTTTATAGTATTTCAATCTTTCAGTACTGAAAATAATGAAAAAAAATAAATAAAAGGAAATCACGATAGACAAGCACTTTTCAGAAGAATGGTTTCCACGCGTCATTGTCACACTCGTTGGCTCACTTTCGTCCATGCTACTGATGTTTTTATGCTTAACAATTGCCCTATATAAGACAATTGTGGCAGCTAAATATCTGAATGCAGGGGTTACAGCATTCAATCTATTCCAAGGACTACATGAATATATATTTGAGCATTTCAAGTCAGAGTTGGCGGCTGAAAACAAAGTTATTGTCTACAGAGAAGCTTATATCAATCTAAGGTGGGTGATAAAAAGGATTTTATCTTCAAGAAATAGTGATTTATTTATTTTTTTCTCATAATTTTCGTTGAATTTGTCAGTGGTACAATGTGATTAGCTACCTGAAGCGTGACTGCCAAACATTGACACTTTTTATGTAAAGTTTTCATTTGAGTTCAGTAAATGTCTACTTTGTTTTAACTGTTACCATCCCTCTGATAAGGCAGCAGCGTGACAGTTTTTTTATAGGCAGAATATAACAATGAACTACAGACTTTGAACACATTTTACCTTTGTCTTTTCAGATGTTTTTCTCTTTTTTTAAACAACTTCTCTCTGACAAGATTGCTTCTATCTGCTTTTTTAACAAAGTGCATTTGTTACATTTTGCAAATCGGTTGACTTGTAATTTATTTATAATATGAAGAAGAGTCAAGTCTAAATTATCAATATTGAAATTTACACTTCATATATCTCACACACAAAAAATCATGAACAAAACAAATGATGAGAACATGCCACCAAAACCATAATTAATTTTATGGCTCAAATCATGATGTGTGTCAAACTATCGAGAATTCACTCAAGCTCATATTTTGTATAATTAGCCAAGCGACATCTGAACTTCACTGATACAAAAGTTTCTTGAGTAATGTTTTGTTAACAAATATTTAACAAGGTGTTCAATGAAACAAATTTGGCTTATCAATTGTTCGCTCAACTTTGCAAAATTTGATCAATTTACCTTTTTTTACAAAAAGATCAACATTTATTTACAGCAGATAACACAATATGAGTTTGCTTCTTTTGTTTTTGACGAAAATATCAACAATGTTGAATTTATCTGCTATATTCCAAATATGGTATATTGATGGGTAACATCAGTGGTCAAATGCGTTTGGTTATCGGGGTCGGTGCTAAGATGATATGAATATTAAAACTAAGTTGGTGGAAGGAAGGAAGAAAAATTGTGTATTCTAGCTTGAGAATTGTGTTGGTTATACAGCTATAAAACTGGGGCAAATGATTTGGGGTACAACAAATCCTTTAAATCTGCATGTACATCTGCCTGCATAAACGATACTAACTCCTAATATATTTGTTTGTGTTACTGGAAAAAAAATAGAATTTTACATCGCAAACTATTCTATTCACGTAAGGCCACACACTGATTTAATTTTATGGATTACATCCTCTGGAGACCCCAAAACTAATGCGAGAGGGCGAAAAAAAAACCTGCCAAAAATAAAATGCTGATAAAATCACAGGACGACGGAGCTGCTATTACGAATTGAACCACAGAACACAATGTATCAAAAAACAACAAGAAGTCTTTATTTGTAGGAGGCACATGTTGATATACACATCTCGTACTGTATTACTGTCGCAGGTATAACCATTTCAGACAAGCTCTAGTACATGTAGTCATGATGAAGTAGTACCTTCAGTCAAAAACACTGCATTCAAGGTACAACATGAACACCATTTTCAGTACAAGTCAAGGCGGAATGTACATATCACTACTTTATGACAATAACTACCAGAACATTGCAATGATACAGAAATGTCCTTGCTTGCTCCTCTCTACACAGTAGGGGTTAGCTTTAACCAATCTCTCGTATAGTGTGTAAACGTCATATCTCCCTGGCCGACGTCAATTGCGTACCAGTCTACAACAATCCCTCAGTTTTTCATCTGAACTTTTATGCTCACGTAATCCCGGCAACGCAATACGCATGTGCAGAAGATCATTCACGACAAAATTAGCACGTTTTTAGACGAACTCCGCACAGTTCGATGCGCGTTACTTATCACCACTGCACAAAGCAGCTTTGCATAGAACTCATTTGCATATTCGAATATTCGAACTACAAGACCCTGTCGGTTAACAAAGTTATGCGTAAGTCACTTGGTTACTTTAATCACTTTAATAAGACGTTTCGTCACACCCCGACTCCGAATAAAATGTTCTGTTAATTAAATTAAAATATACATGACTTGCGCTAGAAAAGTGCAATCCTTTTCTACATGCCAAAGCATTAGTTTCTACAATAAATGGCTAACTTTATAAACTTACTAGAACCTTTGTGTTCTATTGCTGTGAGACGCGCAAAATCGAACCCGTTCTAGCTAGAAATAGTATTGAAATATTCACCAGAATACAAGATGAACGGAAATGTTAGGAAACTCTTTTCAGTGAAATTAGTCTTTAATGTTTCTTTCCCAACTATATACAATAACAGAACGTTTTTTCTTCCAAGTTTTAGTGTATCACGTGCGCCATTTCACTACAGTAACGTTACCTTGCACAACATAGTCCGCGATAAAATGGTTCGTATTTACGTTTTTACTGAAGTCTGACATTAATAATAGTTCGGATGTCACATGTCACAGCGCAAAGGCCGCTGGGAAGGAAATTGGTTTTTAGATAGTCCAAAAAGAGTTTTACGACAAGCCGGCGCTTTGCGACAATATGAGTCGGCAAGTTCCGGACAGAAAACCGATCTGTGAAGACTCGTCGTCGAAGATTTTTTTTTTTTTTTTGAGAACAGGCGAAAACTAATGCGCGTGGATGTCATCCATAAAATTAAGTCGGTGTGGCCTAATTATAACTCATTCGACATGTGGTACTTAGAACCTTTTGAAGGAGACGTGTTCCTTATTATATATGGAAAAAGAACGCACGAAACCCCCGTTGTTGACGTGTCAGCGAACTGTGAAGACCGTATAGAGGTGAGGAATACTTTTTTTTCATACTGGTTGCCAAAAAATCACACTAGTACGCGTCCATACTGACCCACATGACTCATTCCAAATGACAAATTAATGTACGCACGATCTCTTTATAATTTACGTGAGCGTAGGTGCGTTCAGTTCCCGGGGTTCAGTTGCACAAGACGATGCACAACTTTTTCAAATCTTCCCGCCATGCTTGTTACCCGACGAGTCGCATTAAAACGTTGTTCTTCGTGCAATGATGTGTTCATAGCAAAGGATTTTCTACGCGAAAATGACGAGTATGGTCGATTTGTACGAGCAGCTGGCTGGATTTCACCCAAAAGGATCGTTTGCTGTTAAAAACCGTTTCTTAACTTGCCCTTCTCTTCAGTTTCAAGTGTTATTCAAGATGGCTGCCCTGGTATAGTAAATACTGTAAAATACTATATTTTTGCTTGAAATTACTTTTCGCTATTTTCGCTGATGGTATGTTTCAATAGAAATAAAATCCAGCGAATATACCTTTTTTTCTTGATGTTTCATATTCAACTCGTCAAAAATAAATTCCATACAAAACGCTTAAAAAGCGTTTACAGCGAAATTTAATTCCAGCTAAAATATAGTATTTTACAGTATCGTTAGATTAACTGCATTTATTTGATAATCACTTGTACGCCAGGTTGTTGATATAATATTCCACGTCCCTTTTCACCAAGTATAACTTATATCCAGAAAATGTATGTGTGTGTGTGCAAAGCCTTCCATCTTACTAATATTTCACCACCCTTAGAGTAGACCATTTCCGTTCACTGTGAAATCTCTCGTTAGGTGTGAAATCGAACGTAAAAAGAACAATGGCCATAGCGTCGTAATGGCGACATTTGATGATGGTGATTTTCGACCAAGTAAGGTTATTCAAACGCAATATCCCCGTGTCAGAGATTTTCTTTTCGATGTGAGCTGCGAAATAATGAAATCCGAATTTAAAATCAAATCGTTTGATTTTTGCGGCAGACGTCCGGCGCGCGTCTTTCATACAACTCGTGAGATTACGCACTTGAACGGAAAATAAATCCCAAGTCAGTTTGCTGATAGTCGATAGAAGGGAATTTCATTTTCGATACGTCGAAATACACAGACACACAATATCACACGTGCAAGTGTACATTACATCCCAAAACAGCATGCGCGGGCAAGCGAAACTCCGTATTTTCGACTTCCGGGAAAGTGGTCTATCACTCACTCAAAATCCAAACACTAGCGGCGCGCTAACTCCCGTTGCTCTCGTTCGGATTTTCACCACTACCACACCGTAATTTGCATATGTTCTGTAATTTGCATAACAAATTTGCATAACAAAGATTATATGCGCATAACCTGTAGAGTCTGATCAAGACGTGTCTCAAAAAAAAACCTTTCAGTTTTTCGATATGTATTTTCGGCTCGTAGCGATAGGATCAGTCAATTTAGAACTATCGTATGTTATCGAAAGCAATTTGGCACAATTTTACTGAAAAAACGATTTTGTCATTGCTCATGAATATTAATTTATGCAAATGAGACGGTTATTTCCACCAATCGTGTCATAAAACTACCCCATGTATAATTATATTTTATATTTCATTTTGTTTGCAGCTCACATTTGATGACGGAAAAAAAAACTCTTGAACATAAACAATCTAAACAAGACAGGTTCTGAACTGACGTTATTTGGCCCCAATAGATAAAAAAAATCATTAAATTTGAAGGAAATAGAAAATGACATTTCAGAAGTCCAAGATGGTGATAAAATCATTGAAAACAAAAAGTTGGGTACGCATTTTTTCTCTATAGAATATCAATAATTATTAACATATTGAAGGAGAACATAAAAATAAGTTTGATTATACTTTTATATTACCTTATATTTTGTATTCAATAACTTTTTGCACAATTAATTAAATTAATGGCAAACCCACAATCAAAATAAGAAAATACTGTTTTCATAATAAATTCATCTCATGAGTGTTCATTAATGACACTAATAGACACTCACTGTCAACTAAAATAAATAAACCGGTACTTTACACCTCATTATTTTTCATTATCGATATCAGCCTACCATAACAAAATGTTACATTTAAAATCCCAATATTGCTATTTTGTTTGAAAAACAGTGAGCTATTTTGCAATCTACTACCGGTAATTAGTTTGCTTCTTCGTTCAATCAAGCTATCCACACTGATGATTTACACATTGTTTTTCCCATAACCCATTTCAAAACAACATTCGTGAAAAAATTATTTGACCTAAAGTAATAACAGCATTTAGATTTTGTTAGGTTCACAAATGCTGAATTTTGATGACATTATTGAAGGACATCGAAATTATCTGATTCGAAATATGGACCCAAGTCATGTTGAAGGGTTGAAAGTAAAAATTAAGAAGATGAGCAAGACAACGCTGTATAGACCAAATACTATTTTCCTATGTATTTTACTGGATGGGATCTATTTTCTGTTGGATGGCAATCACACAGTGAGAGCCATAAAAGAGTTGCAAAATGAAGAAGGTGTCACTGTACCATTCACTGACATAGCAGTCACAGTATATAAAAATTTGACAACTGCAGAATGCCGAAGAGTAGCTTTGATATACAATCAACATGACAATTTGAGAAAAGATATTACTTTCGAAGAAAAAGTGAGTCTTTCAAGACAAATCTTGTATGAGATGAATGATGCACCACTGTCAGAGGAGCCACCACAGTCCACCATCTCATGGCGAAAACAATGTGCCTTTCAACTGTGACTCCTGCTGAATGACAAAAAGGTGAGCAATGATCATTTTTACAACTATGTAGAAATATTACATATGGGATAAGTAAAAACAGTTTTAGGAGAAATGCCTGCCTGGTGTCTTTTTACATTTTTCAATGAACATGTACGGTGTTTTCTATGTGTAACAGATTTTCTTATTGAGATCTTCTAATTGAATGACATAGACGTTTTAGAATTGATGGGTTAATTTAGGGTTAATGTTTTTTTCCCTCTATGTAATTCATATACACCTTGTTTGTAGCAATATGTACTGATCTCTGTTTTTTGCTTTCAGACCATGAAATCATTGGAACCAATGTTTCAAGTTGCACTGTACTGTAACAAAAGTTACCAACTTGTAAGATAAATTTTCAAGTCCTCAAAAAAGGAACTGAAACAAACAGTAAGTTTCATTAAGGATATTCACAAACATCCACCCTATTGAATAAGAGTAAAAAATAATTGTGTGTATTTTTTTTCAAGAGTGTTACAAAATTGTTGATTGATTTGAAATATGCCATCAGATTTGGTCTTTTTAGGTATTGATATTAAATCATTGCTGTAGAGAAAATGTATTACCATAATGACCCATGAACATTTTGGGTAAATTACTAAAAAAAATCTTGATTTTCGTTGATTGTTTGACAAGTGTTTGTTTAACCATATATTTTGATGACCATGTCATTCAATAATGCAAGAATCGAGGATATTTTGTGATTGGTTCGTCTAGCTATCACTATATCAAATGCATGCAACAGCGTTTGAGCACTACTCACATCCGTGCCATACAAACAATTTGGGGTCATCTTTAAAAGTCCAGCAAAAAAAAATGATTTTAGACTACTGGAATTTTTATAACTCTTTTGTTTTGTTCCCTGAGTGGTGCCAACATAAGAGAGAGATAATATTATCCCTGAGTGATGCCAACATAAGAGGGAGATAATATTATCCCTGAGTGGTGCCAACACAAGAGAGAGATAATATTATCCCTGAGTGGTGTCAACAAGAGAGAGATAATATTATCCCTGAGTGATGCCAACAAGAGAGAGATAATATTATCCCTGAGTGGTGCCAGCATAAGAGGGAGATAATATTATCCCTGAGTGGTGCCAGCATAAGAGGGAGATAATATTATTCCTGAGTGGTGCCAACATAAGAGAGAGATAATATTATCCCTGAGTGGTGCCAACATAAGAGGGAGATAATATTATCCCTGGGTGATGCCAACAAGAGAGAGATAATATTATCCCTGAGTGGTGCCAGCATAAGAGGGAGATAATATTATCCCTGGGTGGTGCCAACAAGAGAGAGATAATATTATTCCTGAGTGGGGCCAACAAAAGGGGGGAGATAATATTATCCCTGAGTGGTGCCAACAAGAGGGAGATAATATTATCCCTGAGTGATGCCAACATAAGAGGGAGATAATATTATCCCTGGGTGGTGCCAACAAGAGAGAGATAATATTATTCCTGAGTGGGGCCAACAAAAGGGGGGGAGATAATATTATCCCTGAGTGATGCCGACATAAGAGGGAGATAATATTATCCCTGAGTGATGCCGACATAAGAGGGAGATAATATTATCCCTGAGTGATGCCAACAAGAGAGAGATAATATTATCCCCGAGTGGTGCCAACAAGAGAGAGATAATATTATCCCTGAGTGGTGCCAACATAAGAGGGAGATAATATTATCCCTGAGTGGTGTCAACATAAGAGGGAGATAATATTATCCCTGGGTGATGCCAACAAGAGAGAGAGAATATTATCCATGAGTGGTGCCAACAAGAGAGAGATAATATTATCCCTGAGTGGTGCCAACATAAGAGAGAGATAATATTATCCCTGAGTGATGCCAACAAGAGAGAGATAATATTATCCCTGAGTGATGCCAACATAAGAGGGAGATAATATTATCCCTGGGTGATGCCAACAAGAGAGAGATAATATTATCCCTGAGTGGTGCCAGCATAAGAGGGAGATAATATTATCCCTCGGTGGTGCCAACAAGAGAGAGATAATTATTCCGAGGTCCAAGTGCATTAGTACTCGTACTGGTGTCAACCACTTCCCAAATAACTCGTACACAGTTGCGTTAGGGTAACCAGTTTATTCAAGAAAGCGGTGAAAACTATAACAGGATAAAGAAATCACATTTCAAATGACGTCATCGCTGACTGACTGAACGAACGAGCGTGAACGACTTACGGAAAAAAATTTATGGAAATTGCGAAAAATACACTTATCAAATTACGACACTCGGAGCTAAGGTGGCTTGATCAACTCATGAGTCAATAAATTCAGAAAAATAACTTACTTCGCTGAGTCTAGTGTTCTTTTAGAAGGACTTTATGTAGCGATCTTCAGTCATACAAAACGCAGTTGGCGTACGCGTATGAGACTCTAGCCCATAATAGTTATAGCGAACTCTGACCTATGCTGAACGTAACGCCCGCGCCTAAAGAGGGCGGTATACTGTTAAAAGTGAAAGGGCGTCCAGCACAATAATATTATTCCTGAGTGGGGCCAACAAAAGGGGGGGGGGGGAGATAATATTATCCCTGAGTGATGCCAACAAGAGAGAGATAATATTATCCCTGAGTGGTGCCAACATAAGAGGGAGATAATATTATCTCTAAATGATGCCAATAAGAGAGAGAGAGAATATTATCCATGAGTGGTGCCAACAAGAGAGAGATAATATTATCCCTGAGTGGTGCCAACATAAGAGAGAGATAATATTATCCCTGAGTGATGCCAACATAAGAGGGAGATAATATTATCCCTGAGTGGTGCCAACAAGAGAGAGGGAATATTATCCCTGAGTGATGCCAACAAGAGAGAGATAATATTATCCCTGAGTGGTGCCAACATAAGAGAGAGATAATATTATCCCTGGGTGATGCCAACATAAGAGGGAGATAATATTATCCCTGAGTGATGCCAACATAAGAGGGAGATAATATTAACCCTGGGTGATGCCAACAAGAAAGATATAATATTATCCCTGAGTGGTGTCAACATAAGAGGGAGATAATATTATCCCTGGGTGATGCCAACAAGAGAGAGATAATATTATCCCTGAGTGGTGCCAGCATAAGAGGGAGATAATATTATCCCTGGGTGGTGCCAACAAGAGAGAGATAATATTATCCCTGAGTGGTGCCAATATAAGAGAGAGATAATATTATTCCTGGGTGATGCCAACATAAGAGAGAGATAATATTATCCCTGAGTGATGCCTACAAGAGAGAGATAAGAGAGAGATATATAATTCTATTACATGTTCATGTGGATTTAATTTAGTGAATTTTACTCAGCGGCAAATAAATCCAGTGTCATTAGAGCAAATGGTGTATAAATTGTGATCAGTCCCAGTAATACAAGTGGTTATAGTATCTTTATTGGTCCCAATACGAGAGTGTATTATTTCGCCATGGTCCCAGGAAATAAAGAATTAATATTACCCCTAAGCAGTTCCAATATTATCCCTGAGTGGTGCCAACACAAGGGGGGATAATATTATCCCTGAGTGGTGCCAACATAAGAGGGAGATAATATTATCCCTGAGTGATGCCAACATAAGAGAGAGATAATATTATCCCTGAGTGGTGCCAACACAAGGGGGGATAATATTATCCCTGAGTGATGCCAACATAAGAGAGAGATAATAATATCCCTGAGTGATGCCTACAAGAGAGAGATAACACTATCCCTGAGTGATGCCAACATAAGAGGGGAAGGCTTTTGAGAAGTAGCTTCCAGACTAGAACTGACTCAACGTCGTTTCTATTGTTCAAAACTTCAGATGATGTGCTTTTTGTATCAAAAACATCAAAGGAATCAACACCTGATTCCCTCGAAAAAGGAAGTGAAGAAAGTAATTTGAGTGGTGGGTTTTTACCGCCTCCTCACCAATTATCGGTGTGTTCGGTCCATATTTCCATATCGTTTTGCGTGCCAGTGTTTGTTTCATTAACAGTTTTTGTATACGTTTCAGTCGGTGTTTGAGAGCCAGTATTGTTAGCCTTATTAATAGCAATGGAAGAACAGTTTCTCTGTATGTGTCCCGTTTGATGACATTTATGACATGTTGGTTCAACAGTTGACAAGTAAATTCTGTAAGTTCGCTCATTGTGAACTAAATTAAAAAAACCATTAATATTATCGTGTCCAGAAACCATGTAGACCTGTCTACGAAAAGACATAACATAACACAACTCAGGTTGCTTCAAGCCAAGCGGTATTATCCGCAAAGAACTTACAATTCTGCCATATCGTTTGAGCTGTTCTTCTAGTAATGAATTCGGAATGAACGGTGGTACACCTGACAAAACCGCCTTAGTAGCTGGTTTAATTAGCGGTTCAATATTAATAAACGTGTAGTAGCGCACACCTGGTCGACAGTAGCTATAGAGTCCAGGAAAATAATAACGCTATCATTTGCCCTAGTTGCAGCAACAATATTCTTCGCAACAACAATTTCCGAGATAGAATCAACATAAGAAACAATTGGAATACCACTGACTGACTCACACTTGATTCCATGTTTACGAGTCAGCCCTAAGAAAGGCGTTGTCAACGCCCTGGCAGCCATCTTGCTTGTCAGCGTGGCAGCTCGCCACGATTCAACAACACCAAAAACAAAAACTACCGAAAACAAGGCAGACTTGTGCCAAACATAACTCAAAATACCTTCAAATCGATCACCAAATATTTACAAACAAGTACTAGCAAGAAACTGTGTTTCTACAAGGGTGAAAAATTGACAACTTGTAGGAGCGATGTATCAGCGTGTGCAGCTAATTAGCATACATACATACATACATACAGACAGGGTTGCTGCAAAAACTCCTTTTTGTGCTTCGCACACGAGAGTCAAAAAAAAACTAATCCGTAGACATGGGCAAGGTGTAAAATGTAATCAGCTATTTTATTCGTCCGTAATTTGTACAAAGCGTATAAAGCATTTTCCAAATTAAATGTCGTAACTTGTACGCAATTTCCAATTTCGATTCTTAAACTCAAATTATCAACAATATTATAACAAACAGCCACTCGACTGAGATAGCTCCGCTGTTAGCAATGCAGATTTCAATTAAAGAACAGAAGATATCATTAGAAAATGAACATTATGTATAGTATCAAAGCAATCGGACCTGCTGTTTTAACAAGAGAATTCAATTCGAGAATTAACGATATCATCACAAAATGAACAAGTCTGAGAGAGGTCCACATGTAGTACGTATACGTATAATATTAAAACAATTGAACTTGTGGTTTTTAACAAGAGGTCGAAAATATCACTTTTTACCAAAAATATTCACTAAAATTAAAGAATTAAAGATATCATTACAAAATTAACACATTTGAGAGAGGTCCACATGTAGTACGTATATATGTAATATCAAAGCAATTGGACTTGTGGTTTTTAACAAGAAGTTGAAAATATCACTTTTTACCAAAAATTACAAAAATATTCATCAAAATTAAATAATTGAAGATATCATCATGAAATGAACAAATCTAAAATAGGTCTGCCTGAGGTACGTATATGTATAACCTAAAATCAATCAAACTTCTGGTTTTTAACAAGTCGAAAATATCATTTTGTTACCAAAAAAGACAAAAATATTCATTAAAATTAGAGAATTGAAGATATCATCACGAAATGTTCAAATTTGAGAGAGGTTTACCTGTAGTAACTAAATATGTAATATCAAAGCAATCGGACTTGCGTTTTTTTACAAGAAGTCGAAAATATCACACTTACCAAAAATATTGAATTAAAGTTAACATCATGAAATGAAAGTTTCTTTGGATACGAATGTGAATTCGAGCGTTTGACAGGTGAGAAAACGATTGATAATCCCAAGACAAAGTACCGTTAACACAAGAAAATATTAGTATTTTTAAATGTTAACAAAATTCTACAAATGCTTCCCCCCTCTATGCGACGTGTACTGGAAACGCAAACGAGCCGAACGAATCATAGGCGACACGTCTCATCCCGCGCATGATTTGGTCGAACTCCTACCGTCCGACAGGCGCTATCGATCTCTGGCATCCACATCGTTCCGGTGAGCCAAAGGCTCCCGGCCTATAGCCGTCCAACGCATGACGTCACATTTATGTAAGGCCCCGAGGTAGTCGTTGTTGCATCTAGTCAAATGATTGTATTTACTTTTTTTATTTTACTTTTATTGCAAGGCAATCTAATTTCTATGTGTATTGTTTAAAGCGGGGAGTCGTCACCCACGCATGCGTCAGGTGGCCATAGCGTGTTATTGTTTACAAACTAACGTCTACCCATGAGTCTTTGCGTAATTAGAGTGTGTTGTTATCGTCGCTTAGGACTCAAATCCCGCGCGTGCGCAAGTAACGACCCTCCCGCTTTAATATATTTAGCCAATAAACTATGATATGATGAAAATACATGTTATTCATTTGAACCTAAGCGGTTTTCTCAGGGTACTCATTACGTGTGGATCAATACCCGTCTTTTTTTCTCTGACGTCACGAGCTTTACTTGCTTCTGTCGCTATTTGTAAAATATCACTCAAATCGTGTTTCTTCCATTTTTTCTTAACGTATTTACAAATATCGGCCGTGTATTGACACCCATCTTTTATGGCAGCGTCATACGCTGACGTATCAACTGATGATGTCACAATCAGCATGTCTGGGTACATCGGTCGTTGTATTCTCTGCACACCGTCATCAGACTCGTAGGTGCTGAGGAAAATCATTTTTGGTTTGTTAGCCAGGTTAGGACAGTCTTCATTGCTTAACTCTTTCATAATGTCGTATCCAGTTATGGTTTTTCCATCCGTACCTTTCACACCAACGAAGGAGCCGTGCGTTATCAGAAATATCAACAGACAGTCAGTATCTTCGTCCAGATGTTTAAACATACTAAACAATGACGACATTTTCCCTGCTTCTAAGTTATAGTACACGGTTGTGTTAAATTCCAGGGAAACAAACGTTTCTTTTATCAGTGCTATAAGAGAGAACACGAATACGTCGATAAAAAAACAGTAACAAACACACATGTACATTTACTTATTTTGATTAACCTTTTCATCACCGGACTTTCTCGCCAACATTTTTCTGCACTTTATTCTTATATTCTTCAATATTTCTCAAAATAAACCCTAATTTTGGAGCCAACAGACAATTTTAAGTTTTTACGCCAACAATTTGGCTATTTTTGTTCCAATATTTTGAAGGAAAGTGCAGACTATAAACAGGACTATTTTGTGAGTTTGTGATGAAAAGAAGGAACTGGTGGTGAAAAATTTAAGGCTGACATTCACAATAGATTTCGACTCATTCTCCTTTTGTCCGTGGTCAAAAATAATAAGAACGGTACAGTAGAAGCCACCACAAGAGGGCGTGGTAAACGAAGATACTAGTAGAAGAGAATGATTAGACTCGCATTTCTCCAATTTACTATTATATCACCCACAATTGACAATTTCGAAATATTATCGAACTATACGAAAAGCAAATATTAGTAAAAACACCTGAACATACAAACTCGGGATTAGTTGATCGCTGTGGCACAGTGAATGCTATGAGCATAACTGAGGTCACTTGTCAAGGTCAAATTTATTTGTTATCAAAAACCATTAAAATGTAGCACTATAGTAGTGTACAATATAAATATGTATTCGTTTCACCCCAAACATTTCACTGTTTAACCACGAAACAACGGAGTGCACAATGTTGACTATTATGTTATTATAGCAACAACATTGGCAAAACAGACTACAATAATGCAGAACTACACCACTTACCCGCGTCCGTTTTGAAGCCAGGCTGAATCTCTCTTCCATCATTAAACGAGTAATTACATAAAATAAATACGTGGGAGTTACTGCATTCTGCCAAATGCACATCGTCTGCGTCCGCCATGTTTTAAAATAAACGATCCTTTGAGTGGCCGTGTATGGGTGACACTTCGTCTGACTTCCGGTTGTGGTGAGTGTGGACTCCGACCTCGTCTACGTTGAGTGAACCCTACTGAAGGAACAACTTATGATTGTTTTGTCAAAGCTTTCGGGGGGGTGTACTATAAGTTGTTCTGTTTTAGCAGGCCGACATACGAAAAATACATTTTAAACACTGACCAAATTTCTTGAGCCTTGGGGGGATGTCGGTGGATCACTGTGTGGGCTGGGAAGGGAGGAGGGTGACCATGACCTTGCTAATAGCGGGTTCGTTTCCGATATAATCAATAGGGGGCTCGGAAGGTTTTAACATCATGAAGAGAATATTTATCTGTACAATTAAATTAGAACAATGTGGGGGAAACAGTGAATTATTGGTTGTCATTCGAAAAAAATAGAAACTAACCCCCTAGCACAATGGATAGTACTGCCAAATTACGGTGTAGTGGGTAAGCTATACCGATGACCATGCAACATAGATTGTTTGTTATTTACGAATAGCAACTTGCATTGTGAACAATGGAGGCTAAACATCACCATGCATTTATTTAATTGTGAAGAGCGCACTCTCTCTCTCTCTCTCTCTCTCTCTCTCTCTCTCTCTCTCTCTCTCTCTCTCTCTCTCTCTCTCTCTATATATATATATATATATATATTTAAATGTAACGAATAAAAGATTAATTATGAAAAACAGGAATTCAACTATTTAAATATTTGATTACACTTGAAAATAACTTGTATTTCAGTCACTCTATGACTGTAGATGCGAGTGTTAGTGTGTAGGTGTTGGATTGACAATATTGAGCTGGTAGAAGTGGATGTTAGTGGTTGCCTTTGATCGTCTTGGACATGTTTATGCCATTCCCAGTATTAGTTGTCCCTAGCGTTCGCAGCCAGTGTCGAGCTATGAATCCAGCCAAAATGTGATTTATACAAGCATATACTACATGTGAAAATATATTATGTACACATATTTTGCAGTCACATTCTAATGTTGAGTTGTTGGTATATAACTTGAATATGTGTGATATACTGCTACTACTGCCTATTTAATTGACATTAACGACGGAAAACAATATATTTGCAGTTTGTGAAGATATCTTTGTAACCAGGCCATACAAGTAACACGCTCTTGGTCAATAAATGCGCAACACAACACTATTGACGATTTTGACATGTTTTTTTAAAAGTAGTTTCTTGTGAAGTTTCTGTGTTTCGCAGAAACTGTTCTTTTCCATAGAGAGTCTGCATATGAACTGTACTAGTATATAACCATTGTCATCACATGGTATATATTCCATATTTATA
Organism: Saccoglossus kowalevskii; assembly: GCF_978046115.1. NCBI lineage: Eukaryota > Metazoa > Hemichordata > Enteropneusta > Harrimaniidae > Saccoglossus > Saccoglossus kowalevskii. The sequence goes on from NC_140657.1 coordinate 25,279,340, forward strand.
GTGAATGAGGTATTATAATCTACTCTATATGAAAAATGTTTCCATATTTAATTTTATTTCCGCTGGCCTAACTTAAGTAACTTGTAACGCAATTTTGTCTAGTTAGAACACGTTAAGTGTGTGTGTGGGGGGGGGGGGGTCGGCAAAGACGTACATACTAATGCATTGTTGCACTGTTTTTCAAACATAAGTATGAAATCAAAACGTCCAAAACCATCATTAACGACGTTATACCTAGCTCAAATAATTAGTAAAAAAAGATTGATGAGCTATGCTATATTTAGAGAATTCAGAGGAATGGATAATATGTAAGTTTATGTAAAAAGGAGCCATATGTCAGATTCAGATTTATCCAGCTGAACAAAATATTAAAAAAAGTAAATTATATAAAGAAAAGTTTTTAAATGAGTTGGATCAGGTAGAAATAAATCCCTCAAAATTTTGGAAAACAAAAGCAGAATTAAAAATAATAGCACATTGCCAACAAATAATAGCATTATTGATAGATAATATTGCTCAAGGAGAATGAATCAGACATTTTTCAAATTTAAACACGAAGTGTCGCATTTCTCTCCAGAAAATTAATAAAAATATTACTTTTACATTGGTTTTCTTAAGTTACACATTTTAATCTTGACCTCTCCAATAATTAGGTTTATCCTCCAATCAGTTCAGTTAAGTTTATGTTATCTGTGACCCGACATCCGATTTATTGAGAAGAGTATTGAGTCAGTAATTGAAATTGGTTGTGTGGCAGAACAATATCGATTATTGGTACTGGGTAAAGTTAATTCGGATCGCCCCATGTTGTTAAGTGCCGTTGCATGGATAATTTGTTATGTTATTCGTGAAAACAAACTCTGTACAGTATAGCTATGGACAACAACACAAATTTATCATTCTGTTTGAGCATCGTGTTGCTTATGGTTGCGTTAGGTAAGTCTCTAACCGTACTCGGGAAAGTAAATAACATTCATTTGTTGTCACCCGTCAATATTTTTTTGATAGTTTTCACATCCACACATCCGCCATCGTACCAGCGCCACCGAAACAGGACGACAATGGCGACTGTGACGTAAAAACCTCTAAAGACGATATGTCTAAAGGAGTTAATTTGAATTCAAATATACTAATGAAGTGTTTCGAATATATGTGTCGAGAAATGCTTTTAATTCAATTGCTCAGAAATGTATTACGGTGTTTCATATTTCTTCTCATTTTCCCGTGTTGTGTGCCGTGAATAATTCGCATTGAATTGTCGTATATCGGTGGGTCGCTCATAGCTACGTGTCTGAAATAAAATCTTTAAGATTCAGAATATTAAATAACGCAGTCTCTATGAGTACGTTTGTCGACACCGTTGTTGTCCGCTAGAATTGAGTTCCGCTTCTACCGATATATGCAATGAAACAATTTAAAAGTTTATAAACAAACAGGTAACCGCATAAATCACGAAGAAGTGTTTGTTTCAAGCATTGATTTGCAAATAAATCAATAAATCTTCCTTTGCATATGCTTAAGGGAATTGAGAGTTTCTACAGTATTGGAAGTGGGACGGATTTTGCGTGATGAGAACGCCAGGCGACCGGGTGACGGAGAACCGGGCCAGTATTGAACATTTCCTCACTAAGTTGTTTACTTAGTTGATTCCCAACCCCACGCTTCAAAACAAAAACTGTCATGCACTCCTTGTTCCAGAAGGATGGTGTGTAATAAATGGTTTAGTTATCATTACAATTTGGTTGTCAAAATTCGGACGTGTACCCATTTCCAGAATCCGGTTAAATACATGCTTAGTCAACGCAATTTTTGCTGACCCCCCGCCCGAGGTTAGTATTTGACAATTTACAATTGCTTTCTGGAACAATTATTAACAGTGTTCAACCTGAAAGTTCAATTATTCGTCTAAATGGTATCAGGACAAAAGTGCGAGGTAGCAACATACATGCATCTTAATTGGAATCAGTTATTAACATAAATTTGTCCTAATCTTTATAAACAGGGGATCGGTTTGAAGTTAATCCATCGCTGTATTATTAATTGTTTATTGTCCGTTCAATCTGGTTATAATGTGTTAAAGAATGGTACTGAATGTCTGCTGCAAAAATAAAATGATTTTATTTTGAACTTTGTTTTAGTTCAGTGTCGAAATGCAGCGCTTCTAGAATGAAATTTGATGCAGAGATACATTTTCTTCTACAAAAATTTACCATCAACCATCATCAAATATGTAACATCTAAATCGAATGTAATGTGGTAATATTATGATTGTTTTCCCGATAAGCACTTATATAAAAACTATTGTTCGAACTCGGCATTCACGGATTTTGCCGCCAGTATCTCTTGCAGCTAGCACGGTAATTTCATGCAGAATCAGTGCAAACCAAAATTCAAAGTGAATCAGCTTAGAAGAAAATATGGTATATTCGAACACAATCTCTCTGTAAATGAACTGTGATCTGAAGCAATAAAACGATAAACGGAGAGGCCAGAGAAGGTCATTGAAAATAAATTCTCCCGCGACGTCTGAATTTAATTCCCTATGGAAAATATACTACGTTACCATTGTTTTTTTATTGCGAGAGTTTTATAAAGCGTTAATGCAAACATTGTTGCACAATTGTAAACATCTCAAAGTGCTTATCAGGTAAACGGTCATAATTTAATACTTAACACTCCTTGTAAACACCTTTTGTGACTACGCCGAGTAGTTGTTTCGTGTTTGCTCAGGTTTTATCGATAGTAGCACATTATTAACCTGGAAATGTGCCATAAATAGTTTCGCGTTTGTCAAATCTCATGTTGAAGTCATTACGATTCACTACGTTCGATTTCCCGCAGTGTATGGAAAATGGTATGTTTTGTAATTGTTTGTTACTCCGTGTTCTTCCGATAATATTATTAATATAGCTTGCGCATACTGTGTTTCCTGAGGTCAGTAAACCGGAAGATAAGTCAGATTTCGAATGAGCCAAAAGCGCAGTCGCTGTACATCACTCGTCCGTGTTTCCAACACGCGGCGTACAAAATCCCCCAAATAAAGTGTCATCTTTCAACTATCTCGTATCAGTGGAAAGATACTTAGTATTTCAGGCTCTTCCAGTGTTACTAAATAGGAAACCGTTGTAATTGGGGGGAAATACATGTAAATTACACTATTGATTGTGCAGAGGTAGTGAAGGCCAATCAGATTGGCTTATTCAATTTAAATGTATTTCTGAAAACATAGATTTTAGTTTATATATGATATTATAATTATCGCCAGGTATGATATTTACTGTTTCTAAATGTAATTAGAGATTGCACACCAAGCACATACATATAACACGTAAATATATAACATATATGTATTTAAGTGAGATTAGGACAAATACATTTTTTTGTGATTACACATCGCCGTCCATTAATTAATTCTGAAGAATCACCGTGCATTAATCAATTCTGAAGAGCGCACTCCATATATATATATATATCCATATTTAAATGTAACGAATAAAAGATTAATTATGAGAAACAGGAATTCAACTATTTAAATATTTGATTACACTTGAAAACAACTTGTATTTCAGACAGTTACCCTATGACTATACACTGACTGTAGATGCAAGTGTTAGAGTGTAGGTGTTGGATTGACAATATTGAGCTGGTAGAAGTGGATGTTAGTGGTAGCCTTTGATCGTCTTGGACAATCCATTTGGACATGTTTATGTCATTCCCAGTATTAGTTGTCCCTAGCGTTCGTAGCCAGTGTCAAGCTATGAATCCAGCCAAAATGTGATTTATACAAGCATATACTACATGTGAAAATATATTATGTACACATATTTTGCAGTCACATTCTAATATTGAGTTGTTGGTATATAACTTGAATATGTGTGATACACTGCTACTACTGCCTATTTAATTGACAACGACGGAAAGCAATATATTAGCAGTTTGTGGAGATATTTTTGTAACCAGGCCAAACAAGTAACACGCTCTTGGTCAATAAATGCGCAACACAACACTATTGACATGTTTTTTTTAAAGTATTTTCTTGTGAAGTTTCTGTGTTTCGCATAAACTGTTCTTTCCCACAGAGAGTCTGAATATGAACTGTACTAGTATATAACCATTGTCATCACATGCTACATATTCCATATTTATAGTGAATGAGGTATTATAATCTACTCTATATGAAAAATGTTTCCATATTTAATTTTATTTCCGCTGGCCTAACTTAAGTAACTTGTAACGCAATTTTGTCTAGTTAGAACACGTTAAGTGTGTGTGTGTGTGGGGGGGGGGGGTCGGCAAAGACGTACATACTAATGCATTGTTGCACTGTTTTTCAAACATAAGTATGAAATCAAAACGTCCAAAACCATCATTAACGACGTTATACCTAGCTCAAATAATTAGTAAAAAAAGATTGATGAGCTATGCTATATTTAGAGAATTCAGAGGAATGGATAATATGTAAGTTTATGTAAAAAGGAGCCATATGTCAGATTCAGATTTATCCAGCTGAACAAAATATTAAAAAAAGTAAATTATATAAAGAAAACATTTTAAATGAGTTGGATCAGGTAGAAATAAATCCCTCAACATTTTGGAAAACAAAAGCAGAATTAAAAATAATAGCACATTGCCAACAAATAATAGCATTATTGACAGATAATATTGCTCTAGGAGAATGAATCAGACATTTTTCAAATTTAAACACGAAGTGTCGCATTTCTCTCCAGAAAATTAATAAAAATATATCTTTTACATTGGTTTTCTCAAGTTACACACTTGAATCTTGATCTCTCCAATAATGTGATTAGGTTTATCCTCTAATCAGTTCAGTTAAGTTTATTTTATTTGGATTGGACATCGGATTTATTGAGAAGAGTATTGAGTCAGTAATTGAAATTGGTCTAGGCTGGTTGTGTGGCGGAACAATATCGATTATTGGTACTGGGTAAAGTTCATACGGATCGCCCCATGTTGTTAAGTGCCGTTGCCTGGATAATTTGTTATGTTGTTTGTGAAAACAACAGTTCATCATTTCACTGTGCGCTATATTTATCAGAACTGTGTTGAAACAAACTCTGTACAGTATAGCTATGGACAACAACACAAATTTATCATTCTGTTTGAGCATTATGTTGCTTATGGTTGCGTTAGGTAAGTCTCTAACCGTATTCAGGCAAGTAAATAACATTGATTTGTTGTCACCCGTAAATATTTTTTTATAGTTTTCATATCCATACATCCGCCATCGTACCAGTGCCTCCGCAACAGGACGACAATGGCGACTGTGACGTAGACACCTCAAAAGACGATATGTCTAAAGGAGTTAATTTGAATTCAAACATACTAATGAAGTGTCGGTGGGTCGCTCATAGCTACGTGTCTGAATAAAATCTTTAAGATTCAGAATATTAAATAACGCAGTCTCTATGAGTACGTTTTTTCGACACCGTTGTTGTCCGCTAGAATTGAGTTCCGCTTCTACCGATATATGTAATTAAACAATTTAAAAGTTTATGCAAAACAGGTAACCGCATAAATCATACAAAGAAGTGTATGTGATGAGAACACCAGGCGGCCGTGTGACGGAGCCACCGGGCCAGTATTGCAAATTACCTCGTCAAAACAAAAACAATGTTTACTGTCATGCACCCATTGATCCACAAGGATGATCGGAATCAGTTATTTACATAAATTTGTTCTAATCTTTATAAACAGGGGATTGGTATGAAGTTAATCCATCGCTGTTTTATTAATTGTTGATTGTCCGTTCAATCTCGTTATAATGTGCTAAAGACGTGGACTGAAAGTCTGCTGCAAAAATCGGATGACTTTATTTTGAACTTGATTTGTTTTAGTTCAATTAACAGGAAATCCTCTCATAGTGGACTAAAAGTCTGCTGCAAAAATCGAGTGATTTTATTTTGAACTTGATTTGTTTTAGTTCAATGTCGAAATACAGCGCTTCCAGAGGGAAATGCAATGCAGAGATACATTTACTTCTGCAAAAAATTACCAGCAACCATCATACAATGTGTATACCACCGGTAACATCTAAATCGGGCGAAACGATGGAGGTTACAGTGATTGTAATGTGATAATAATATAATTGTTTTCCCGATAAGCACGTATATAAAAACTATTGTTCGAACTCGGCATTCACGGATTTTGCCGCCAGTATCTCTTGCAGCTAGCACGGTAATTTCATGCAGAATTAGTGCAAACCAAAATTCAAAGTGAATCAGCATAGAAGAAAATATGGTATATTCGAACACAATCTCTCTGTAAATGAACTGTGATCTGAAGCAATAAAACGATAAACGGAGAGGCCAGAGAAGGTCATTGAAAATAAACTCTCCCGCGACGTCTGAATTGAATTAACACTGGAAAATATACTATATTACCATTGTTTTTTTATTGTGACAGTTTTATAAAGCGTTAATGCAAACATTGTTGCACAATTGTAAACATCTCAAAGTGCTTATCAGGTAAACGGTCATAATTTTATACTTAACACTCCTTGTAAACATCTTTGGTGACTACGTACGCCGAGTAGTCGTTTCGTGTTTGCTCAGGATTTATCGATAGTAGCACATTATTAACCTGGAAATGCACCAGAAATAGTTTCGCGTTTGTCAAATCTCATGTTGAAGTCATTGCGATTCACTACGTTCGATTTCACGGGATCTGGCAGTGTATGGAAAATGGTATATTTTGTAATTGTTTGTTCTTCCGATAATATTATAAATATAGCTTGCGCATACTGTGTTTCCTGAGGTCAGTAAACCGGAAGATATGTCTCATTTCGAATGTGCCAAAAGCGCAGTCGCAGTAGATCACTCGTCCATGTTTCCAAATCGCGGCGTACAAAATCCCCTGAATAAAGTGTCATCTTTTAACTAACTCGTATTAGTAGAAAGTTACTTAGTATTTCAGCCCCTTCCAGTGTTTCTAAGTATGAAACCAGTGGATTTCAATTCCAAATTACCTTTGAGTTTCTATATATTAATCATTTTAATATATATATATATATATAGTAATATAACAGTAACTGTTATTTGAAATTCCGGCTTTTAAGAGTGTGGCAACTCAGCATAAAAGTAGACACAAACTATATACTCCTATAACAGAGGGAGAGCGCATTGAATTTGTGGGAAAATCTATTTTTGTCAACACAAGTCTCGCGTCTTTTATCATTTAATTATAAGTATTAAAATTAAATTTATTTTCTATTTCATCTTCGTTACAATAAATATATTCGATACGTAAATTATGACATGAAATTCGAAATCTACATAAAGGTACATTGCCAATCATATTCAAATAACAGTTTGTAAGTTACATTAGGTAGACAATTTGGAGGTTGTGTTAGATTATTACGCCATTCCTGAATGTCAATATCACGACACCCTTGTTTGAACTTCTTCTGAAATAGGAGTGAATGGTAAAACATGTACTGGTTATTACAATTCATATGGATATTTCGTCTCTTCATTCTCATGTCCGACTTATTATGATGACTATGACGAGTATTATTGCTGTGGAACCAGTACTCACAAGTACTGTTGTGATTACTTAACTTATTACGGTACTTGGCTCGATAGCGAAGAAGATAGCGATTATGTCGATGACACTGTTTCGTAAGTAAAACATTATTCTAGTTTGTGAATTTCTAATTCGGTTTATCGACCCAGTTACAATTTCCAATAGCGTTAGGCTGTTCCTTGTTTAACACACTAACATTCACGATATGGTCACCCACCACATCAAATGGGGACTGCCCTATGTTCTGACATCTCTATGTTCTGACATCTCTATGTTCCGACACACAGTATACTTGTGTCAAACTGAATCTGACTAGCAGAATATAGAGGTGTCGGAATATAGGTGTGTAACTTCTAAAACATTGATGCTGTTCTCATCAATCTTAAACATCCTCAATTTGGTCAACCTGAATATACACTTAATTTGGCATGTGTATTTGGCTGCCCTCCTTGTCAAACACATTTTAAATTTGGCAACCCTTTCAATCATGCTTAATTTGACTATCCCCCACATCAAACACCTCAACACTTTAATTTGGCTGCCATTCACGTACCCCAAGAGCTTCAATTTGGCTTCCCTACACGTCCACATTACACCGTCCTCAGTTTGTTAGTCCTCCACGTCAAACGTTCCAATATAGTCCATTTAATTGCACTTCATGTCAAACATTCTCAATCCAGCGACCATAAACATCAAACAACTTAATGTTCTCAATTTGGATGCTCTTCATGTCGAACAACCCAACATTCCCAATTTGTCTGTCTTTCACATCAAACACTTTGTTCGTTCTTCTCGCCAAACATCACACTAACCTCAATTTGGCAGTTCTCCACAATGAAATACCCATCATCCTCAATTTGACTTCCACATCGAAGACTTCAATATCTTTAATTCCTTCTACGTTAAAACCCCCAAAATATCAATGACGATGTCTCCATAATAACGTGCTGCCTCCACTTACAACACCCACGCAATTTGGCTGATATCCTTGCTATTGTCATGATTTATATTTCCATGTGTTTAGCTGAGGCCTCTTTTGGCAGTCATATCGACTTTCACTGATGACCCCTGGATAATCGACACCTGCTTGTAACTTGTCATGATCAGGTTCATTCGTATGTTAGGGAATTAGTGATTGGAACAACTGGCTGATATAAATGGTCGACTATGGAAGTTGGTTAAGTCAATATAAATATGAGAGTTATATCCCGATATCGAGGGCAATTAATCAGACATTATGGCGTGTTGATTACTTTGCGTGATTGGCTATATGTGTGGAGGCCACGCCTCGAGTTCTTGAACTCTTCTGTAACTGGTTAACAGTTGGGAAGTGAATAAAGCTGATCTTAGTTAGTAGGCAAGGAGGCAAGCAGTCCTGGGGCAGCCTTGACGCAGTCTTAACGCGGTCTTGGGTGAGTTTCGACTTAGTGCTGAGATGAGAGGTTGAAACGATTCGATTTTCTGTGTGTATTTTTTCAATAGAAAGGTGGAGAATTCACCGAACTTGGTACCTCTGACGTGAAGGTTTAATAACACTCAATTAATCTTTCACACTATACACCCCAATTTTGTTAATCCAATCTGGCTTTCCTCTACACCAAACACCTCACATTCCCCCTTTGACTACTTTCCATGTCATATACCCCACATCATCAATTTGGTTGTCCTCTACGTTAAATGCCTTAACATACTTATCTACACCTTAGTATTGATAATTTGGCTGCTCTCTAAGTCAAACAATCGTAATCCGGCTTTTTTACACGCCCAGACACCATCAATTTGGCAACCTTTCATTCCACATACATCTATATCCCAATTCTTTCACATCAACTATATATATCTTAATATAATAATGTATACCATATCCTGGGTATGCTTTATTTTTGTAATCGACCATGCACATTCTGTACTTGTTACTGATTTTATTTCAAAAATTATATTCAAGTAAATTGTCCGATTACTTTTAGAACTGGCCTTATTGTTGGTGTTGTTTTTGGAGTTATTGGATCGATTATTTTCGTCATTGGCGGGATTGTTATCTGTATGTGTGTTTGTGCCAGTTCGGGAAATAATCAACGGACTGCTACTGTCTCCCACATACAAGGTAAGGCACGTTATATTTTACGGTGGTCCACAAATACAACATTACAAATTGACATGATATAACTTAAAATTCATAGGACATAACTTTAAATTCACTGGACATAACTATGAATTCACAGGACATAACTTCAAATTCTTAGAACATAACTTTAAATTCACAGAATATAACTTTAAATTCACAGGACATAACTTTAAATACACAGGACATAACTTTAAATTCACAAGACATAACTTTAGATTCACAGAACATAACTATAAATTCACAGGACATAACTTTAAATACACAGGACATAACTTTAAATTCACATGACATAACTTTAAATTCATAGGACATAACTTTAGATTCACAGGACATAACTTTAAATTCACAGGACATAACTTTAAATTCATAGGACATAACTTTAAATTCATAGGACATAACTTTAAATTCACAACACATAACTTTAAATTCACGGAACACAACTTTAGATTCACAGGACATAACTTTAAATTCACATGACATAACTTTAAATTCACAGGACATAACTTTAAATTCACATGACATAACTTTAAATTCACAGGACATAACTTTAGATTCACATGACATAACTTTAAATTCACAGGACATAACTTTAAATTCACATGACATAACTTTAAATTCACAGGACATAACTTTAGATTCACAGGACATAACTTTAGATTCACAGGACATAACTTTAAATTCACAGGACATAACTTTAGATTCACAGGACATAACTATAAATTCACAGGACATAACTTTAAATTCACAGGACATAACTTTAGATTCACAGGACATAACTTTAGATTCACAGGACATAACTTTAAATACACAGGACATAACTTTAAATTCACAACACATAACTTTAAATTCATAGGACATAACTTTAAATTCATAGGACATAACTTTAAATTCACAGGACATAACTTTAGATTCACAGGACATAACTTTAGATTCACAGGACATAACTTTAGATTCACAGGACATAACTTTAAATTCACAACACATAACTTTAAATTCATAGGACATAACTTTAAATTCATAGGACATAACTTTAAATTCACAGGACATAACTTTAGATTCACAGGACATAACTTTAGATTCACAGGACATAACTTTAAATTCACAGGACATAACTTTAAATTCACAGGACATAACTTTAAATTCACAGGAAACAACTTTAAATTCACAGGACATAACTTTAAATTCACATGACATAACTTTAAATGCAGCACTGTATCGACCAAACATTTTGAGCGGAATATACTGGCTACAATTTAGATGGGACAACTGTGAACAGAAACGGACAAGAACAAAGTCATCATACTTATATCAGGGGGAAATTCTTCTCCACGGGGTTCTCCACACTTCCCAGGGGGAATCTCGTCTCGTCTCTATATCTCGTCCCCTTGAGGTATGGGATCGGGAAAGTCACTTAAGCTTTACAGTCAAATAAGACACACACAACGAAATACGTTTCAGCTCTCGTCTTAGTCGGTCAATCGAGCACTCTATAAGACACAGCGCCCTGGGGAAAAATCCCCAAGACTATCGCAAGGCTGACCCAAGACTCTCTTTTAGACTGCATCAACACTCGCCCCAAGGCTCTCCAGGACTGCTCTCGACTGCGTCTATCGTGGAGTCCTCCCCAAGACCAACTCAAACTCTCTTTATTCATTTTCAAAACTCTAACCAATTACAAAGCAGTAAAAAGACTGTAGGGCGTAACCTTCAATCATAAAGCCAATCACACTAAGTACTGAATACGTCATATCTTTTGATTAATCGTTCATTACATTAATAACTATGGATACCAACTGTCAGAATGAGTAGTCAGAATAGCGACGGTTATCTGCAATTAGTTCCAAATCACTGAGCCAAGTTCCGTCCAAAACTTCAAATAGGCCTAAACGATGACAGACATAACACAGCAATTCGCTAATAATCAGCTAATTAAGTCGGTCAACAGATACGCAAAAACAAATTCATGACACTTACATTAACAATTAATAAGGCACTGCCCGGAATAGTTGTTACACAATAATTGGAAACGCATCGTACTTTATTTGCAAATAATGACAATTTATGTACTCTAATGCATATATATGTGACATGTATTCCTTTATTACTCCGAATTGACGGCATTTTGATACATACATACATGTATGTCACTATTATTCTCATTACAGTCAACCAACGTCAGCCCACTACAGTTGATATCGCGTCATATTCTCAAAACCCACTACCACCAGTTTACCAACAGGGAGCACCATCATATGAATAACCAATGCCAGAAATATGCAACGAATATGGACATTTTAATGATTGTTTACATTAATTATGTAATATTGTCATTGTGTCGTTAGCTGAGGTGCAGTCAATGAAGATAGATGTTTATTGAACAAGCTGTTGCAAATATTTTTTTAAAATAATTTTAAAACTACATTCGAGGTGGAAGTTGACAGGAAAATATTTGTTTCCCCATATAACTGTTATCACACGAGAGACAAATATTGACGTTCGTTCTTGAAACAGGTTTTGGTATTATCGTCAGCTTAGTTGGTGATATGACATTATTTCTCTTGAAAATTGTTTCTAATCATCATGTTGAATCTGAATATTTTGCTCTGTTTCTGTTATCAGCAAAATTGCATTGTATTTTTTACAAGTCGCTATTCGTGCACATCTAACCTCCAAGCATCAGAAATAAACAATAATAATAAACAATCACATTAGCGCAAATTGTGTTTCATAATGGCGATCATCTATGCAAATTATGTGGGGCGGCGGGAAGTATTGGATTCACGGTAAGATATGCTCGTTTAAGAACCAGTAAAAAAATACATGTACAACCAACTATGTGGTGATTTCTGTATGATCCTCATCAAAAACACGAAACAAATGAAAATGAATACACTGATATTGTAGGGGTACTTCGCAGAAAGTACAAACGAACAAATTCGAAAAATACTCGCTTAGTTGTGCAAATATTTTTTAATATTTACATCGCTTATTGTTTTTCTATTTTGTATTAATCCAGCAGATAATACTGTAGTTGTGTTTGTATACTTTTTGGAATCGGGCGGATTAATATACTGTATGGCAGTAAACATTTCAATCTTTCTAGCATTTTTTAGTCATACATACATCAGTTATTTGTTTTATGTACAAGATTAAATATGTTTGTGTAATTCAGATGCGAGACAGAATAAATACGGTTGACTTCTCAAATGTGTTTTAATGTTCTCCATCATCATTTCCTAGTTTGTATGCTTTGTGTAGAAAGCCACATTTTGGATGACCATCAGACAGTACTGTCCCAACAATGGATATGGTTCAGTTTAACACTGTAACATTGAATTTGATGATGTCCATAAGACATTACAGTCAAGCAGTGCAATTCGAAGGGAGGGGTATGCTAATTGAGTCTTTCAATAGTGAGACTGTCGTTCATTTGCATTTGATGATAATTTACATGTGTCTATGCTTACGTTTCACAACCCAGTGGTATTAAAACAGGGCATTGAATTATGAATTTACTTTACCCATCTGGTTGTCTATTTCAAACGAATCTTCAAAGTTAATGGCTTGAGATATTTATCGGACCACTGCGCCACTGCATTGTCATTACCTGTGGATTTTAAAACAATTTCTGAGTGCCTGAAGGCACCTACTGCCAAACCTATTTGGGAAGATGTTTCGAAAACTCAAATTCCGAAATGTCTTAAATCATCAATATATACAAAATGTTTTTTTAAACCAAAACTTTATTGATGTATTTATTGATGAGGCTGCTGAACAACTTTCTATTTTTAATTTCAGTTGCTGACAGCAGCACAAAAAAGACATGAAAGGAAACGACACAAAATTGAGAGAATTAATCGACCATGCTATAATAAAACTTGTTACGAAACAATATCACTATATTATATATATAAAAAAACAGAAAAACAACAACAATACAGATATACATTAAATGGCAGGAGTAAATCTTTGATCTGTGTCGTCACAAAGTATTCCATTTATTAGGCAATTATGGCTGAATTTAAAGCCATCGGGATGAATTTAAAATAAATAAATAAGACGTTATGATAAAATTCCTCCCGTTTTCTACATTGCGAACAATCTTCGTTTACTGATTTTGACAAGTGAATTCACAAATAAATGAAAAATATTTCAAAACGAAATGAATTCAATAATAATTGTATCTTCGTCTGTAAAAAACAAAAGAATTTCCCAATGTCAAGTCTTTATTGTTGTGTAAACACTATTACAATTGTAAGCAGACTTTTAGTGTAGTTTATACTTACGTATGAAAGGTAGTCTATGATGCGCACATACCCGTACTGATGTCAACAACTCTCAAAATAACCTTCTGACCTTGAACAACAGAGGGCGCTATATCAAATCCAGGGAAACTAGTGTACAGCACAGGCCGGAAGGAAGTGAAAATCACTATTTCGACTAAATGCAATTGTGTTAATCATTAACTAGATTTACCTGTGCACATAACTCATCTAAAGCTTTGGCTGAAACTTATGTATGTACAGTAGTTATACGACCAGTGTTCTGTCCTCAATAACATTATCTCGACGGCAAATCTACATTAACAATGGAAACTCTTGGCTTACTACTGTCGTTAACGTTCTGTTGCCTTGCACTCACTGTCACAGGTATGTATTCACGGCGTATGTATTCTTCTGTCTTCAAATTACGTGTTCTTGACCCAACAGTTTTCTAAGATTGTCAGACACTATCGATTATGGCGCAAACATGTACTGTTGCAGTAACAGTACATGAAATGTATAACGGGTATCTCAGGTGCATAGTACCAGTGTGTTATATATTCACTAAAAACATTTGTTTTTATTTGACACAACTGAAATGTAAGATTTAAGTTGTACACGATTTACTGATTTAAAGTGACAAAACATTCAGTAAGAGCCACAACAACTACACTCAGTTAACAATTGTGTTCAGTCTTATTTTTGTAACTGTTCCGCCCGGCATAACACCCCAAACCTTAAATTTGCTTAAATATTTATTATGACATGGGTTTGGTATTACACTACAGTACTGTAACATATTATATAGTGAACAGTCTCATTTAAAATGTATGTTTCCCCACTATAGAGGTAAAAAGCGATTATTGCTACGGTTATTACGACTCCGATGGTAATTATACAGAAGGCTTCTACTGTCCCAAAACGGTTAATTCAAGCTCTGAGGCAGGGTATAATTCCAGCTCTAAAACATACTGCTGTCAGTCAAGTACCGACAAATACTGTTGTGATTATGACGATTGGTTGTCTGATGGAGTATCTGATGTCGTTATTTGCGGGTGAGTTATTATAACATTTTTGAGAGAGATATCCGAATCGCCTGGACCAACGCAATAAAATATGTGATAGTCGTACTTTTTTGAGCAGGAAACCTACGAAAACTCTACCACAGTACAATGCTAGTCTCGAACTTCTAATAGCGCATACGGGTGGTAGTTGGGAATTACATAAATTCTACAATTAGTATTGTTTTGCCCATATATACAGTTGTTGGTGTAATTGCAGGATGCTTGTATGCACGGCATACCTTTACGCTTCGTCATATAACTACTTGACCCCATTGGTACCAGTATACGACGTTAATAGGAGTAGTTGAGCAAGACATTTTACATCCTGCTTGTAGTACACAAATAGCTTTCAATAGTAAATATTACTGTTGACATAGTAACTGTAACTACAGCAACGCAATAACAATTTAAATTAAAATTAAAAAAACTAGTGCCTGAATGGCCGGGGAGGGGGAGAAATAATTGGTCCATCGGAGCATATATTCATTCGCATTTGATTGATAGTTCTGTTAATGGTACTATGACCAATAAGGAACGGCACGTTCAAAGTTGTATGTATTATAATGATCTCACCCTTTTGCTACCACGTCAAATTGAAGATCTGAAAATTTAAATACACACCAGTCTTAAATGTCATAATTATAACTATATAACTAAATGAACTAAATTTCATTATAATGATATGATAGGCAGAATATTTGGTACAATCTGTGCTGCCAGTTTAGTTTTGATCACGAATGTTGATGGTAGTATATCAAACTTTCAACAAGTCATGTGGTAAAAATAAGTGACGTTTTTCAGCCATCTTAATAACCTTCACAAAATAACATTGTATACAAATACAACGAAAAGCTTTTCTAAATTCACACCATTTTCTTGCTTTTGTCTGGTCGTGTCTCCTGGCAACTGAAAAAAGTGCACAATGTTTTTCGGTGCTTGTGTAGTAAGCCTTTGTATGTGAAAATATATTTATATGACACTATTTGGTATATTAATAAACAGGACATCTGTAGACTACATTGGTATTGTGGTTGTGGTTGTTGCTGTACTCATCACTATTGGAGCCATTGCTGGTATAATTGCATGTGTGTGTTGTTGTATCAAAAAGAGAAGTAACAATAGTACACGTGCCCACGTGATTCGTAAGTACAACAAACAAACATCTACTATGATCACCTGACGTGGGCGTGTGATTAATGGTTTCAATAAATCTTTTGGTGGTAGTTACTTTATCTCAAAAATATATTGGAATGGCATTTTTTTAAGTAACGCGTGGCACTTAATAATGCAAATGTTCGCACCGTTTTGGACAATTCGCTCCATAAATGTAAAAATTAGACATTCGTACTTACAACGCTTGTTACATTACATTGACTATATTTGTTACAACTTTACAGATACCCAACCTTATCTACAACCACAAGGCGCACTATGGACTGCAGAATCACCTCCAGTTTATGGGGTACAACCAACGTTCACTGAGCCACCACCACCACCATATGATACATTATACGGCAAATAAGTACCTCCATAAACACACTGGGACAAAACAAGTACATATACCCAAGACGAGTGTCATTTGTGTCTTGTCCCATCATAACACTACAAACAGAAATGGGATAACGCTACAAACAGAAATAAGAAGAAGTAGAAGAAAATGTACTTCATGATTTAGTATTCCCCAAGTTCTAGTTTTTTTTTTTCATTTTTAAAAATTGGAATGATTATATGGCGTGGGATGTAATTGTATTTTTACTGCTTTTAATTTGTTTTTTATTTGTTATTATATACCATTAATGATGATGTTTTTTCCACAACCATCTGTTTCACGGTCAAATTAATTCTACATTGACCGAGGAGAACGATTTCTGCACGTAATCTTTGAATGCTATTGAGTTTGATGCTTAATTTTGATGAACAATGGTCTATGATGATTCAGTGAAATTACAGAATACTTTGTTAGGGACACTCGTGAGATTGTGTCTAGACGTGTTTTTAATCAGTGATTGTGAACTCATTGGAGTGGAACTATTTGGCGGCTTTTATCTAATCAACCATTATCATCATGTATGCTGTTAATTGTATGAAATTATTTCGCAGGTTTCTAGTTATGGCGAGGTATATTTATCATCAAGGTAAATATACCTCACTCACTTTAAGATCATTACGCTACTGAAGTGTTTACGATTGGTTTAATAGTATGGACGTAATGCGTTATGGTACTGTGATTGGCTCATGTAACTTTATAGGGCAAAGTTTATTTAAGAATGTCGCACAGCTCAGACAACCGTCACACCGGAACAACCTTAACAATAAAGCACAAACTCCAGTAAGGATATGACACCCATGAACTTCTATTATGTTGGGGATATACAAAAGCACCAAGACAACGTCCAACTACCCATTCAACGTCATGAATGCTCAGCCTGAATGCCAAAGCGAACAAAATATATATTGCAACTATGACAAGATCGTCAGAAAACACTGTCGCATCCAGAAATTCGGTAGGGCCGCTCCTATTGACGTGACCGTAGGCCACGTCCGCGCACCTTCGGTGGGCTGGGTTTGCCAATTGAATTGTCATCTTTTTGAGGGGGTGCCTAACGCGGCCTTTAATACGCGCGTGGAAAACCTGCTTATCGACACATCTCGACGATTCCGAGGTATACCACCGAATGCATCTTTTCAACGTGTATGTAACGGCGACTGCGGTCCGGTAGCATAGTGGTTTTCGCATCAGACTCATGATCGGTAGACCCAAGTTTAAATCCTACCTTAGGCTGAACATCAAACGGTTGACCCCTACCCTGGGTGAGTGTGCCACAGACTCAATGGGAACGCCAATTCGCACTAGCACTTGCAATTTGCATATACAAAAAACAAAATGACAGGAGAGACAACAGTGACACTCAACGTCCACAAAAAATATTTAAAAAGAAAAAATCGGAAAATGAAATCCTTTTCAAGGCTGTGGGTGCAATTTAAACATTTAAAATACTTTTAAAATACGTTTTCGACAATCATTTTGTCGTATGAAAAAAAAAATCCGGACATCTAAATCATTATAGCGCAAAGTTTAATCAAGTTTGGGAAAAAATCGGAAACTATTGAAGATACTGTTTTTTTTTTTTTTTTACCAGATAGCATATTAGTATGTAACAGTACATATTTAATTCTCCCTGCAATTGGGGTTAGGTAACTTGTAAGAGTTTCGAGGTTAGCTTCCAAGTCGACGGCTCACTCTGAGACAGCATTTACATTTGAGTACAGTATGACCTGCCTTCCACCTATCTGGTATTAGATTTAGGAGACTAGCTTGCGTAAAGCACTTGATATTAACACCCAAGACGGAAACGTTCAGAGATACTGACTTCAATGTTCACCACTCCAGAACAAAAAGCCCAATTATAGGTCGGTGAAAAATTCGTTGCACGGTCGTGACCGGTGAAACATATTGTGGAATTGGGGTCGGTAGTCAGTTGCGTTACACTATTAATTTTTAGAAGCCAGTTATTTGTTTAAATCTTTGTATTGACTACATGTATGTTGAGAACGAAATGTGTGAACAAACTATGAATACGTGTGTATATGTGAGACGAATGTCTCTTAATGTCAAACAGCCAAGAAGGGGGGGGGGGGTAGCTGGTACAGTTTTACGGGAAATAAAAAGGGGCTTTTCACAATTTACAAAAGACGTTTTTACAGTTTATAGTAAAAATTGAATTTTGCAGTGAATTGTGTCATCTAGTCGTTTTACAGTTTCGAAAATGTAATTTCCCTGGATTATTCTTTACGACTTTTTTTATTTGGATATAAATTCTTGTACGTACCGAGAAAAATGACACATTTTTACAGTGTACGAAAAAATATTTGATTGATTACGTTGTACGTCTAGCCTGTGATTACAGAATTCCGGAATTTATTTTTTCAATTTACGTTGTACGAACAAACAAATATTGCAATTACGTTGAAGGAAAATAACCTCTGCCCCCTCTCAGCCAACACTTAGTCTTTTGCAAGAGAAAATTTACTCACCGGTCACTTATTTCTCATATACACGCCTGAATCTTAATATAACATTATTTAACATAGTTAGAAACAAAATGTGCAAATGTATGTGAAAACAAACAGAATTGTGCAGTTCTTTAACATCGCCCAGGATTTCTGATGGTTCGTCCCTTAGTCGTCCATTTTAAATGTATTAATACGTAATTTGTATATAAATGTGACAAGGCTGTGACGCGAAATATAGTTCTTTTTATGAAACGACACTGAACAGGTTTAACCACATGCTATACATTTATGAAAAATGTAATTATAATAGAAATGACATATTACTTTAATTATTTCACAATCTGTTCACCATGAAAACAAAACAAACATTTTTCCATTCAGCATTTGGCGGATTGCTCATGTAAATTTACCGTGAATAGTTTTGTACAGCTGACCGCAGAAGAAAGCGAGACGTGGGAGAGGTCAGAGGTGTTCCACGTTGTGCGTCAATTTGATGTCGTTCTGCACCAAAAAACTTTTGTCAGACTTTCAAAAATTTGGACGTCTTTTGAAGTTGTCTGGTCAGAATTGTGTTGCAGATTAACCACATTTGACTGATTTTGTTGTAAATGTGTCGTTATGTGAAACAATTGCAGCACGTTCGACGCACTCAACTCTGCTGTCTTCGCAGTTTTCCATTGTATTATATTTGTATCTTCTATGTCTTTTAAATAGTGGAACGACGATATTTGTTGTCAGTTGCTAATGTTGGAATATCGTCTGCCGCGAGTAGGAGGAATTCTAAATGTGTTTTGCTGCTTGGTACATTTGTGAAAATCCGGTAATTTGTATTGTGGCGTTTCTCGTTCAAACGGGTTGACGGGTGTATTCTCAGTTTACAGTATGTCAATATGGTTGACCTATTTGAACTATTGTGTTTGAGGCTTATTTGTTTACATTATATTTGCAACAGTTTGTTGCAACTTGTGGCATGGAATACTGCATTCACGTTTGCTGAGTTAGTCATGGGGAAACTGGTTCATCTCAACTAATCGCACAGATAATGTCTTATTTGCAAGTTACTGTAATTTTAAACGTATTAATTCGTTAACTCGTGACAATTGTGACAAGGCTGTGGCGACGAAATGCAGTTCTCTGAATCGATCCTGACCAATTTAAACACGTTTTGAAACGATTACCTCTGTGATTTTAATGGTAATAAGTACTTTAATTAATATATAATTTGCTCTCCTTGGAACGGGATACGAACATTTTTCCTTTTGCATTCGGCGAATTTACCGTATATCTGACCACAGAAGAGAACGAGACACGAGCTAGATCAGGCAGAGGTTTGTCATACTTTACGGTAGTTTTATGTCGTTCAGCAAACATTCTTCACCGACTTTCGAAGATTTCTTGTCATAATTGTGTAGCAGAATGGCCACATTTGATGCAGTGGTTGTAAATTTGTTGTTTTTGTAAAAAAAGTGTTGCATGTCTGGCGCACTCGGTTTGTTGTCTTCACATTTTCTCATTTTGAGAAGTTCCACTTGACAGTGTATTCTGTTGTGCGGCGACGGCATTTTCCCGTCATTTCTTCTGCTCAGAGTTTAGAAATTTCAACTGCTACGAGTGCGCATCTTGCATTTTCAAGATACAATGTTCCAGCTTACTGTCGCATATCCACATTACCTTGATGTATTGGGAATGTACAAATTATTATATCCAGATTTCCATATAGGCGAGAGGGATCACTCGGTCATAGGGCTGTGGGAAATAATTTTGTTGTCAATGGTTTCCTCTGGTTTTCTTTGTTTTGTGGATAGGCGACCTTTGCTGTAGTGATTGCTCTGGATATTAATGAACAGTAACTAAATAAAATGACACAATCACAATTTATTTTATTAATTAAAATACATGTATGTGTCACAATACAATTACTAATGCTGAATAACAAGGTCTTTGCCAAAAATAGTGGTACATGTACATAGCCAACGTCAACTAAGGCAGTTCGCTTCCGGCAGCACGTCAGCCAGTGGCTTTGGCCGTCGCATTGAATCTGTATCACAGTACACTGAATAAAAGCGGGCGTGCATTCATCCGCCCATTGATCATCAGACTGGCGTATCAACAAAAACACTCGCCTTAATTCCAGTCATCACTGGCGATACATTACTGGTCGATGTAGACCGAATAGATAAAACATTTGTTACAGACTGGACGTAATTAGACGCATCTCCATGTTAAAACATCTGGGAGGCGGTAAAACTGTTCATAAGCAGCTTAGCATACCTGGTATTTGAAATGTGATATTTGTAAAAATGAATTTGATTGGGTCTTAACTTTGCCCACGAAAACTGACCGCACAGGCTCAAGGAGAGTGGGGTGAACGTATATAAAACACTGCACGATGGGACGATGCAAATCAGAAGAATTCGAATTGCATCTGACTTCTTGGCACGTTCACGTAAAATCGCCTTTATTTGTCCCCGTTCGGACGAAGTCCGAAAACGGGGACTTGTAATTCGGTCTCCGTCTGTGCGTCCGTGCGTCCGTGCTGAGTCGTATCTCAGAATCCCTTGGACTGATTCCGTTCATGCTTTGCATGTGCCTAGTACTTTATGTGGGACATATGCACATGCAGTGGTTTAGCGATTCGATTCAAAATGGCCGACTGGCAGCCATCTTGTTTTTTGAAAATGTTGTATTTTGGACATGCTTTGTCAGTTCTCATTCAAATTTAGTACATGGATCATACATGTTAGGATACATGTCCGGGACCGACCGTCTGTGAGTTCCTGGGTCTGTCCGTCCGTCCGTGTGTCCGTCCGTCAGTCTGTCCATAGTCATATTTCAGAATCCTGTGGACCAATTCCGTTCATTCTTTGCATGTGCCTAGTACCTTATGTGGTACATATGCACATGCAGTGGTTTAGCGATTCGATTCAAAATGGCCGACTGGCAGCCATCTTGTTTTTTGAAAATGTTGTATTTTGGACATGCTTTGTCAGTTGTCATTCAAACTTGGTACATATATTATACATGTTAGGATACATGTCCATGACGATTTATTTCACAATTGGATCAAAGACGGTCGACTGGCAGGCATCTTTTTTTTTTTTTTATGTGGTATCTTGGACGTGCTCTGTCAGTTTTCATTCAAATTTGGCACATACATGTACTTTATACATGTTAGGATGCATGTCCATGACAATTTGTTTTAAAATCTGGTCAAGGATGGCCGATTGACAGCCATCTGACTTTTTGGCCTTACTACTTCCACAATTTATGTACCATTTTCATTCAAAGATGGCCGAATAACGGCTGTTTTTATTTTTGGCCATATTACTACTACACGGAACACGTGTTTTGATGTAAATAAACAATCTGTTGTATACGCCACTTGGAACTCAAGTTTCAAGGACACGCTCGCGACAACCCCTCCGCTTTAATATGACGAGCTCAAAGAGAACTTTCAAAAATTTAACGGGGACTGTTACAATTTGCTTTCGCTCCTATCAAACTATTCAACTGATCTGGACCACTAAGTAGATACTGGTTCAGACTGGTTCTTTTATATTCACTGCTACTGCTACTGCTAAAAACATCACTGGGCTTATCTGGTTTCTTGGGGTGGTATACCCCGTGATGTGGTATATACCATACTGTGTCCTTCTCTATCTCAGTAGCTGGGATCTTTTTTGCATAAGATTTCTGGATCATATCTTTCATGCTCGTAATGTTATGGTCTCGATACTGTACAATTTCTGCCTAACTTCTTCTGTGAGCCTAAAAGACATCCAAGAGCAACACAACGATTATTGGGAAGTCTTATCTAATCTGTCTTGAATAGTAGGGGAAATACAAAATGCCAATCTTTATTCTGTAAAGTGTTTTCTTGCAAAATCTTCAGAAAGCGGAAGTTTTCCAATGACATCTTGTCATCTGCATGACGCTCATAGAATTAAAGTTCCATCATACTTCTTACTTCTTCAGTAGTCATCTCACGTGCTCTTGTACGATAAGCAAAACGACATGTTTTTGTTGTGACCTTGGCATTATTCACTGGTCGGTCCAGTGATACCCCATCCCAAGTTTGTTCTGGATGCATATGGTTCATTGTCACCAGCAGTGAAAATTTCCTTCGGAATTAGAGCTTCAGGACAGTTGAAACAAATTAACAGTCCCACATCTACCTATCATATGCTAACTGTTTAGCGACTTATTGTAGGTGTGACCAAATAGCTACACTTTCTGGTGCGGCAATCTGTGTTCTCTCAGTAGGAATCTCACTTGGGTAAACACTGAAGGAAGCAGTACACTGATTCCTTCTGATGTGCATGAGTGAACATTGAAACCTGTTGCCACACAAGTTGTTACAAACTTCTTTGCTAACATTGTTGGCAACTCGAGTTTAGAATGTTTGGTTGATACATCAAACTTCTCTAGTAATGATTTAGATATAAAACAGGCATTTTACTGGTTATCCAGTACAGCGTGTGTCTTCATTCGGTGTGCAGGAGGATCATTCTCATGACAAATAAAGACTGGAGTCACCATAGAATGATACTCCTATTCTTCAAACTCTTCAGTATTAATCTACAACGCAGTCTACGCACACGTATCATTGCGAATGCGGGTTACATGCTGGTAAACTCTGATTGCAACCACTGCACAGTCGCCTCGCAATTTGAGGAGACAAAACTGGTGGCGAGGAGCCTCTGGTGTGCCTGCCTTTGCTTCTAGTCATTTCTACTACAACTGTACACTTCCGGTTCTATCTTGCAGTTTAGTCAAGATATCAGCCAATCTCAAAAGTGGGTCCTGCTGACCTACATCTGATCGACCAGTAGTGGAGTCTCTCGAACAACATTGTTCGATCTATTTCTGCTGTTTGCATGTATTCTACTAAACTGTTCTGATCTAGTGACATATTGAGATGGGTGTATACCATAAAATTTATGAACAGACAGATTCTTGTGGAGTAGAGTGCTGTGGAATACTACTTTCGTCAATACATGACCATGTTACAAATGGTACATCTTCACCCAGGAGAGGAACTGACGAATCTCACTGAAGTCGCGTCCGTACGAGATCACGCAAAACGACGTTAGCATAAAATAAATTTGAAACTCTGTTCGTCACAGGGACCTCAGCTGATGCAATAGTCATCTGCAATACCTTCGTGTTTTATACAAAGTGAATGACAAATTGGACTGCTTGAGATAATTGGTCCCATCTCATTAGCAAACCTGATCACTCAAAACATGCACATCCGAGCGCACAATGTCATTGTCAAATTCATCCTATCCTTGTATCCCCAACTGTTGATGACCTGTAACACATTATGTCTGGCACAAATGTATGAACCTGGATAGACTGGTCACTGAGCTAGCAATTGGCACCAACGAATGTTATATTGGTTATCTCATGATAATATCTAATATTCCTTGTTCTATTATGCGAGTGTATTTACTAATTGTGATTGCACGTTTTATTTTCACAACTGTCTATTTTAGGTCAGCATTTTTGCACTTAGGTATTCCGACTCAGTCCAAAATGTTGTGTGTTGTAGGTTTGTTCGGGCGTTTGATATCCAATCTGTTACATACTTCGCAGATAAGTGGGTACACCTACAATACGCATTAGTGTACATTACTCTGTTTTTACTCTGTGTCATTTCTCCCTAGTATACCAAGATGGTTTAGTTAAGCATGCTTGGGATGATTCTATTCTAACTTGTTATTAACATCACACATGATGGGTTACTGACGTCATGTTTTTAATTTTATTGACATACCTGGGCAGATTTAGGATTTACACTAATTGCCTATACAGTGCAGATATATATATATTAAAAAGTGTTGCCACTGCCCATGTATATATTGATTTAATCTGCACCAGACTTTCACTTCATGCACTTTCTTCAAATGGCAAACGTTTTTTCCTGTATAACATCGTAAACTCAAATCATGCTGTTAACATTTCATGCGAGCGATTTACCAATTTACTGAAGTGCTGAGAATTGTTTTTCATACTAATTTGTAAATTTGAGGACACTGCAGATCTTCAAGAGTCCCTCTGTATTTTGTGTATATTATTCTACACTGCTCTGATGTCATCTTTTATTACATCTAGATAAAGTTGAAATCTGAATGTGGATTTGATAACATGGGTATTGTGAATATATATGGATGACTTAATTAGATGAAATACAATTTGTTGAATGTCAAAATGGGGTTATAGCTGATGCTTTCAATGAGTAAATAAGTTGCGAGTTAAAATATTTCTGATATTCAAAACAAGTGTTCAACACAAGTATACATAATGTGACAACTAGTCTCACCACCCACTGTCCACTATATATTTTAACATTCGATCTTATTAGCTAGTCTCTTAAACACGGTCGACCATAACTTTACTATCGTTGCTTTGTCTGAAACATGGTTATGTATCTATTATGATCACTCCCTATTTAATATATTGTACCCCCAATCCTTCATAAAGTATATTATTCAACAGAATATAACGTATGCCTCTGGCAGACACTGGAACCCTCTCCTTTATTTCTTAAAAGTAAGCATAAAATGACATTCAAATCAGAGTTAAAACGTTTTATTTCATAAACACAATTATTTACATTCACAATTTTTGCTTGTAAAATTGTTTCCAATGAAGAATGCAATGTGTACTAGATTAGATGGAGGTTCAGCAAATCATGTGCATGTTTGTTTCTATTACATTATACGCTCAGCTGTAGTCTTGATGAGGTAAAACAGATAGGTTGACACTTTTGTATCAAGGAAGAATTGCTCAAGGTTCATAAAATACAAAAATAAGTTTCAGTTTGTCACCATCCTTTTGGTGATAGTTTTATTCGCTTGTTCATGCTTATTTGAACCTGTGGACAAGTTTGCCGTGTCAGTATATGCGCCTCATTGTCACTTCCACCAGTGTGAGGAAGCACACATTGTGCACATTCTGGTAGTGTTTCCTGCCTTTTTTCCTAGATATCCTTCCTTCAATGTATATCATTTTGAACTACACCGGGATTGGACAATGCACCTACCCACTTTTTAGTAATCTTAATAATAACTCGAATTTTAGGAGAATTCTAATAATCAGACCTGATCAACACCATTGAATTCGTATTACCTTCACTAAATTGAGGTCGTAGAATTGACCAAATCTTGCCAATTTCAACTGATATTACATGCCATGATAGTATTTTTACCCTTGCGCAGCCAGCTTTCGTCAATAGTTCATCAAATGATACTGGCATTTTTTGTGATTACTACACGCTTCGTAACACTGAGTTTGGATTTTTTTCTCATCAGAACCAGTAGAATGAGACATATTCATGTTACGATAACCACTTTAATGGTTACTCAGTCGCAAACAATTTAATGAATAAGAAAGACATCTTCTATTCACTTGGTCTTGAATCTACAAGTATACCGTAAATATTTATCAATTCTCATTGCAACCATCATGATACTATTTGCAAAATGTTGCACACTGGATCACAAGAAAGTTTACTTTGTTTGCCTTTTCCTATCTATGCTTGTTCTTACCTACGAAATACCCTAGTATAGGCTGATCCTAACGATACCACTAACACACAATGGTCCATTTCTCAGCCCAGCATTGATTTATTAGCTGTAAACGGATTATTGTAATGCTTCTGATTTAACAAGCATCTATCCTGATTTGAAGTGATTAGCCATCTCTGGTAAAACGAATGTATGTGCATGTGCAATTTCAGCGATTATGTTCCTCCAAGGAATTGATTTTACCCACTTTGATCTACCATAATATACACATAATATCAGTTTTACATGTTTTGTTTTATCCTTTATTTCAGGCACATAAATAGGCATTGTTTTTTTTGGACTTTTACATTTTAAGCTAATGTACTCGTCCTAGGTCTACATCATAGTACGTGTAGTAATTAAATGGTTTGTCATGTTTTCTGTTTCTCAGATGTCTGCCCTGAGCTCTTGTTTCAAGACAATGCTTAGAGGCCTCGAAATACACTAATCAGTATTTCGGTATTTAAAACCGTTAAAATTATTATCAAAAGGAAAGTTAATGAGTATAACAAATCGACTTAAATGTTCATTTATTAAAATAGGTTGTTTCATTTCTTGTGTCAAATTTTTGAAGATGCATTTCCCTACCACACAGCATAGATCATGAACGCAATAGCACCATAAAATGTCGTAGATTTTTAGGCCAGGGGAAACGTAAAGAAATCAGTTTCCTCTACAACGCATTATATATATATATGTATACTGATATCGAATACCAGACACAAATACTTTTGTGTGTGGATATGAGAATGTTACGACCCTAGTAAGATGTTTGAAGTACTGTGGCGAAAGTACTGTTAACTAGTTCACCCTTAACTTGGCCGATTTTTCACTTGTTTCTATGGATGGGCGCGACTTCTCATATTTCCACTAGTTAAACCCCATGCCCAAATTAATTTCATGTGTGATAATTAAATGAGCACTAAGTTCAATAGGGTATTATTGAACATAAGGTGCAGTTGTGTCTTCTTCCCTGCTGCCATCTTCATTGGTCTAAGAGAATGAAGCATAAAATTCAATACAATTTTCAGCTGTGTGATTATGATATTTTGGACAACCATTGAATGTACTGTGGTGTGCGCCAACACAAAGCCAATCAAAAAACATTATCTTGTGTTAGACGCATTAAAAATAAATTCAAGTTCGTCACACATTTCTCATTTACATTCAAATCCTTCATTGATACAAAACGTGTAGAATGCGACATTAGCTTGGAATATGCATAATGTATTCATCGTCGTAAGTTTCCAAATCTATCTGCTTGTTTAATTTCTTACCTTAAGAAACACATCTCACATGACCACAATTTTCGCTTTGATAGTAATATGGCTGTTTAATTCTCGTCTTATTAAACGTTACATCAGGTACCCGGGATCGTCTCGTTCACAAACCTTTCAACCAGGCAAAGACACACACAGATGGAATAGTGTCAACCTAAAGTATCCGCCACCTCCTTTATTGTCTTTCCAAAACGGTCTACTACATGTAAGTTTAAGAGCTCGAGGCGTGGCCTCCACACATTCATCTTATGTAGCCAATCACACACGCCATTATATACTTGATTAATTGTTCACTATATTGGAAGACTCGTATAAAACACTGTCAGGATATACTAGTGAGGCGCCAAAGTTACCAGCGAGCGCTGAATGATCTCGCCCAGCTTTCCACGGGAAACCAATCATCATGTCATAATCAGTGAGGCATGGGCTGTGAACACTGTTAACCCATCATCAACCCGGTTTGTTCTAGAACCATCATCGTATAACAATGATGACAGAGTGCAACAATTTGACATTTGATACAGGAAGTCTCTCTACTGATATGACCACGAGCTACATGCACTATTTTCTTTACAATTTTTCCTTTTATGATTTGTACGAGGGGCGTTCAATAAGTAATGCCCCAGACCCATTTCTCAGCAGGAAAGTGATGAAACTTGGCAGAGTTATTTGTCTTTCTCTACATAAGAACCACCCAGAGTCATGCATTTCTCTCATCTTTTGATGCAGCTCTGGACACCGTTTTTGTAGAACACCCCAGGTTGGTCCTCCAACCACGTCGTAACTTCAGAAATCAAGGCATCACCATCTGGGAAACGCTTTCCTTTCAAAAACACTTCATGGCTGGGAAGAGATGAAAGTCAGAGGGTGCAAGGTCAGGGGAGTAAGGGGGATGGGGAGGATTTCATAGCCACACGCCCGTTTTTTTGATCTGGCGACATATGAGTTGTGGACCGGAGCGTTGTCCTGCAGGAGGATACCTTTAATTTGCTGATCTTGCCCCGCCTCTTGATTTTGATAGCCTCTCTTAATTTCATCAAAAGTTAAGCGTAATAGGCTTCTGTAATTGTGGTACTCTTTACCAGGAAATCTGTTGTCCCTACTCCGTCCTGGTCCCAGAAGACTGAGCATGCATGACTTGCCAGCGGAGGGCTGCACCATTGCCTTCTTTGGAGGTGGTGCTTCCACTGCATTGACTGGGCTTTGGCATCTGGATCATAGTGATGGACCCAAGTTTCATCCTGTGTAATCAGTCTTTTGAACAACTCTGACTCGTCTTCTTGGCCAAATTCATCCTCGAGCACTCGACGCGTTCTTGCTTTTGGAAAGATGTGAGCAATCTGGGAATCCATCTGGCGGGCACTTTATGCATATGCAAATGGTCATGAATGATAGTTTCCACAGACCCTATACTAATCTTGACCTCTCAGGCTATTTGACGAACAGTAATGCGTCGATCTTCCAAAATGGATGCCTCATCCATGGCAGAAGAGGGACGACCAGGTCTGGGAGCTGTTTCCACAGACTTCCGTCCATGTATGAATTCACAATGCCAGTGTTTAACAAGGTCATATGATGGGGCATCATCACCATAAGTTTCTTTCATTTCATCAAAAGTCTTCTTTGATGTGCGTCCTTTCAAATACAAATGGATCACTGCGCGACACTTAACTGGCTCCATTTCACACCTGACACACCTATAAATTAAACACATGCAAAATTTCATCTAGATCTAGACCACGGGCAAATCTGCAACGACGAAAGTTGTAGCTAGTCATTCCAAGACAATGGATATGATAGAGTTGATGCTATTCAGGCACTGAAAGATCGGAAAAGAAATCAGTACAAGCAATCAAGTCTTACATTTTGACACGCCATTCTACTGTCAGCCCGGCTCTATTCACATCTAGTCTAGGTCACGCAATTAAATCCGGCATCGAATCTTGGTTGTCCAAAAAAATTATAATGCTAATTGCGTTAATGGTCGTCTCACAATCGGCAAGCTCCCAGAGAAGCCAACCCACTTCAAACTCAGTAATTCTGAAAATGGTTAAGTGATGCTCAAAAGAAAACTGTACCCAAGAAAACATTGACCAGGAAGCAATCTATGAAAGACGAGAAAACCAAGGACGAACAAGGTTTATACCGCCACAATAAAATACGAGAAAACTACGCCTGAAAAGCCAGCTACAAGGGAAAACGCCCAAAAAGGCTTCAAAACCAAAGAAACCGACAACTAAGAAACCCACAACCAAAAAAAAGAATGAATCCATTGATATACATCTCTGGGCCACTCTCTGATATACTTTTCAGGGCCACTACATCCTTCAAAAAGAGAACTACCTTAAACAAAACGTGTGTATTCATGTCCATCTCTGAAAAAAACAAATGATAGCTCATGAATCTAACTACATTCGTTGGTACACATGTTGCATGATCGCATTCTGATAAATGTATTAAGTGAGGGCGCTCCCATGACAGGTGGTTTGTAAACGTTGTACGCCCATTTACTATATGTAGTGAGCGGGATTACAGCATCTTCATATTGGATGTTTACGTGATTGATTCGGATAAGCTTTAGTACAGGGGATTTTTAACAGGGTTACGCTAAGGCCACACCGACTTAATTTTATGGATGACATCCGCGCGCGCATTAGTTTTCGCCTGTTCTAAAAAAAAAACAAAAAAAATTTCCGACGACGAGTCTCCACAGATTGGTTTTCTGTCCAGAACTTGCAGACTCATATTGTCGCAAAGCGCCGGCTTGTCGTAAAACTCGTTTTGTACTACCTCAAAACATGCCAATTTTGTCATAAATGACCTTCTGCACATGCGTATTGCGTTGCCGGGAATTCCAACATGGCGACCACGCCACCAAAATACGTGAGCATAAAAGTTCAGAGGAAAAACGGAGGGATTGTTGTAGACTGGTACGCAATTGACGTCAGCCAGGGAGATGTGACGTTTACACAGCTATACAAGAGATTGGTAGCGGCAAGCGAGTTTCGCCCAGACAACTTTAAGGACATATTGTCCAGAGTGGCTGTCCCGCGTTTCTTCTGCAATGAGAGAAATGGGAGAGGAGTGGAGGCGTATGGTGGCCTAAAAGTCAGTTTGATTGCTTTGTCCGCATTGAAGCCGACAAAACTGCAACGAAAGCAGAGGAAGCTCTTCGGCCGAAGTCAGCTTTTGAGATGAAGAAAAGTTTCTTATTATTTTTTATTTCATTTTCTGATTTGGATAATTTGCTTGCACACAGAGTCAGTAATATTTTGATCATATGACAAATTTTCATGAAGATACAAGTACATAATTTTCTGCATCAAAATTTGTGTTGGTGTTTTTTTTCAATATCGAGCCTCTTATTATTTGTTACATAGTTGAAGTAGTTCTAGAGCATTTGTGTCCACACTTAGTCTATCTGAAGTGTCACTTTAAAAGCTGTAGTTTGAATGTCAAAGAAGTTAATTTCCAGGTTGCTGTTGACAAACTTATTGTTCATTTTTAATTCAATTTTTGTTTTTCAATACAACACAGTAAGTTTTTCTTTATTTAATATTTATTTATTTCTTGTTGTTTTTATGATACACTGTGTTCTGTAGTTCAATTTGTAATTGTTATACCAGCTCCGTAGTCCTGTGGTTTTAGCAGCATTTTTTTTTTGGCATTTTTTTTTTTCGCCCTCTCGCATTAGATTTGGGGTCTCCAGAGGATGTCATCCATAAAATTAAATCAGTGTGGCCTAAGCCAAATGAGAAGCCGTACCAAGTAAACATCACGTAATTCTACTGGTGGAAAAGCGCCACGAAAACAATTGGCAACAAAAGTTGCTTGCAAGAGCGCACCTGCTACTGGCGGAGTGAAGAAACTACATCGTTACAGGCCCTGGCACCGTCGCTCCTCGTGAGATCCGTCTGTACCAGAAAAGTACAGAACCTGATCCGAAGCTTCCATTTGAACATTTGGTTCGAGAAATTGTACAAGATTTCAAGACTGACCTTTGTTTCCAGAGCTTCGCCGTGATGGCTATACAAGAAGCCAGCGAAACGTAACTAGCGGGTTTTAACAGACAAATGTGTGAACATCATGTCCAACCTGCCCGTCGCAATCTAAGCGAGCGAAAACCAAAATGGCCCCTTTAAGGGTCATCAATCCTTCAAAAAAGGACCTACCGTCAAATGAACGCACCTATTCAACATTATCAGGATCACAAATATATACATACAACCACTTACACATAAAGTAATTGCGTGTCAGTTTGTTCTAAAATAGAAATTATCTCACGTTCTGTTTTTTTTTTCTAGTCAATATCATATGAGAAGGTGTTAACGAGACAAAGTTGGACCACCCGCGAGTGCCAAACAAAAGAACATTAAGTAATGCGTGGATGTGATGATGCCAACAACGGGCACGAATTTGTTCCTGCGAGACATTGTCTAAACACAACAGTGAAGAATTGTTCCAAGATCCATACCAGCGCATTCTATTGAATATGGGTCTTTTTGAACTAGCTCCTTCTACCCTCAGTCACCTTTCTGTTTAATTAAATGTAGTGGGCATTTAGATTCCAGGGCATTTACATTCCTACATGGCAAAGACAAAAATGCCAATGTCTTTACTTTTGTTAACCTCTCTGTTCATGTAGCGAACTTTCATTAATTCTTTCTACTTGAGCTATACATGTTAGTTTATAGTTTTTTTCTGTTTTCCGCTTGCATATTTTCTTAGTACAACAATAACATGCATGCATATCAGATTAGTAGATCTATGCTATGCTACGATCTGCATTTTGCAAATTTCTTTTTTTACCATTTCATATTGTCATTTGTATTTTAATTTGTGTCTACATCATTTGCATTAGAAAGATTGGATGCATAGTGATATTAAAACGTGATGCATGCGTGGTAATTTACATATTTTACAGGATTACAGGTACAGGATTAGGATTTTCTTGAAAAATATATCAAAGAAACCCTAGTCTTTGCTAATCAGATTTTGAGTAGAATACATCAACAATATCGACAGTTCAGTATCAGGTCACAACTTCTGTGCAAGGTTCCGAATACTTGATACAATCGACCGTCGAGGGCGCTGCACATCGAAATCGTGGGTGTCGACAAATTACACATACTTGACGTTGAGGGGAAAAAGCTGGCGTGGCCTGAGAGTGTCTACAGATTAGGTACAGCGCAGAAAGTGCTGCGCAATAGTGTTATCATACGTCGTAATCATTCGTCGTAATGCAGAAATATTTGTACTGTCCACTGTACAGTGGGACACACATTGACTACAGATCTCAACTCAAAGTTCGAGGGTTATTCAGCATGCAGTTGCTAGAATTACTATACTAGATATCAGCATGGTTGCAGCCGCCAACAGATGTCAGCTGTTCTTGTGATGAATGAAAACTGATGTCACCACATCACTGAAAATTCAGGTTAAAATTCACCAACTCCCACTGTATAACGATTTCAGCCAAACATTCGACAGGTAATGATTCTAAAGTTCCCCAACCCCTATATGGAGTGAAACACAGCCCTGTCCATTACTTCTAAAAAAAGAAAAATGCCTGGAATATTATTATATTGTTAAAATTTGGATAACTGGATATCTACATCATTATCAATACCACATTAATTAAAAACTAAAGGAACCTGCATCTAATAGACTATCACTTGTCTAATTAATATTCATCACATCAATTCCAATTAGTCTCTGCACTAATTATCACCGAGTAGTTATCAATGTAATAAGTGGTTTCATAGATTACTTTTAAAGTTGGTCGCAATGGTTTTACCCCTAAAGCAACCAACCAAGGAGGATATAGTAATCTTTATAGTAAACCCACTTCAAACTCAGTAATTCTGAAAATGGTTAAGCGATGCTCAATGACTCCAAATAGAAATTATCTACGATATATTAGTTAATTTTCAAATATCGAATTAATAATTATACTCATCATCGCGTAATTGGCTTTGACCTACTTCTTACTTTCAACAGAAGTTCCCACACACTTGCCACATTAATTACCTGACATTCTCACCAACTGATAGTGGGTTCCCGGGTATCAATAAACAAAAGTACCAGCTGGTATACGTACTCTGACGTGCACATGTAATATCTATCATGCTAGATCTATGTAAAGGCTCGACTCAATTCATTAACTGCTAATTATTTCAATCGGTTACACTCTTGCTGTTTAAACAGAAGGGTAGTTAAAATCAGTAATCTTTCAAATAGTTTTATCACAGTACATGCTTTACTGTCATCAGGTAAACCAGATTCTAGATCATGTATAC
Organism: Saccoglossus kowalevskii; assembly: GCF_978046115.1. Classification (NCBI taxonomy): domain Eukaryota; kingdom Metazoa; phylum Hemichordata; class Enteropneusta; family Harrimaniidae; genus Saccoglossus; species Saccoglossus kowalevskii. Next base: position 25,313,497 of record NC_140657.1, read on the forward strand.
ACAGGATGAGAAAATACCTGTATAAATGTGATCAATGCTTTCTGTACAAGTAAGCATATGTGGCATCATCCACACCTGCATATACTGGAGTTGTCATCCCCTAATTATTATGCACAGTGGCCACAAATCCCCCCCCGAATCTTTCTGCACCACTGTCCATGGCGTCCTAGAGGAATCTATCAGCTCCATTTGAATTTTGTGAATGCAAGCTCTGCTTACACAAATGTTCATATTATCCACTGACACAGGTATTGGAATTTGGTCTTGGGCTGGAACAGTAAAGACTACTACACCAAAGTTCACAGCACAAAAACTTTATTCTTTACAACATGACTACTCCATATACAAGCGTAACTGTCCTAAAACCACCAGGTTGTGTATCTCTCGGCCAAAGTTGCCCAATGGAATAATTAATTAGTTCAATTGTAGTAGGCCATCATCCCCAAAATGACAGGACATAAATTTACCAATTAACAATCGAGGTTACAATAATATCACGCAGTTGTTTAATGCAGCCTTATAGATATTCCATTCATTTACAGAGAGCTCAAGTATTTCAAACAGATCATGTAATTACTGTATTGGTCGTTATTACTCGTCTGGAGAACAATCCATTATTCAGGAGGTCTCTAAATTAGCACGAAACCTTTGCATTTCATGGAAAGCATGTATCGTTCTCGGAATATTTAATGTCTCTGATATGATATACATTAAGCTCAAAAATTTCGCACTACCTGTTTTACGTTTATTACACACTAAAATGTAAGTGAATATTGTATCGGATCATGGCAATATTGTTTCTTCAATGCGATGTTTTGTAGATTTGCATGATATAAATTAAGAAATGCCACCTCGTACATTGCATGGTTAACTCCATATTTCAACAGGTGGGATGAACAGTTAAAATGGAATGGGCGGCAAAAAGATGTATATGTAGTATATTTAGTGACAAAACATGGGTTACTTGGAGGTTAATTTTAGTAAAAATGTTAAATTAAATTTACATGCATGATACAAAGTGTATGAGATATGCAGGAATGAGATGAATAAACGATACACACTAAATGAGAAATGCAAGGGAGAGAAAATGTGTAAAAACTACTTTATAAGTAGCTATGCAGTTAATGAATGTAGTTATTGTGCAGGTAAACACTGGCAGAAACAACATATGAAAAAATAGTATTGAAATGTATGGTATGGAAGTTACATATGCATTTAGTTTATGTGGAGAAGATTGAGCATGTAATTTTTTACTTTGAAAAATAACTAGTTAGTGTGTTCCAGACTTTTAAGGATTAAATTCTGTGAGGTCCAATGAATCAGAAGAATTATCTGATTGACTTGATGCTGAATTTAAAGAAACATCACCTTGACCGGCAGTTGAATTTGGAGAAGTATCCGAAGTTTCTGATTGGCTTAATGAAAAACTGATAGAATTGGCCGATTGACCATCAGATCAGAATGGACCTCCCTTTAAATTGTGACTTTTTGGAGAGAAATGTGTTTTTTTTGCTGCTGTACACATTTTAGTTTTCGTTTTAATTTGGAAATAGTCTCGTCTCGTCTTGATCTTGAAGACCCTGGCTGATAGTTTAATCGTGCGTGTGTGATTCCTGTATGGCATGAAGCGTGTAATCCTCTTGTCTAGGATATCTCTGTTGTAGTAGTTTAATTGATGGTGTATTTGAGTAACTCGATGGTGAATTTAAAGAGATGTCACCTTGACTGGCAGCTGTATTTTGAGAAGTATCTAAAGTGTCTGATTGGTTTGATGTGAAATTGAAAGAACTGTCAGACTGAGACTGACTGGCAGCTGAGTTTTGAGAATTATCATATTTGTTTAGATCAGACTGAATCTGGTTGTTTATGTTTGATTAAAGAAAATATTTTTTTGTTTGGCTGTTGTACACATTTTGATTTTTTTAATTTGATAGTTTGATTTTGATAAATATTTTTGTTGGTGCTTCTTGTATTGCATGAAGTGTCTTCTAGTTCAGCTTTTAGATATCTGTTCCAGTTGTCGAATTGATGATGGTTGACATAGTGACTAATAAAGCAAATGAAAACAAAGTCTGACCGAAAAAGTTAAATTTACATATTTAGTACAACATGGAATATTGACACAATTCATCATCGTATAATTGGTCCATTGTCATTGTTATTATCTGAGTAGATAGCCATGTTAGGCTGACAAGTTGGCGTAGGTGGCGCCCTGGACTGCTGTGAACCCCACCCAGGCCTGACAGAATAGTGAAGTTTTCTCTTATCTCCGACAACGTTTTGTCAGCAACAATCAGATTTCAGAAACTGTTGATTTTGACATCCGTCATAATTTAACCATTCACGAAGCGTTGCGATTGTTGAGACAACAACTTATCACATCTGATCATCTTCCTGCCCACTGTTCACCAACTCGTTGTAATGTTGCCGACAGCACGCGTCAAGTTGCCGTGGACACAGGTACCAGTTTACTTTTCAACATAATCAAACACTTCACTTCATTCGTCGTAACTAGAGCAAATTGAATATCCAGTTGAAGTCTGAACAGAAACGCGGAATTGAGTCACTGTATCGCGGCGAAGATGCGTAGACTGTAGAGCAAATACTTATTGATATAAAATATGGATTGTTAAATAATAGTTTCATGAGGAGTTGACATCGTAGAGACCATAGAACGGAGGGTGTGCGTAACAAGCATCAGCTTGCGAAGCTACCGTAGAAGGAATTACAGCGACGACCTAAATCACGACAGCGCTTTGCCTGGTTAATGCAGTTTGATAACGTTGGCATTTGTCTTGGTGACAACTAATCGGAGAAGTGCCAACCACGTGTTGGTACGCTAGAATATATCATGCCAAAAAACGTTCCGAAAATAAAACAACGCTAATGATTGGCGCATACAAACGACACATAACACTGTCGTTCCATATAAGGAATGACACGCGACTAACACGAGACAGAACTTTGGCGGTAAGTAGACAAAATATCATTAGAACGCAATGGGAAACAATGTAGCAAACGTTTGGAGATCCAGAGTTAGCGGGACCAGCACAATACAAACGTGACCTTGATAATAGGATTGTGTTCAAATAATAGAAGCTGACATTTTTGGACTAACATTATGTAAACTGAAACACAAAATACAAGTATTAGATGATTACAAAAGAGGCTATAGTTAATATTGGCAGATAATTTGCTGGAGCCATTGGTAAATTTATGTAATTGATTTTGCTGTGACAATGTATACATGTATGAACAATTATGTGAATATGGTGCTGTGTGTTATAGGAAGTAGGTGATGTCTTACGTCTTTTGGTTATGTCATTTGAATCAAGAGGGTTAAAGTACTTGATCGGAAAGAATGATTATATTTGTTCTTTGGCAGTGAATGGCTTATTTGTAACTTGACTGTGACCCACCCACCACTCGATTGTAATTTGGCCAGCTGCTATTAGACATCACTCAGCATGACTTGTTGGAAGATAACCATGTAAAAATAGTGTGAATAGAATAAACGTCTGTAATGAACAAGGAAAAAAATAAAGTTTTTATTTTTTATCTTAACCATCAATATACAACAAGTTTACAAAAAAATTCGAGTAAGAATAAAGTAAAAAGTTGAAACAATTGGAGATACAGGTGATGGTTGAATTATCTCGCCTGGAAGAAAATAAAAAAACAAGTGGTAAGGATTATATATTGTAATGAATGATTTGAGTAGAGGAATGTTCAATAGGAAGAACATTGTTGAAATGCTGTGGATATGATTGGACTTTCCATAAATTAAATCTTGAGGCACATTGTAAATAACTAGAGAGGATGCTGAAAGCACTACCGTGCATTCAAGCATCCTCTGAATGAAAACACAGGTTATGCACATTATGAGGTAAATTAGTGTTGTAAACTGAGTGTCATGATTAAATCTGGTATGATGTGCATGGAACGACTCATGGTGCAAAAGCAGATAAGTGTCGACGGAAGACCCAAATGATAGGTATCACCACTGACCAATTGGGTAGTAGTCATATTGCAGAAAATACTATATCTTGTTGTTTTCAATAAGTATATGTGCAGCAACAATAAACTGTACAAAACCAGTAGTTAACTGTTTACAAGACAGTATTATAGACCCATATCATGCAAAGTTACAGGGTGTTGTACAAATATACCCCCTTACTTTTAGGCTATTGTATGTTCATCCAACTGTCCATTCAGAATGAATAAGAAATAAAGTAAGTGCAAAGAGACTATATGGAATGTAATTGTACTTCATAGTTATCAATGATGATATCAATTCCATCAGACTGATAGAACCGGTAAAAGTAATGAATTTATCGCATGGCAATGGTAATGTGTCATCTGACATATAACCGGAGTGAATTGACCATGTGCAAAAACAGCATTGTTGGTTTGCACAAGACGGCCCACACACATGCTATAAGGAGTAAACTTCTTGTATCACCAATGACAAGGCTGTAAATGAGTCAACATCAAACCAGAAACATAGAATGTGTATGCATGGACCTGTTTGTACAGAATCCCAGTTCATCCCTCATTATTTATGTGGATCATGTTAAAAAGATCTCAAACCATTATGAGGCCAATGAAAAACAAATTTGGTGTTTCCAGTATTAGAGTAAAAACTATTGGGTAGTTAGGCAGGGATTTTATTATTTTAGATTTATTTTTCCCCCAACATGTGTCTATATCAAATACAATCATTTTAAACAATTTTTTTTTACATGATGATATTACTATCAAATTTTGTTTATTTTAGAAAAAGGTAACTCATTTCCATAAAAATAGAATTAATAACAAATGACAACACATGTCATTGTTTAAGGTTGAGGTGAGTGGCATGAACTGTTGATCAGTGGCACCATTTCACAAGGAATTGGCCTCTATCAGTTTCTGCCTAATAAATGACAGTTATGTACATTCCTGCTGTGGCCATTTACCTACAGTAGCAACATCACAAGCATGATAAAAGCCCCCTGATGTACACATTGCAGCTCTTGCCGTTTCTTGCATGTGACAAAAATCCGCCTAAATCACAAGAAACTTGTAGTGAGCCAAACAATGATCATGAAAAAGTAAGAATGAATACAGCCAGCCATGCCAATGTGGTGAATCAAATGCAATTTCTTGCATGACTTTCTGCTCAATATTATAGTGTGTGGTAGCCTATGCCGAATAATCAATGGTGTGGTCACAAATGATCATGAAGATTAATCATGATCACATACTTCATATACATTACATTAATGGGCAAAGACTATAAATCATATCCATGCCCCTAGACATGGCTACATCCGAGGTCATCATTTTGCCAATGCCATTCTTGCATGTCATTATTGCTGGTTGCATAGACTAGACTATTAATGTACAAGTAATTACACATATCGGCCTTAATTGGTTTTAGATGCTATTTTATTGAGATGCTGTGGCCGTGGTAATTGTTACTAGTCGCACCGTGCACATACATCATGAGTTCACAGGCCATAGGCCTAGTAAATCGCTGTCATCATTTATATACGATGCAATATTTATTTTTGGTCATTAGTTTCTCTGATTCATGACATCATGTGCCAATAAATCCTGAAAATTGGCTTTGCTAAGCGATGAGTCGTTTAGTACAAAACACTGAATGATCATAGCAGGGTGTGCAGAGTTTTAGAGGTAAAGCAATTGTTAAGAATATATTAAAATTTGTGGAAAAGGGCAAAGGCTCTTACCTTAGTAAATGTCTGTACGGCGTCCTGGGCTGGCTGGCAAAATAATCACGTCATCGAAAGATGCGTGTACGTGTACTGTAGACAATTTCCATGACGCTGCATTGTATGCGTAGAGTCAACGTCACGATTTCTGCGTATCAATTTTTCTCCGCCTTTTTCAACAAATAATTCACTTTTTTCTCATGGGAAAACGTCGTCAATCTTATTTTATTAGCCTGAACTTTGTCTTGACAGTGCAAATTATACCCAAATAAACGTCTTTGGATGATTTCTGGCACTCAAAATTGATTCTCGACTCAGTCCTAATTACGCGTTTAGGAATGACCTGGTGATCCAAAATTGACCTCGAATGAAAATACTGCCGCCTACGGCGGGTCCCGGGATCATTGCGTCTAGTCTCTCAGGGTTTAACTCGTGGTTATCAAAACAATACCTGAAGTTACAAACTAACTCTCAACACATCATGAAGAAAGTAAAATGTTCCATGTTAGATAACTGCGCGCGACAACAGGAGACAAAAAAATAAAATAAAATAATATTGTCCTTGCACGCTTCACTCGCTTCCTGTGGTTGGTGTTTTCGGTATGGTTAGAGCACCATCTGTTGATGTAATTTTTTTTCTTTAGCTGGTGGGCCTTTCCTAAACTTCTTATACAAAATTTCTTTTTCCTCCTGTCTTCTGCATCCAGTATACATATCTAACTGCAAATTTCGTCATCCATGGTTCTAGCTGGTAGTTTCCTTGTCAGTAAATGGCGCGTCGAACATCAGTCTGTTGTATTTTTAACTATCTTGTGAAGTCTGGTAGTTTCGGAGTTTTCCACTTTGTTGACAATTTAAGGATATGGTTCATACTTTCACATGAATTGTTTTTTCCAGTCTATTGGTATCCACTTGTTGCTTTGTGTTGGCTTGAATATATATAATTTTCTATTTTTTCAGACGTTTTACTAAAATATGGACAGAATAATGGCACAATAGTTGAATATTGGGTTGAAAGTTGTAATGACTTGAAAACTGTAGATTCTTACTAGAAGTTAAGACCATCCTTTCCAAAAATATCTGCGTGTATCTTTTTCTGTGTCTTTGCATCCATTCCGACTTTATGTGACAAATGGCGACGTAAATTATCTTCTAAATGCCTTGTGCATAAAACCTGCGTTGATGGAAAACACTGTTTGATGGCTTTGAGGATTGCAGCTTCTTCATCAGAACCTAAAATAAAATTCCCACCAAGATCGGATAACAACCTACTTTGTAAATGGGGAAAAAAAGCGATGATAAGTTGTGTAAAGTCCATCCCAGAGTAAATACATAGGGCCGAGCATGAGGGGGTGGTTTTGCGATGCTTTCCGAATTGTTGTGGTGGTAAACAAGGACAATGACATAGCATGGACCTAAATTGAATGTTCAATCAATTCCTAGAACACTTGGATGCGATGCCTTGCTTCAAATCTCTGGGGGCGCACACTGAAACATCTAAAACCATGTCTTTATAAACTTCACGGGGGGGGGGGGCTTGGGTTTTTTCCTTGTCATCTATTTTTCTTCTCACATTTCTTGAAGTCCTAATGTAGTCACCTTTATTCTTTTGAGTTCCCATGTGGTTCTGAAACACGAGTGTATTTACCTATATATTCTACTAAAGCTAAATTCTGTATACGTGATAAACCTTCAGGACACTGGACAACTGTTGAAACTCTTTTCTTATAATCTTGTTTTAGTGAAGTATAGTATCTCTTGAATATAATGATATCTTGTTCTTCAGGCTTTGGGTCTAATGGTACTCGTTTTCCTTTGAAATCTTTACAATATGCTCCCTCTTTCAAATCTACATATTCAAGGTGCTGGCCTCGGACGATGTAGCGATGTGTTTTTTTAGTTGTTACCGGACCAGGCACCAGTCATCTGCATAATTGCATCTATTACCATTTCTTTGATCTGTCACCTTGTTTTCATTGTCTTAACAAAAAAAAAAAAACATTCTCCTTAATACCATAAGGGACATACATTCCAGTTGAATTACCGTGTGTTATTACATGAAATACCTGATCTGCAGTCTCAAATCTTCCACTTGCATGGCTCCTTCTTGCGGCTGGATATCTCCCTTTGGTGGTGTTATGGCTGTACTTGTAGCCGATGACAAAGGTAATGATAGTCATGACAGTGGTGGTGAGGATGGTGATGGCAGTGGTGATGAGGATGATAGTGACAATGACAGTGGGTGGTGGGATGGTGATGACAAGGGTAATACAGTCACTCGACTATATACAACTGGCACAAGCGTTTTCGATGTTTTGGTTGGTGTTGAACATCAAGGGCTTTTAACCACACTGGCATATGTGAGCTGGCCATGAGCCAAACTGATTAGGTTACCTTGTTTTTCGAGAACGCTTAGACATACTGGTCCACATAATAAAATAAATTGTGGCATGGCATGCTTACCAGTTCTCCTCGGACAAAACATTGTGTTTAAAATACTTGCACACCGGTCAAGCAAACCATTGACTGGGGTCTACATTGATGTTATCCTTGCCCGCAGAACTGTTGCAGCTGCGTGCATGGTCCTTGCTGAAGAGTACCCCCCCCCCCATCTCTAGCACATTCATTAACACTGGAATCATAATTAGGTGATACCAGGTCAATACCATCTCTGATATGCTACCTCATATAAAATAATCTTTATACTATACCATCTCTATACAGGTTTTCACTTTAATTTCACTGGCCAATGATTCATCTCCAGTCACTGCTACAGACAGGGCATTGAAGAGGCAATTGCCATCTCCTGACACTGCTGCCGGAACAGGCTGTTGTACACCACATACCAGAATAATATAGATATTTATATATTAGTCAAATTAATATTGTTATGTATTTTCATCCCTTGACTTACCTCAAAATGCTGTTACATACATGTACATGCTCCGTAATTATGCACAGATTTGATTTTTTGGTTGGAATCTGAATATAAATTTTTATCTTTTGCCTTGACCAAAATAATTACAGATAGGGACATACAACCAACACTTTATTTTAAGACATTGGACGATATGGAGATATGACCAGTATATTTATTGACCATAAGTCACGTCAAAGACCTGGAAGCTTACACATAGGTGTATCAAAAGAAAGTGCAAGGCTCTCATGGTTTTTACTATGTTTACATAGATGATCTTGGATTATGCAGGCCCCTGGTTAGTTTTAGGTATATGTGTGCATAGCATATTTAATTTCAATAACTGTTAATTTGAATGTAATGATACCGTACATGCTCCGGGATAATGTGCAGACCTGATTAGATTTTGTTTGAAATCCATGCAAATTATTATCTAAAGAAGTTTCAATGAAACTTAGAAATATGTATGTATGTTTTTGGTTTGTATTGTCAACTTCAGTTCTTTGGATCAAATTGCTTCCAACACTGATCTTTATGTAACTATTGTTAAAATTCTTTAATCCCCCCCCCAAGGAGGCTATGTTTTTGGTAGCGTTGGTTGGTTAATCTAATTTGTCTAGTTTAAGCTATATTTTAGTGTTCTCATAAACTGTTAAACACATTTCAATAAAACTCAAATAGATTGGTGTGATGCTCATCCAATTAGCGCATGGTTTATATCTACGCAAATTAGGGAGGTAAATTTGCATAATAGTTTCCTCTACCAAGAAGGTTAGGCATTAGTTTGTTTGTCTATTATCACATTTTCAGCCTAAGGACAAACCCATTAAATTTTGGTGGTGACCTAGATCACCTTCTGGTTCGAGGAATTATTTTAAGGATTCTTCATGGGGGATGGGAGATGATGGCTCTGTACTCTTAGTTATTTTCTAGTTCTTTTCACGGCATTTTGACGTGCTAGGACTACTGAAATAATTTCAATCAAACTGGATATGGCTATCATGCTTACTGGGTTACAGGCTCATATTCAAATAAATATGACAATCTAATGTCTGTGCATTGTTTAAACTGCTAACAATTTTATTTTGTGTTGATATTCATTGTTAGCCAGTGTTAGATTTTTTAGTTGAAAATCCTACTTTTAAATTGTTCTGAATAGTACAACCACATTCTTGATGGTTCACCTATTTGCTTTTTTCCAGTGCAATAACTATTCAATGATTGCATGATCGTGCTTTATATAGCTATAACTTGTTATTGAAAATAAATTACGCACAAAAAAATATGATGAAATTATCTAATATTATAGGCAAGGTAATCGGAGTTCAACTATGTTTTCATTTTGATCAAATATGTATATTGCCAAATAGTTCATGGCAATCTCCTCCCATAGACTAATTATTTATATGCAAATAAAATAAAATAATTACTATTCATACATATCAACCAAAAAGTAATTATGTCCGCACATCATCCCTATGAGTATTTGTGTAATAAGTATCATTTAAAACAGCGGAAAAAACAATTTAAAGCGCGGTAGTCGTCGCGCTGCGCATGTTCGAAATTTGTGTTGATAAACATTGATTTTCCCACAATCCAATGCGCTCTTCAAGTGGAAATCACAAGTATGAGGTTTGACCTGGGCGCGACTTGTACTGATTACCGCCGGTGACTCCTTCGATACCTTCCAATCACATGAAATTTGCCTAATTAAAGCTTGAAAACGTGTCAGTTCGTACTCGTTGATCTGCGCAAGTCAAAGTCGTCATTTTTGTTTATATATATGAGACCTATATATCTCGCGCTTTAATTAACCAATTGATCTACACAGATTTCATCCAAAACAGTTCTTATTCTAAAGCATCTATGTTTCTAGTTCAATTGAATTATAATAGGTAGTTCTTTTGATCTTGATGGAATACATGTAGAAATACACACAAAAACTAAAAAATAAATTCATACATCAACAGCAAACAATTTTGTTCACAACTTTTCATTTATGCTAATATTTTTGCAATTCAATTTTATCAACAGAAGGTTATATATAGGCCAATATCATAAATTCAATACTTTCAATAGTGAATGCTTTTTTAGTGAATCATATTTAAATCTGTAATTTGAAAATTTTCAAGCATTTTTCATTGACTGGGCATCTGTCCGATTTTTACATTTTGATTTGGTATCCATGTTGAATTTTAGAGATACTTTGGTAATTTGGAATAAAAAGCAACATTTTCGACTGTTCAATTTGTATGTACCACTGTGTCCAATAGTTATTTAAGATGGAGGAGCTATTCAATCCAAAGTCTATAAGTTTAATAGTTCTTGCTTGGGCAAAGACATTGGTCATGTGATTATTTTGCATGTATGTTGCTAATTCCTGGACACCACACTGAAGGCCTTTGAAGCTTTCTTTGGTTATATCATTAGAAAATGTCACTCTACTCACCACACTTTTTCAAAATTTTCCTTGCTGTCTCGTCTTCTCTTTGACCTCCCATGTCCACATACACCTCTCGAATCGGAGCAGTGTGTCGAAGAAAAATTGACTCCATTTCAGTAGCACTTCCAAGTTGCTTCTTTCGCGCTGCTCTCCCCAAGCGAACCAGGGAATTCTCATAATTGAATGTGTCTTCAGTATGCGTGCATGAAGAACAAAAGTAGTCTTCATTGAGACGTTCCAACTTCTGTAAATCAACTTCTGATATCTGTTCACACTCTGCATGATACCATGCCAAACAGTACTTGTTTACACCTAGAACTAGATTTTTTCACTATGATTTCTTCCGTAGAATAATGCCTAAGATCAGCTGATCAAAATGATTTACTGTTACCCTTATAGCACCTACTCCCACCTGATTGGTTGAAGCAAACACCCAATCAAGAAGCATCTCCACGCATATGTATTTGTCCATTTTGCATATGTAATTTGTCATTCTTGTAAAATTATTATCCTTGTCACAATAATATTAAGTGTTGTGATGTTGTAGCAAAAGGCAACCCCATTCATATTGTAGACAATCAATCTAGCATTTGTATATATATTTGTTAAATTGTTGGACCCCTAAAATTACTATTAGAGATGCAACAATAAACCCAGTAAAATTATATATATAAACTACAGCTCCTGAATCTCCCACCATTTATTATGAGGTCAATGTCTGCAATATACACGTTTTTAGATTGAGAGATGGTATATGTTCTGATCCTCAGGCATATATCAAAATTTCCACAGAAGTTTTTTAATATATATAATTCATCATGCCATTGTCCAATGCAAGTACAAAAATAATTGAGAATTTTCAGAATGCATGCAGAGACTTTGACAAATCAGTACACGGACAACTATAGTTAAGATAACACAAACATCCAAGAATTCTAATAAAAGTATCAGGCAGAAGTAAGTTTGTAATACATATTTTGGAGAAATGTTGTCTATCTTGATGTATGGGAACATCTAGTACATCCAACGACCGACTTCTAAATGACACACAGTCCAAAGTAAAAAAATATGTTAATGATTTGTAAGTCAAACATTCGAGATGGCCGCCCACTGAACGTACCGGTCGGTAAAAGTGGGTCGTAAATCGTGTTGAATAAAACGACAACTATAAAGGTACATCGCTTATTATTCTTGCGAATAAACATATTTCACGATCAAGCGTATTCGAATATTCACAATTGCAGTTGTTTCGATGTGTAGTTCAGCCCCGGACGGACAGATATATCTCCCGGACACTCCCGGATTCTTTTTAGTAGAACCGACTCAGGCCCGTAGCCAGCACTTTTGAATAGGGGGTTCGAAAACAAAAATAATATATTTGCCGTGAAACGTGTGAATTTTATAATATTAAAAAAGTGTCTTTGAGCTCTGTTACAGACATTTTTATATTCTCGTTTTTAAATTCAATTGGTTTTCTTTGTGTTACGTTGGTAAGTTATTTCACATAACGTCTTTGAACTATTTTACTATATGATTTTAGAGAAGGGGTCCTGAGCCATTCCCTATCCACAGACAAACGCACACACACCATAGATCCACTACGGCAAAATGTTGTACACAAAATGACAAGACTATACGTATCTTAGCATTTTTGTCTAAGCATTTTAAGGTAGAATGCTACTCATGAGTTTCTTCGCTCGTCGCAGATGTTAGCGCACATAATAGTGACACGATTTCATGTCGAAATCTGTCTACAATTATTCATTTTAGTATTAGTCAATTTTGTATTATGTAATTTTATTTTTGTACATGGCCTCAGCCTATCGTAGAAAATGTAATGAGAAGAAAAGTGCATAGCACGTTTTAAAAAAAAGACAATACAACATCCATGTAAAGAGGGGAGGCAAAGGGGGTAGCTGGTAAGGTTTTACGGGAAATAAAAAGGGCTTTTTACAATTTACAAGGAAAAAACGACGTTTTTACAGTTTACAGTGTTAACAAAAATAACATTGAATGGTCCGAAGAGCTCTCCGGCTCAAATTCTCCGCCATTGCTGCGCCGTGTGTAGAGACGCACGCGCATATCACCCTCGTAATGCTCTTCATTCGGTTAGAGGGCCTTTTACGTCTTGACATTCAATTTTTTAGTGAATTGTGTCAGTTTCTAAAATGTAATTTCCCTGGATAATTCTTTACGATTTTTTTATTTGGATGTAAATTCTTGTACGTACCCAGAAAAATGACACATTTTTACAGTGTACGAAAAAAAATATTTGATTGATTACGTTGTACGTCTAGCCTGTGATTACAGAATTACGGAATTTATTTTTTCAATTTACGTAGTACGAACAAAAAAATATTGCAATTACGTTGAACGAAAATAACCCTTGCCCTCTATAAACATATGGCACTAAGTTAGGCTGGATTAATATTCATCTCGTCACTTGAAAACAGATACAGAAGATACAGAACTAGTTGGTATATAGTGTGTTAGTTTGTGTAGCGACACAGTAAGCCCAGCCTATCAGTATTTGCAAAATTGCATTATTTGACAAAAGATCAACCCATAGATCATTTAAAATGGACATATAAAAACAAAGTGAATTTCATTTTCTACCATGCTAAATTCAAGCATATCACTGCAAAAACTAAACATTTATTGATCTAACTATATTTTTGTGTGTATACCTAATTCAACATTATGTTTATGGCCAAAACAGCGAAAACTCGTCAGTATATATTTTAGTCTATAATTGCTTGCCAATAAATCTCCCAGGTTATAATACTACTTTGATTTTTTTCTAAAATACACAGCCTGGATGATTGTGAAATTGAGGCATGCCATTCTTGCTGACAAATTGTTTTTATTCTTTGAGTAAATATCTCTAAGAAATTTGCAGTATCTCCAAATTGTTTTTCAAACCAGACAATGCCGAAACCATATTTGAACAGGCGATTTTTTTATGTGGGTATCCCAAGTAAGTCTGCCGGTTTTGTTTAATCGTTTAAGCATGATATAACATGTTTTGGGGTTCCAGCTATTTTTTACTTTACTAATTTTAACCAATATGAAATAACCACAGCATAATGGCAGCCTTCCACATTCCACATTTTTGTACCCCATATCGCTACCATAAGAAATAGCTGGCACAATGATTGCATCAAACAATTTAAATGCACTAACCAATGACATACCACCAAGTTTCTTACAGTATGTAAATGTGTTTTAGAGAGCGGTAAAATAATATACATATAGCGGCAGTTTAGCAGCGGTCTCAATAGACTTCAATGAGTACATCTCCTTTTTATGAACCCACTAAAAATATAGTAAATTTTCTAAGACATCAAAACAAAAAACGTGTAAAAATATATGTTTGAAAAATATGATTCGTCGCATAGTTTCAGTGCTGAAAAAACACCATGGGGAGTTTTGTTGTTACAGCCATAGAACTAGTCTTGTTACACTGTTCAGGGGAGTCTCAACATCCATCCCAAAGTAACGTTTTCTGAGAGTTTTCGACTTTTAATTTCACCGCGATGGTTGCCAGGTGGTGAAAATGCCCGGATGTCCGCCCCGAGGATGAATATAGTGGGCGTTTGATTGACACTCGCGTCACCCAATCGGCGCTATATTTTTTTTTCCGATAGCAGTTAGACTGGAGTGTTGTATGTGTAGCATTATCCTACCCGGCGGGCGGAACATTACAACCTCCAACTGGGATAGTTAGATCACGGTCCCAGGTGACTCTGAGAATTTGAACGAGGGCCGTGATCTAACCGATTTAGCACTGGCCAATCAGCCCGAGAAAAGATTCGGCACAGATCTAGAAGCAGTACCTACACACGAATTGGTGACGTCATAAAATACATGACCTTCAATCGGGGTCGTTTCCTCGGTATATACGAATTGGTATATACAAATTACAATAAAGATACTTAAGACATTACACATAAGGTAAAACAAATCACGTGACAATATAATGATAATAACGGTAATAAATCCTAGCTTAACAGTTGAAGAGAACGCTCATATAGTCAGTCGGGTGACGCCGAGGGTCACGAACTGTGTTGCAAAATGGCCGTGTGGTTGAAACTGGGTCATGGCGTGACGGGTGAGGAAGACATCATTAAACACTCAAAATCACACTAAAACGGGGAAGTGGTTGCATATTACGGCGTAGCTAACATGGGAAATAAAAAAACGCCCAATACAAACGACATGGGTTCGAATCACACTAGATACACACTCACCAGAACCGAAGCAATCAGAAACCAGCAATCGTTTTGGCTTTTCCGTTCAACTCATCGAAACACTGGAGTAGTTAGAAAAATGAACACCACTTAACGACCAACGTCGTGGCGTGGTACACAAGCGTGCCATCAAAATAAAACAAAATTAGCTTGAAAAGACAGTGGGTTCGAGTCCCGCTCAGATCTACCGTAAAAACGTAAATCAAATAAACTGAAATCTCTCAAACCGTAAACAAGTAAACAAAGAACGTCGCAAAAAAATAACAAACCTCACAAAACTCCACCATACAAAACGGAATGAATAAATAATAAAATAACTAACGTCTTAAACTGGACGACGCGCAATTTGTTCAACAGTTTCCAGATTGTGACAAGAGATAAACAAGACCCAAGTCAAGGTAAGTTTTGTTAAAGTGTCGAAAACAATTCAGGCAACAGACGAATATCTTCTGTGGTGTTGTTGAATTTATACCGTGTCTGCGGAATTGTTGATTGAGGGTTCGAAGCCAGCAGTTAACATTTTGTTAGAAAGTTTCACAATTAAATCAAATATCCAATGATACCAGTATATTTATTTCATTATTTTAACAACTTGCAATGGTGGAAGTTGGTCAAACACGAGTTCTTACACCTAAATAAGTATCAAATATTTGTCGACACATTTATTCTCTCAACCTTGTAGAGGTGGAAATTAATTCAACAACAGGTATTTACTCACAAATATAATGGTCAATATTTGTCCATACATTCATTCTGTCAATTTAAGAACTTGTAATTGTTGGAATTAATCAAATGAGAGTTGTCTACACCAAAATAAGTTTCAAATACTTGTCCATACATTTATTCTCTCAATTTAACAACTTGTAATGGTGTAAAATAATTAAACGAGAGCTGTCTACACCAAAATAAGTCTAAAATATTTGTCCGCACATTTATTCTCTCAATTTAACAACTTGTAATGGTGTAAAATAATTAAACGAGAGCTGTCTACACCAAAATAAGTCTAAAATATTTGTCCGCACATTTATTCTCTCAATTTAACAACTTGTAATTGTGGGAATTAATCAAACGAGAGCTGTCTACACCAAAATAAGTCTAAAATATTTGTCCGCACATTTATTCTCTCAATTTAACAACTTGTAATGGTGTAAAATAATTAAACGAGAGCTGTCTACACCAAAATAAGTCTAAAATATTTGTCTGCACATTTATTCTCTCAATTTAACAACATGTAATTGTGGGAATTAATCAAACGAGAGATGTCTACACAAAAATAAGTCTAAAATATTTGTCCGCACATTTATTCTTTCAATTTAACAACCTGTAATTGTGGGAATTAATCAAACGTGAGTTGTTTACATCAAACTAAGTATTAAATATTTGTTGAGACATTTATTCTCTCAATTTAACAACTTCATAGCACAGTGTGTGTGTGGATGTTCTGCTAATGGCTTCTTCATAACTACATAAACAGATGTCAGTAGTATCAATTACAGACTGGCATTCTGTGTACTCACGTTGAAGTCTAATATACAGTTTAGTGTCTAAACTCAAGTTTACTCACTAGACAAGTTGAAAAACAAGTGTCTAATTTGAGAAAGGAGAAAAGCTGCGTTCACACATGCTTAAAGGGCGGTGGTCGTCACGTCGCGTCATGTTCGGCATGAGACTTATAGCGACGTATACAACACGTGTAAAATACATTGTTTATTTACATGAAATTCAAACACGCGCTGCATGACGACCACCGCCCTTTAAACTCGATGTCTATAATGAACATTGATGAATGTATGCCAGCTGATTGTACGCTTGTGGTTGAAGTGAGAATGTTGATTTTTTGTGGAAAGTGCGAGCTAATTTTGATCTGAGAAAGTGTTTTCTTTACAGCCTATGAAAGACAGGGAATTAACATAATGGTGCATGTGTGAAAATATTCAACAAAACGTGGATAAGTAAAGTTTTTTTTCTATATATACAACAGGTGTATTTTAGGTGCAGAAGATAAAGTGGAAGTTTTGTTGACCAATGTGTTGATACACCACAAAACGTCCCACCACTGGTGAAGTGAGGTATTTCTAAGTGCAGAAGCTAAAAGGGGAATCATAACCTCGTGTCAGTCAGTTAGTGCATTTCACTGTAATCAGTAAATAAATTTGGTATTATTATATATAGCAGCAATGTCTGTTGCATGGCAACATTCAAAGCAATGTATAAGTATCAATATTCTTTGGACAAAATTGGCGAGCATCAGTTTCTAATGAGTTTGTCCAAAGAAACAGATTTAGCAAATCTCTAAACAATGTGGGAAATGTTATCAAGTTGGTGACTCAAAATTTAGAAGTTCACAACAATGCTTCATCTGAAGATCTTGTAAAACCGGTGTAAATGATGAAGATACTGTTTAGCTAACAAAAAAGTTTCATTGTGCATATCACGGCAGTGAATGACTATTGGCATTTGTGTTGTGTGTGCTAACTTCATTTGAAAGATCATGACTTTCTTCTGCTGTTCAAAAGATGACTTAGTAAGATGGACCTTCTCCAAATCAGTTTCACCAATAGCAACCACCGTGGGATGAGAAATGTGTTGTTTAATATAATCTCCAACATGTAGATCAAAATCTAACGAATACTTGGGATGTAAACCCAATGTAGCCCATATGTTGTAATCTATAATGGGAAATTACTGATTACTCACTGGCTTGTATTTAGCCATTACGCATGCAATTTCGGCTTCTTTGATTAAAGGTCTGAACATTAGTAAGAGAAAAGTTTTTAGAATTTTTTAGTAACTTTGATGTCACTATTATTGGCAAGGATATCATTAAGTGAAATATTTTTAGTTAATGTTTTATTACAAATGTCATTGGAATTGTTATTTGCGTTATTAGAAACGTCACTTTTAGTTGTTGTGGTACATTGTATCAATTCATTATTTTCTCTGCATGCAACATTATTTTCACTGACACTAAGAAGATGCAAGTTATTCATTGTAGACACTACTAAGTGCTATACTAAGTGCCTGTTCTGGTGCAAAGAATGATTCATTCAAGTGTATGAAAGCAGCATCTAAAGTTGTGCCTTGTAGTTTGTGAACTGAGCTAGCAAAACAATGAATTATGGGATACTGTGAAGCCTGTAAGCAAAAGAATTATTAGAGGATAACATTACTGTTTAATTTCTTAATGAAAAGAACCGTTTTCCCTGTGTTCCATCGACGACCCCTCGTGCGACATCTAATTACATGTGATCATTATTTTAGACTTAATTTTACCTTCTATCAATCAATCAAGGCATAGCAATTTTCAATTTATCGAGAGCTTCACTTTCTGAGCAAGATAATGGTTCTTCTGCAGTATCATAGTCTTTGTAAAAAAAAATAAGTCTTGTTATAAGGAAGTGAAGTTGACTGTAGTTCCTGGTTAATTTGTTTTATTTGTGTGTGCTTTGAACACATCACCACTGCACGTGGATTTAAATTAGGATACCACTCGGGCTTTTTCAAATGGCCTTTGCCACATATTCTTTGACTAAGAATTTCAACATAATGAGGTGTGTCAGCATATACTATATCTGTACTTTTCAATTTTGAATCAGAAAATATGGTGTACATAAAGACCACATCTTTCTGGCAATTGTTGCAATTTGCGATTGGTCAAAATTTCGATTTTTCATTTCACAGAAAGTCTCATCAAAATAGATCCCTAATATAACATTCTTCTGAATGAGAACCTGTATCATTGTCTTTTGAAATAAGGTCTGATTCATTGTAGCAAGACACATTTAGTAATAATTGTTGTAAATTTCCCCATCTACTGGTGTTAAGAACCTTTTAACGTGGAATGAGAGA
Organism: Saccoglossus kowalevskii; assembly: GCF_978046115.1. Classification (NCBI taxonomy): domain Eukaryota; kingdom Metazoa; phylum Hemichordata; class Enteropneusta; family Harrimaniidae; genus Saccoglossus; species Saccoglossus kowalevskii. The sequence goes on from NC_140657.1 coordinate 25,332,673, forward strand.
ATTAGTTCGTTTAACAACTTTATTATGTCTCTCATCAGCCCACACCCACATTGTGCTGTCTCGACTTTGGGATTGCCCGTGCTGAAAAAAAATCATAGTTGGCGATGTAGTCAGAATATTTTATGTCTTTTAATGGTGGTGGTTTTGGCCTATTAGAGTAATGTTCTCTTGCACCTGGAATGAAGATATCTGTACTATCTGTATTTTCCTCCTGCCAAAAATGTTTTAGTTTTAAAAGATGGACCTGAATTCTTGAAATGATGTGTCTATAAAAATGACCTGTTTAGTTGAGCTGACATTAGACTATAAATTTATTCCACAATGGGCATCTCAAACTGTAAATCTACGAATACAAAAGTAACATTGCCTATATTTTGTGTCAGATTAATGTAACAACTATAAATGAGGTTAAATAGACTATGATGAAGAAAATAATACTTGCATGCATAATCTGCCTTGGTATATTTGCTCTCAAATTTCAACTTTAATTGTTTGACCAATTTTTCCTGAATTTCTCTATTATGTAGCATATTCCATCTGAAAATTATTGAAATAATAATTACATATAAGTACACACAAACATTTACTGGCAAACTGTGCGCATGGAGGTACAAACTATTATATCTGCATTGAGTATGTTAGTATTCTCCATTATTTTTAACATTACAATTCCTTAGGTATACTTCCTATGCACAAATTGTTTGAAGTTTTCTTGTGAAACTAATTCTTTGTTTCGTCCCTGAGACTAAAACATTATAACCATCACTTGCAACAATACGAACTTCATAATAAGTTCTTTCAGGGATGAAGCCTTAGAATAGTACATAGAACAACTATATAAGCATTTCCTGTACACGAAATTCTGGGGTTCCGTGAATATATTAAATCAAACTTAAAGTTATAATGTGAATACAGATTATATGCAATCATTGTTGTTTTATGAAAAAAAATCAGTCAACGAAGGAGCAATGGCAGAGGTTGGGATCATAAACCAGCAGCTGTTCATCACTAATACTTTCGATTTGCCAATTCAATGAATCAAAATTTGTTCTGAAATTTTTCAGATTTTGCTCACACAGGCTGAAATGACACAATATGCAAATTACTTAATATGTGAGGCCATGAGCCCATTTTATACATGGAAAACACATGGTTAACAGGCAAAAATGTAAAAATGACACTGATGACAAACATTTAGTGATATATATATACATACATGGACAGAGAAATTAAGACACGACTGCATGTGTAAAGTTTGTTTGTTCTTCTTCTTTCCGTGGGGGGGGGGGGGCTTCGAATTTGAGGTGATAATCATATCCACTTTACGTACATAGAGAGAACAACCACCCACCCTCCATCACAAAGAATATACCGGCAGGAATCAACAAACGATTGTCATATCTTTCATCAGACGAAAAACACTTTGATCTATCCGCGCCACCCTACCAGACAGCTCTAAATCAAAGTGGATATGATTATCACCTCAAATTCGAACCCCCCACGGAAAGAAGAACAGACCCCGTAACAACATCCTCTGGTTTAACCCCCCACCCCCCTTCAGTAAAAATGTCACTAACAGCGTCGGGAGAAGATTTCTCGCCCTGGTTGATAAGTGTTTCCAACAGGGAAACAAACTCAGGAAAATTTTCAGCCATAACACAATCAAATTGAGCTACAGTTGTACGAATAACGTGAAGCAAATAATCTGCAATCAAAACAAACAACAACTTACTGCGGCCAACACCAATGCACCCAGTACCGAGATTATGTAACTGCCGTAAGAAATCTGAATGTCCCTTAGACAGAAATTGTTTATAATCGGCCTTGGTTTACCAAGCTAATATCAGACGGCAAGACAACAACAAGTGTGAAACATATGTGGGACTAACAGGAAATGAATTTAAAACCCGGTACAGAAACCACACTGCATCGCTACGCAACCAATCATTGAGAAACGCAACAGAACTCAGTAAATACGCTTGGTCATTAAAAGACAATAACATCGATTATGACATCAAATGGAGAGTGTTATCGCGTGCTGCACCATATAATACTTCAAGCAAACGTTGCAACTTGTGCATTAGTAGAGAGAAATATATTATAATTTTCCAACCACATTACTGTAGTTTAAATAAAAGAAATGAGCTTTTTTCTTCCTGTAGACACAGAGCCAAATCGTCGCTATGCAACAACTAGTTTTAATATCGTAAACCCACTCCATGGAGCTATTATACGGGCTACCGCGAGCAAGAATTTTCCATTGTATTTTATATTCAATATCTTTTTCTTTGAGTGACCAGACGTGTTTACTTAGTTCTGTCGCATTTCTGGAGGCCTGATTGCGAAATGAGGCCGTATGTATTAATTCCTCTATCACCGTATTCACCCGCTCTACATATACTTTGTATTGAGCACTTTTGTTTTCGAATAATCGACTACTGTATCTACACTATATATATATATATATAGTTATGCTCAACTTTGACTAACAAAAAATACATCAATTATGTGAATTATCTGAAAGAAAATGTCCTTACTATGCCATATAGTGCCTTCATTTGATTGGAGATAAATCTTTCCTGGTCTTTTTTTAGACAATTGCGTCAAGTTTGTATTTTTCTTTGCATCATTGTCCCCCTGGGGATTTAGTTAGTCAATAAAGTTACTGTTAATCAGAATCCCTCTCTTCCTCTAGGCTACTGTTTTCAGTATCTCTTCCTGTGCAACTATCCACTGACTGTTTCTCCATATCACTCTCTTCAGTCACTATCTTCATCAAATACTTTGGCGAGATCTTTAATTTTAGGATAAGCCCATTTGTAAGTTTGTTTTGTTTCTTAAGCTGTTCAATGTATTTTTAACATCTTGTTTTTTTACAGTATTCACCCCTTCAAAATACAAATCATCTTGGCATCGGCATCAATACGTGGTTAGCACCATCACTTTTGTAATTCCAGCACTCATTCTGTTTTCTCTTCGTTTTTTATTTTGATCTTCCATATATGTTGTTCCAAACATATTTTTATTTTTCCTGTGTTTTTTTTCTGATAGCGCCCAGCAATTTCTGTACATCAGTATTTATACTAACAATATCACTTAGAAATTCAGTATTGTATTTCACTGTACATTCACTACCTGATTTTAGTTTTTCCCGTTTTTTGTTTACAGTAACTCAGAGCTTGCCATAATTTGGTCTTTCCCATTCTCATATATAGTTTCTACAGAAAAAACGAGCGAAAATATAAGATTACACTGATTGGTTAGGCTTGTATAAAATGAATCAACTGTAAAAGCAAAAAGTTTATATCTTAAACAAATACATCACATGCTATAACTAAAATCAGACAAGTTAAAACTGATTAATGTCCATACTGCACAAATATTACTTAACACATTTAAAGGTAATGAGAAAGTGAGGTGGAGAGCAGTGAAGATGAAAGTTCCGAAGAGAGTGGAGAAGATCAGCACAATGAAACTAATGATAATGATTTAGTGTTGGCTGAACTGGGTAATTCTGAAGCACGTAATGAGGACAGCGAGCCCATTCTACAAATTCTGCTCTCCAGATCTGTGCGGCGAACTACCACATACTGGACAAGGCAGTTATTTGGAGACTGAAGAATGAACTTGCTAAAATTGTGCATTTATTTCAGGGCACTTTTGATAAATAAAATGTGGGCATTCTCTTCTTGACTGAATCACACCAGATGTAAATTTTCAGTGTAGTATTTATTCTAAAACCAGTTTTTTGAAGAATGACAACAAGTATGTCAAAACACAGTTGGTGGATGTACATGCTTTCAGCGAAGACGTGTATAGGGCGCGAATGTGACCCATTCAATTCTGGCACTCCTAACAGCGCGACGCTCAGCACGTCTAATTCTTACAACGGGATAAGAAATGGCATCATCGTAGTTTGACAATTCAATGGTAATAGTCGCTCCACTAGCGTGGAGGGAATGGACATGAAACAATTTAAAATTCAAAGTCGATGCTCAGTTGCATGAAGATGTCCAAAATACAAGAGGCGTTGTTTCAGGTAACTATAATGGCTTAATTATCGTATTATTAAACCAATTCTGAGGTACCAGGGTCGGGGGATTCGCCACCTTTTCACTGAACAAAACACACATAGAATCGTATTGTGTCACATTTCATCTCAGCGCCACGTTGTAACTGTCCGAGATTCCTTTAATTTCCCTTCCAAAACCATATCACCTTACATGGAAGTTTAAGAGCTTGAGACGTGGCCTCCACACATATAGCCAATCACACAAAGTATTTAACACGCCATAATGTCTGATTAATGTCTGATTAATAAATCGGGAAATAACTTCTACATTGAAACAGTTAGTTCATACCTATAGGCGCCACGAAGACAACATTCCATAGTTACTAATCTCACTAACATGCAAATGAACATGATTATGACAAATTGTCAGCAGGTGTGGATTATCCAGGGGTCATCAGTGAAAGTCGCTATAACTGCTAAAAGCGGCCTCACCTCTAAATACATGGAAATATAAATCATGACACTTCCCTCCCCTCACACTAGATTTATGTCCCCTGGCATACACGTTCATAAATCAAAAACATTGGCATTCACTCAACACTCGTCATGCAGATAAAATACATATTAATAAAAGGTATAATTTCAAACGAGTAAAACACACTGATTAAATACAATAGTCGTAAATACATTGATTATACTTCTAAATATCCTACCCTTCCAGGGAGAGGTTACCAGCACATCACCTGTTCACCAAATATTCAGCATCTGGTTCCCTGTCTGTGCACGCGGTCATCTCACGCGGAATTTCAGACAATCCCACAAACAATCTGTAATAATTCCCCACATTTTCTACGGCAGTGCACACACTGTCTTTCCATCTTGGGGGGACCTTAATAGCCTTGGGCAAGGGGATCACACGTGGTTTATCATTAATCATGAATTTCAAATCATCCTATTCAATATTTATCACAGAAGTGAACATACCTCGATCGACAGTCATATTTTCAATTAAGGGCCGCTTTGTGAAAGTTAATTGATTTGGGGAAATGTGCAGGGTCATGACCTTAACTAAAACATTTCTAGTATCAACTTAGTACGGGGTAATTGCGGGGCCCGATGCATTATAGAACGATCATTAAGGCCAATACGAATCCTGAACACAATAAAATATTAGCGTTTCATTTCGAAGTTGAATCACGGAATTCTTCAAATCCTGTAAGGGATGGTCAGTGATTAAACCGCTCACCGGCAGATATAACGTTTTAGCTCGAGCCCGGGAATGGCTGGAATCAGTACGCCTAGGGCCCTCACTTTACAAATCATATAGTTTGACAAAATTAATGACGCTGTACATATAAATGGGTTTATTCTCCTTCAGTAACCCCGCTGTCTTATTTAAGTCAACTACTAAACGCGCGTCAAATCGCACGATTTCATTCCAATTTTCTCTATTAATTGTTATATTTGGGAGTTTCACTTTCCTGATTGTTATACATTGATTTCCCTGTAATTTATATTAAGTCTTCCTGGTTATAAAATTGTATTAAGAAAGTCAAATTCACTGGATGCAAAAATGTAGGAATCCCGTCTTCAGTGCAATCTGTTAAAAAGGGGGTATATAAAAGTTATCTGAATGTATAGCACATTCACATAGCAATTTAGTTATACACATCGTACAACCTTTAATGGGTTCAGAATTTCTATCCCCGCATTTCATCAACCACTCCGTATTATTGCTATTCACTAAGATATTTCCATCTCCTACTTCAAGAACTTAATTAATTATTAAATCTGTTTTGCATGTATTATGAATTTCTTCCTTGTCGTCATAGTACAGGGCCTTGGTGTACAATAGTTCGTGCATATTTATCATGGTAATTACGGAGGGGCAATCTCTCACCAACAGACCACTACAAGTCGAGATTTGATCTACAGTCATTTCAATACAAAAGGTTTCGTCTTCATTAGCACCGAAATACTCCGAAACTAACGTAACTTCCGTACGCCCGTTATTAACCTTGTTATTGTCAAAATGTTTAGGCTTTACCACCTAAATCATAAGGGAAGGGCATAGGCAGGGTTATCACTTTATACATTTCGAATATGTCGTTCTTTATTGTTATGGGGATTTCTTATCGCTTTTAAAGCAAGGGCAACTTTTCTTGTAATAACGTGTCAATCGAGCCCACTCCATGGTGTGTCTCTCTCAGGTAATTGTAATGTTTCCAACCGCTGGGAAGCATATCGAAACATAAGATGCGTAGATCTGGTGCATTAGATGACGACAGTGTTACACGAAAGTCGTCAAATTTACTACGACTTTTGTCAGAGTTAGAGGGACACGGAATTATCGGCGAGGATGTACAGTGCGCTGTTAGCACTTTGCCAGCTCATGGAGCTAAAAAAAGACCATCTGAACTCGGCTGTGGATGAAGGATATGAAGCCAGATTGTCAGAATGTGTAGTAACAGGAGAGGTAGACCGTCGTTTGATATTCCAGAAAACCAGTTGCGGTTTTTGGTGGATATGGGTTTCACAGCTGTGTATATTGGTAAAATGCTCAATGTAAGCGAACGTGCTATACGCCGAAGATTGAGTTTGTACGGCATTAGTTTGAGTGAAACGTATGCTAGACTGACAGACGACGAACTTGACCATCATCTCAGAGATATACTAGTAGATTTCCCAAATTGCGGATATTGAATAAATGTCACTAAGAATGGAAGAAAAAAAACATGAAAATTAGTATAATAGAACTACTAAGCTACTAAATATGCCATTGCATTAAAACCACCTGCAGACTTATTTGATGGAGTTGCTATGTTCCATCTCTCAAGTTCATACTTGTATGTATGAATTGTGCAGTTTCTATTCCTGCAAAGCTTGTCATAATTAATCGAAATTTGTCTTTTTTATTCATTTTCAAAAAGTCAGATTTTTTGTCCTGTATATATTTAAATTATTTATTACGGGGTACGTCATATTTACTACATTCTATTAAGAAATGGTGCTCGTCTTCAATTTCATATTCTTTCATTTCTATGAATTTTCTTTTGCCTGCCAGTCTCAATGAGTAGTTTATTGTCAGAAATTCCAGATCGCCTTAATTTTAAATTTTGTATATCAATTAAATAATTCTCCATATTGAAGGTACCGGTAGTGTTAAATTTTCTGTATGAAGTTAGTTTGTTTATTTGTTGCTCCATTCATTCTGGTGTCATTAAATAATTCCCTTCTCCATGTTTTTAAATAATTGTCGCTGAGTACCTCTTCTTTTCATGTTGTATTTGGGGTTATGATTCGTGACTAGGTTAGATCCAAAATGAGTAAGAAATGCCGGGCTATGCAAACAAATCAATCACAAAAAACGAATCCGTAAGTAATAAACGCGTAGAGTAGTTTATTACGTCAATACAGTATATCCACTGATATACCGGAGAATTTACCATAAAGTAATATGTAAGCAAACGTTAAACACAATAACGCGGTAAAGACTGGCTTTCTATTTATAGGCTTGGTAGGATACTGAACCCTAGGCGGGAATGTCCCTAATTGGCTGAAAGTTAACATTATAGAAATGCGTAATAATGGTTTTCTATCACGTTCGCACTTGTATCAACAACATGTCTATTTATAGACGTGGTTTAAAGCAAAAAATTGTACATGTATAAATTATATAAAGTACTCAAAACAGTATTTAAGAAAACTTTGATAATACAATAAGTGTTTTCAAATGATAACGATCAAATGCTTAACACGACATTGTTTTGATAATTCTGAAAGATTGTTGTTTTTAGTTATCTCTTCAGATTATGAAGTTTGTATTATGAACAAAATTTGTGAAAGCAAAGCATGTTCTAGAAATGATTCTGGGCAACAACAAAATGGCCAAAATACAGTCAGCCATTGAATCATAAGTGTGAAACAGAATGACATACACCAGTAATAATGCATCATGTACAACCTTCATTTCATAGTTCAGCACGTTCGGTTGGGTCATTCCAGTTTGTATCCACACCCCCTACATAGATGGTAATAGTAAAAAATGTAACCCTCGGATTAGTTTTTGATAACTCCTTCCTGGAAATATACGACGGTGTTTCAGCACCCCGGGAAACATTTTTTGCCAATACCCCCCCGGATGATCATTAGTCCAAAATTTACCCCTCTGATTTAACATCTGATTAACTCTCCGGAAATGTATAGTATGGTGCAATCTTCAAATACAGTGACCCTATGGGGAGGCCGGAACGGAAAAAAACTGCGATACAAACTGCAATAATCCAACCCTTCGGAAGCCCATAATAAAATCATCACCTGTCGAATTCATTTACGGTGACGCCTCCTCCCGGAACAGAAAAAGTACATTACTTTTATACCCTCCGGAATTATACCACCCATAGGGGGTGAGTGGATACAAACTGGGATGACTCTTTACACGGTCAGTCGGCGGTACTGACTGAATAACTGCAACGGCATCATCATCTCGGTCTTGTTCTACTGTTACAGTCCCGGTGTTGGTGTTATTATTACCCAATAAATTCTGGACAATCGTTAGATGACGTCTTGCCCTTTCAAGTAACTGTCGGTCCGATGAAGTGCCACTAGAATTTTCCGCCATTATGTGTTTTTACTGATTACGTACAGTACCCCCTAGGCAAGCTACAACGAGTCCCTCGAATGCGAGATGCTCAAATTCAGTGATCGCATGTGAGGAATGGAAATGGTCGCATGTAGGAATCGAAATCATCGCATTTAGGATAAAAATGGTCGCATGTAAGAATGGAAATGATCGCACGTAGGAATCGAAATCATCGCATTTATGATCAAAATGATCGCACGTAAGAATCGAAATGATCGCATGTAGGAATCGAAAGTTGAAATAATGAATCGAAATGATCGCATGTAGGAATCGAAATGATTGCATGTACTGAATCGAAATTACAAAATATAATAATATAGGACGTTAATGTTGGCATGGATACTGCGCCACATACGTGTATATCGCAACATTTCAGAATAGAATCATGTGCATCTTGTAGAAAGGCGTAGGCACATGATGGATAATCTTCAATATAGTAATGGGAGTGTCACAGTATCTATGACCGGTTCCTGTGCATAAAGATAGATCACGTGTGGATAATTCAACAAATTTTGCACTATCACTATTTATACCAATATAATCGGGCAGTTCGTTTATCTGTGTGTACGAATTATTCAGAACGTGGTCAATCAAATCATGAATAATGGGCGGGGCAATGATAGGTTAAGACATAATCGAGTATAATTTATAAGAGGCTGAATTTGCCAATGGTGTACGTAATTGTATGTACAGTGAGGCCAGTATGTATAATTTCGAAATTTGGATAATTTTGTCTTAGAAATGTGAAGATGTTTTGTAACGCTGTTCTGGCTTTTTGGCGAGACACAAATTCAATGGGCAGAAAATTGTTAATTAACGCATGAATACATACTAAGTGAATTTTCAAATCGGAAAACCAATTCATTCAGAAAATTTGTTCTATCGGCAGTTTCCAATCGTAAAGTAATTATGTCCTTCATCTTGTGGATCTCCAGAAATGTTGTTGACGTTTTGTTCTGTGACATCCATATGTTCTTGCAATGAGTGAAGTTTAAGTATTAGGTCAGGATTGTTCTTGTTGGAATTTGACACGTGAGACCACAAATTCGTCAATTGCTTGTTTGTCAATTTGGTGATTTTGCTGCGGCGTACAGTCTGTGAGTCGATGTCATGATGCATATCGGCTAGATGTCCCGCTTCTAACTGTTCAATTTGGCGAGCTAGCAACTTCAATTGTCTCTCTGTAGCAAAATCCGTTACGTCGGAAAGGAGATCGCCTATGATGTTTCGTTTTTGTCGTTGACCATGGAAAATCGAATCAGGTGGTGAGGTAAGTTAAGTGATTTCTTCTGCCAGGCTGCGGAGGATGTTGATGACACGAATCATACGTATCTTGAAGTAGATTATTTGTCAATGACTAGGTGGCGCAAAGGTGATTATTCATGTCTCGATGACACGGGTCAGGGAGATCGTAAAGTAGTTCATCGAGCTGGGAAAAATCGAGGCGAGGGATGACATAAGTTACGTGGCAACTCGAATATGTGTGTTGTCTCGATCCTGCTGGTTTTAATAAAATACCATAATTCAGCCTGGATACCAGGTATTGTGATTTAACCAGTAACCATGGTAGCAATATAAATACAACTATTACTGCTTTCATCCGTGAATACATAAATAGAGATATCACTTGTATAATAAATTGAGGCATTAAAATGCCACGAAGATTTGCATGTGTGTGTCCGGTTGTTAGGCTGAGATCGGTTCAATGTAATTTGTGAAGAATCATAGTGCTACATCTAATTTGGTTTCGAGCCAATCAAAAAGACTCGTTTTTTGAAACATCGGCTGAAACATCAAATGGCAGGGTCAAAACTAAATAAGCGAAATATGGAATGTGATTGTATTTAATACATTATGTTGCACATTCAAGTGGGGTCAGCCCCTTGTCATTTAACCTCTCAAATGTAACGTTTGTTCTTGCCACTTCTAGGATTTCAAGATCATGTTTAAAAAACGATGAATGATAGTTTGGTGAGAACTGCCATTTCAATAGTGAGAAGAAAATGAACTGAATAGTCTTACCGTAGCTGATGGTTGGCCGAGTACAGATTGAACCCTGCAATTTTGCGTTTTTCAGTCGATTTCTGAGTTGTTGTAAAATAAACCTTCAAAAATAAACTATTGATTGATGCATTTTCTTCGAGTGGTACACTGAATTACCGATGATATAGAAACGATCAGAGTGGTGGAATGGAGTCAGGAACCGTTAGCGCATATGTGAAGATACTATACCCACACAAGACGTCACTGTTTCACGGGTCATTAAAAGTGATTACAAAGAAACACTAATCCAAATTAACAGGTATAAAGTCCACTCTTTTCATATAAATCCATGGATGTATCGTCGGACCATTTCATAATGCTACTCGTCTTCTAAGGCTGTAACAGGAAATGTCGACCAAAAAACGTATGATGGGGAAAGTGATAATTTTCGTTGTTAAAATAGAAGCAGGAATATAATCTGAGTAATGTATAATCGTAGCATTTGCACATGTTTTGTTATCGCATGTTTATCGCCAATGGTAGCAAACGTACGACACGACCCCTCCCTCCATGCAAATGACGGAGAGCGCGTCATTGTATGTACCAGATTATTCTAGCAGGTCTGGCCTTATCGAACCTGATTCTTCGCAAACCTAGTTTTCATTATCGAACCAAAATAACGCCGCGATTGAACGTTTCGATATGTTATCGAATGTTCGATAATGGGAAATCATATGCTTCCGCTTCAAGCCATGACTTTTTTACATGGAAAACGACGCTGTCATTTTCTGATTTACTGATGTTTTACTTTCCGACGATGATTGGTCTCAAATTATATAAACCAACATTGTGTTAATAAATAAACATTGTATAACTCATACTCTAGCTATACTTTCTGATAAACATTTTTTCAGCGTTCTGGTTTACAAGTATGGCAAACACTATGATAACTTACCCAGATATATAATAATATGTCATTATCATCTAAATGAAGTACTGTATTGTCCAACTCCTTTATGATAGTATGAAAAGAAAAAGGTGAACCAGTTAGTCATGAATTATGGTGAGTAGACTGGAAAAAAAATTCAGAGCAATCACAAGTTTTGTAACATATTGTTTTGTGTTCATTCTGTTCAACAGCAAACAGTCATTTTGGTAGTTACTTGAACATGGTTCAAACATTTGTTTAGCATATTTGAATATATTTTTTTTACAACTGAGTTTGATGACTCCTTTGCAATGTATGCTTGTATATTGAAAAACTCATAACAAGTGATATTTTTAGCATGAATATGTGACAACAAATCATGTATTGCAATTACCCCCCCCCCCACACACACACACGTACCCGCCCCTTGCTAGAGTTTATCATTAATTATATTATTAATTGCAGTGATCCTTTTCTGAAATTGTTGTCTCTTATCTAGCCCCAATTTCTTACGCAATTCTATTGAGAGAATATTTCATGTCATACTGTTCCCTTTAATAATGTATGGACTTACCACATTAGGCTCGTTGTCAGGACAATCATTCAAATTTAATTGTTTTGGAGTTACTCCCAGTGAAGACTTTTTAATTATCTCCCTATAAAACAAAATTGAAAGTTGACATTTACTGTACATCTTTCACAGCTAAAACTTAATATTTGTAAGTATAAACGCCAATCATTTACTTAGTTATAAAATTGTTTTATAAAACCATAGCGATACTTACCTTTTCTTTTTTTAAAGTTTAACCGAAGAAATATTTATCCTTAATCTTCTCGTTATTTCAGTTGTATCTTCATCCTTTATTTTTGGGTACATGGTTAATAGCTACAAGGAATCATGCAAATAGTTTCAAATTAGGGTTGATAATGAAACCGTGATAACAAATAGTCAACCCACAGACTTTACTACCATAGGAATATGTAACATGTGGGTGGGGTGTCCTTACAATCGTGGAGTGAGTGGTCTACCTAAGACAATAGACTACAATTGTCTTTGGTCCTACCCAATTACATACCAATTCACACATTAGCGGGCAACAAGAGCCTTGATAGTGAACATGTTTACATCCGTCTAGTATACAATAGTTGTTGGCTACAGCAACAGTAGCCCCGAGTACAGTCATGTAGGTTGTACTGTACTCGGGGCTACAGCAACAACAACACCTTTAAACCGACGAACATTACAGTTAATTTAAATTTCTTTAGAGTAAGAATAAAGAAACTTGACCAGCGGTGTTTTGCGTATGTTACTGTAAAATTAGCATTGACAGAACAACCCAATGCAAATATGTACATTGACATACGATTGACATACCTCTTGGATCACCGCTCTTTGACACGATTTGTCTTGTAACATGGTGTCAACTTTTTCAGATATGAGACTTCTTAACTTTCTCTGCAATGAACAGGAAAAAGAAGTCAGTGGTGATGTTATTTTGAAAAAAACAACAACGACATAACGAAAAATATTAGCTGTTTTAGTATCATTGTAGTACAAAGCTAGTCTACGAAAATGTGTTCTGCCTACGTGGGAGTTGGAAATTCACTTTGCGATAAACATGTTTGTTTTGCGACAGGTCACGTACGGAAAGCGACTAGAACATGTCAAACTTCAAAGGAGTTCTATAAACAGTGACTGGTATCGAAACGATCATACGTACCTTAATTAATTTCCAGCCGTGACTTGTTACATTCATGTATGAAGTACCAAGAGCGTCCGTCGATGCGAATGGATGAAAAGAAGGCATGCCTTCCGCTTGACGAACGTCAGAGTCAGGATAAAGTTGAAGTGACCTTCTTGTAGCAGCAGCAGGACCAGAATTGTGACAAGGTGCTGTTCTGGGTGGTGGCCGCCAATAATAATAGGGGGAGAACTATGCAGCGGAGTCTGATGAAAACTATCTCTGGGAATCTGGTGGTGGTGGTACTGTTAGGCGCATAGCAAGTGATTTTAAAATCAAATGGGGTTAGCTACAGTTTTTCATTTACTGAGAGACCATTCCTAACAAATAAGGAATCTGTTAAAATTTTTCACAAACCTGCATTAGCCATCAAAATATCAGTGCTGATTGTTGCAACCTGGAAACCCCTCAAAATGGCTACCTTTTGTAATGCAAATGTTTAATATAAGGTCAATAACCCTTCTTCGTGATTTTAGGCACAGGAAATTGATTATTAGAAGAAGTCGAATCTGTGCAGGGCCTTTTTTCATCTTACCAATGACAGAATTGCTCAAACACTAAATCAAAATAAGAAAAATGTCAGCTGATGTCCCTTTAACCATTCGAACGGCATTGGCTTTGCACACAGCTCTGTGCAACATTTGATAGATTGGTGTTTAGTTGGGTATATTGAATATTTTGGTATACAATACAACACATAATCAAATACTGATGAAAAAGTTACCAACACTGCCATTGCCGTTCAAATGATTACATCATTTGTGTGTATGTGGGATGTTTTTTTATTAACGGTAGTTCTTTTTTTGGAGGATGGTGTGGTCCTGAAAATGGTATGCAAGGCATACGCAATGAAAAAAAAATCGTCCGACCTGACCTTTCATAATATTCATAAGTATAAACAATAGGTGAACCTTCATCAGTGAGATCTTCATCATAAGTGATATTGTACCACTGTGGATACCCTCTGGTACCTGAAATGGAAGATTGTGATTAGTATCATTATCAACATTGCATAAATTAATTCAAAATTCACATAATCTATGTTATTTTTATCATTTATGTCACAAATGGTCTTCACAGTGCCCTCGTCATATACTTTAATAAATGTTTTCCAATATATTTTAGGGAAACAGACTCGACTAGCCATATTGTGCTATTTCTGTTTCCCTGCCATAGATTATTGAAAGTTTATTATTATTATTATTATTATCTTACCTATTTTCATAATTTACTTGTATTTATTTAATTTAGTTATTTCCTTGTAATACTTACAATCTATGGCGAATAAATATTATTATTATTATTATTATTAAGTTGCTATTACATTTTGTCAAACAATGAGGTGCCATGTGCACAACAAATTGTGGATATGTAAAGATAAATTAACTGCAGAGTGTTTTATTTTAAGTTACAACTGACTTAGAAGTTTTGATAAACCATTACTTTATAGGAATGTTTTTTCGAGGGGATATGAAAAACCAATTCTATCACAATGAATAGTGTTGAAAACTAAGAGAATCACATAATAATTCACATAGATAATTCCAGACCATCATTTTGAATAAGGTGCAGGAAATTGTTTCGAGTGCAATTTGTGGTGGTGGATCTATTCGCCTAGAATACCTGTGATATCACTTCACCATTATACCATCTTCTATAAACAAGTGTTTCACCTTCATTCCGACCAAAAGAACTGTTCCCTCATCTGTGCGAGTTTCAGGTAGATCGAATGCTGACTGCACCAGTGATTTGACATTGGCAGTCAGTTCTTCAATGGTTAGGGGCACTCGTTGTTGTGGAGTAACTGGGGATATCATGCTGAAGGCATACACTACTTTGTCTGGTACACGTTGTACAAGTATTTTTTTTAAACCACAGTTGAGCCTTTAGTGCTTCCATTTTATCTTTCTTGGATGCGAAAGTTGCCAGATTTGAATCCACTTGCTCACATGACTGCCAAAGTTCAAAGTGTATGATGTCAACTGTCTGCTTCTTTTTAGCACGCTGTCTGGCCCATTTTTGAAAAGCAGCCTTTTGGTTTGCCTTTCTAATCTGCACAATGTTTTCATCTCTTTCATGGAATAACTTCCACTGCCCACTTACTTTTTTGGTAGCATCTTCAATTAATTTAGTCTGCAGACATTCATCTTTGGTGGCCAACCACTTTCCTGTCTGGTTGATGGTAAACATGACATATGATTGAGAGGCAAGTGTGGAAATATTCGGCTTGAATGAAAGAAGATTATCAAGATCTGCAAACATTCGTTCAGGCTGTTTGTTGTGCTTGTCCACACTTCGGGTAACATCAACCATGCTTAGGTCCATAAATGGAAACTTGCCACCAGGTAGATGATCTTTGAATTCGTGCTCAAGTAGTTTGGTGAGGGCAGAATACAAGATTTGCAAAATGGCACTGGTGTGATCATCATACACAGATGGAGAAATCAAGTGGTCATAGACAACATCTTTGTTTATTTCAACATCTTCATAAAGAATTAACTTTCCTTGCATGAAATCTTCCACATTGAGAACAGCATCTTGTAAATAAGTAATGAGCTGTAAATAAAATTTCCCAACTTCAGAGATCTACAGATTCAATCATCTTCCACAATGGGGTAGTGATAAATTTAGAAATAAGCCCAAGTGCCTTGCAACCACTAACAGAGAACTGCGTTTGTAAGTCAGAATTTACTGCTTACTAGTAAAATCCATCTTACTCAGAAAGTGAACCATCTGCTCATGCATGAAAAAGACATGCCCAGCATTGCTGAATAAAATGTTGAAACGGTTGCCTTGATAATGTGCTAGAGGTAAGGTCCTGAGATGGTTGGCCTGCAGGAAAGGTTTAACAAAAGTAAGAAAAGAACCATGACATTCATTCTTTGCATCTCCTCTCTTGGCAAAAGTTTTACAAACTGTGCGAACCAACATCGTAGTGCCAGATTCATTTGGTTGATGGAATTCTCTCTCAACTCCGGGAATGACATCTGAAAAATGACAACGCTCAGCTTCAAGCAATGCCTTCTATGATAAGAAATTGTTCATTGTATTCATAGCAGTCTGCGTCTCATCGTCCAATAGATTGTAATTTGGAATAACATCAGGTAGTATACTGCTACGATACTCATGTCAGTGGCTGCACAATCACTCATGGTATTCTGAATATGAGCAAGGATTTGTTTGGAAGTATTGTTGGATGTTGACTTGCATACATGATCAATATCAGAAAGGATGTTATTGAATGTATGAAAGGTATCCTTTGCCGATTTTGTGGCTAGGTCTCGTAATCCTAGAACACAGTACTGGCCTTTACTGTCCCTTGCTGCATATGCACCATATTGTTTACCATGTTTGCTAGCTTCATCAATATGAAGGGTGGTATGAGTACAGGCACTGAAATCCCCAGCAATCTGAGCTTGGCTCAAGATACCCATCTCAATATTCCAGTTATTGACTGTTAAAGCATATGGTACACGATTGGCGACTTTGGCAACCAGCTTCAAACACGTATCAATAACTGGTCCCATATGCACAGCAGAAACATGGTGCTCCAACGAAGAATAAACACAAAGATGAGTGGCAGCTTTGAATTTATTTATATTCACATCAAAAAGTTGAACTGTTGGTGACAACTGATCTTCAAGAATTTCCTTATGGATAGTAAGATTCTGTACCTGTTTTTTTCAGCGTGCGGTTTTCCTCCATGAGACTGATGTGGATAACTGCAGGCTCCCTTTCCAGCCGAACACATTTCTGGCGCCAGTAATCTTCTCGGGATGACAATCGTTTTAATACCTGCCTGCCCTGACTCCATAGGTGGTATATAGGCAGTTTCTAAAAACAAGTTGAACTCAGCAGCCCCTTTTTGACGGCCCTTACTCTTGCTTAACGTCTTATGTGAAGTCATCAGCCTCTCAACTGATACCTGATAAGCTTGTTTATTACTAAGTTTATTAGGCTACACTCCGAACAGGAGCATAATGGAGTAGACTTCAAGCCATCCAGCCAACTTGCAGTATCTTTGATGCCATCCTTAACCACTCTGTCCACTACATCTTTAGTCAGCACCCTCCGCCACTCACTCGCCATACTGAAAATATGAATTTCTGAACACGCACCTGATCAGGTCCTGTGCTGTCAGAAGGATTGTGCTTGAACTGTTAATGATAAGCTAAAATAAAATATTTTACTGGGAGGAAGCTTACAAGCTTTATAAACTTTGTTAATTGGAATACTATATTTTTATTTTACAGGAAGTTTCATGTGAAATGATGTTGGATATTGTATCCTTTTTTTGTCGATCTTACCAGTGTTGTGGTAAACTTATCAACAGACGTACATCAGGCAGACATCTCCAGCAGGACAGAGAAAGGAAAACAAAACACTGCTACACTTGAATATAAGCCAGAGAGAAGAAGTCCGAGTGATATACTTTCAGATCATACAGACACCAGACTTCTGTATTGTCATTACAGTAGTCGTAGTCAGTCATCATGGACGCAGTTAGGGTTTGTGAACACCATTTTGAAAATCAGGGCTAATTTTCCAGGCTTGAAGTGTTTTGAAGCATTCCTTGGCCTCATTAGGGGTCTGTTTGATGAATGATTTAAAAATGAACATCCCTTGCACGTCTAGTGAATGTCAGTCAGTATGAGGCATGTCAGAATGGATGCATTATATTTAGGAAACATCTGACTAATGCAAATGTGTGTCCAAATTGTGGTGAAGCACGATATGATGATGGTAAACCTACGAAGATGTTTTATAAATCTTCCACTAATTCCTAGACTACATCAAATGTGTGATGTGCCACACATATCAGCTCTGCTGCAGAACCATACTACCGAAGATAATAATTTGTATAGTGTCGCTGTATAGTGGTATACCAATTCTTGGAAGAATCTCTATGTTGAAAGCAGGCTATTCAAGGCAAGTCATATTAATGGTAGCTTAACGTGCCATTTTCAATATGTAGAATGTAACTACAATTACAGTGTATTTCTACCACTCGTACAAAATGTTAATCATTTAAATAATAGTTGCTTGACAGAATGTTTGCACAATTACATGTATGCTTTTACATGCTACGCCTGAACGGGGACTAACAAGTACTTAGTATTTTAGATGAAATTAAATTATTACTGAGAACATCAAGTGGAGCATGCAATAGATAATTTGGCAATCTACACAAGAGATCCAAATTGCCCTGATTTCCAATGCAAAACATGGTTAATACATTATGTCCATACTGTGACAACCAGAAATATTTTGTTTTCTTTTCACAACATTGCAGAATAAATTTCCCTGGAATTTACACAGCTTGTAGTGATCATGTGGAATGTTATACTAAATGTATTTAATTGGGTTGCATCATGGTTGCAGTTACTATTTGAACATTTGTGTCTGTTTTGTTGTTGTTAAACTATGCCCTCATTGTGATTTAAACAAAGGGAAGTGACAGACAGGAATAATACACATTGTACTTGCAAGTGCAAACTAAGGAAGTTGGGCAGCTGGTACTGGTACCTATGATGTTGCTAAATTTAGCAGTCACAGGGTGATCACCATTACTTAGACAGACAACAGACATGTCAATTGACTGCCTGAATGAGGAACAAAAGAACATTCCAACAGCATAGTTTGAATCTGTGTCAAAGACCTGTCAATCCATGAAGTATTTTTTTAGGATTGGAATTCCACAATGTAATACCTTATTTGTAAACAATATATAAATACTAACACACTAGTATCCAGTTCAAATCTTCCAAGTTCCGATTTTTGTTTCATGGTCTTGGGCAAGTTTTTCTTTCCTGCTAACAACTCTATCAAATCATTTGCCATATTCCTAAATGTATACAATATTCATCAATCACAAGATTATGAATAACAATGAGATAATGTTCAAAGTTGAAGTACATTGCATTCTATAAACCCCAGCATAAGAAGAGATTGTTGTGGTTAATGTATATACAATGGATGGACTGGGATAAATTACTGATGAAATGTATTCCATTTATATGCATAATAAGATTTACCTTCCCAGCATGCATCTAATATATTGGCACACACATCTGCCCATTTACCCTATATGTGGGCAAAACAACAAAGCCTTCTTCTGTCTTTCCAGAAATATTTTCGATCACTTTCTCTGTGGCTTGAAAATGCCTGAAAAAAAAGTTGTGTAATTGAGATTGCAGGCCAATAGATTTCAAACCTTACGTCAGATGATCATAATTTAATTGAGAATGATGTATAAGGATACCATCTTATAATTTTATTGGGGTTATTTTTAGTTAAGAGTCGATACGAAATATAAATAACCATAGAATTTTCAGCTTTTATTTAGTGAACATTTTTCAGTTAATTATGCAATAACTTAGAGACATCAGTCAAGATGTCTGCCACTTCTTTCCTGTATGGCATATGATTACATATATATAATAATTCACAAAATATTTATAATTGAAGAATGTATTTATCTGACGCCAGGCTGTTTCAATGTCCTAATCTCTTTAATTTTCGCCTTTATCTGATTTAGGGCTTTACCATATTTGATATCTTCAAGATTAATTGTTCTGCTACTTGAATCTACAGCATGATTCAGTTTAAAAGATGGTAATTCTATATCTTCTTTCAGTGGATGACCAGATGGCAAGAAGTTTCGACTTCCAATGAACAGTCTTGTCCAATGCTTTCAAATGTTTACCTTCAAAGATAAAATGCATATATTGAAAATAAGTATTTACACATTTCCTAATAAAATGCTAGTTAACAGTTTTCCAATTGAAGCCCCCCTAATCTGATTAAAATAAGATCCTAAATAACTGTCAAAAACTTTAATCAAACCCCCTAATTATGCTGCTGTGATAGTTTTCGAGTATTTGAAAAAAAATAATAAAATTGAAGTTGCAGATTTAAACTTGAAACATTTGCATCTAGCAGGCCAATTCTTTGTATACATGATTATATCTGCTTTCAACACAAAAGATTCTCTTCTGTATGCATCCCACATTTCAACACCCTTTTGAAGTGCTAACAATTCCTCAACTAACAGTTCATGGAAACCATTCATGTCTGATGGTGTGCTTGAACCTAAAATATATAATTAGATACATTATATTAGTAAAATACTGATGAAGGCTTACGTGCTGCTACAGATATAATGGCGTCATGGAGGCAGAAATACTACATCAATCCATGATGGTATCAACATATACACGAAAAATACATCAATACTGCAATATGCTAACATTTGTTACAAAGTTGCGACAAAAAAAAGGTAGCACCCAATGTAAATGGCCAAACAACAGCAGTTTGACTCGCAAGTTTCCTACAACTGCCCCAAATTCATTGGCTTCACCTGTAACACACTACTATAAATATAACAATGTGACGTGCATACAATTAAAAGGTGTGTTTAAACCGAAGAACAAATAACGAAGACATAATATTCATACTGTTTAATCATAAAATATATATATTCTTCGGTTTAAATAAACGCCACCCCATTTTTCAGAATGTATCGTAGAGGGCGCTCACACATACACATGCTAATAAATACACGTAATTTTGAAAACTGAGTTTATTACACAAAAGAAGGGTAAAACTAGATCAGTTACATGGAATATACATTTTTTTTTGACATTTTAAAATTGTTGAAATAAATTACATTTTGTAACACGATTAAGTATATTCGATTATGAAACTGACAAAAGATGGGTAAAACTACTAAGATCAGTTACATGGAATATATTTTTTTGTTTGTTTGAGTAAATCAAAAAATGAATAAAAAACTGAGTAATATAAGAGTATACATATATAACACGACGGTAAAGTATTCTCCAAGGAAAAACAAGCAAACTAGATTGAAATAAATAGAATAGGGTTAGGGGTCAGCAGAAAACTCGCCAAGTGTCCTACATTTCACTGTACTATAGAGAATGACTGTTAAAGTATGATTGGCATGCTTATTCTATATATGCTGTTGTATGATGTCAAATAGTTGGGAATTCATTTCGCGTGTTGATAACGTGATTTCACAGGAAACTAAACACATTTCAGGCTTTGATTTATATCGTCGAAACAGCATATGGGTATACCGCTTGGAATATTTCCCAACCAGATCTGGGTAAATGCGTTGAAATGCATCGTAGCACATAGCAATTTTACAACTATCAATTTCGCACAAAGCTTGGTCAATTTAGAGACGAATTTCATTTGTCTGAGTAATCCATAAGATAAACACAAATGCTGTCTTTGCGAGTCATGCTGGATTGCACACCCAAGGCAATTGGCTTGAATGAAACGACGCACTTGTGTACAGATGAATTCAGGGACGATTTTCTTCATAATAAACTTATCCAATGGTTTACTGTTGCCTGTGAAAAAATACGAAAGAAAATATCCATATAAAATTTCACGCATAACAATGGTAATCGCTGGTAAACGTTTAGCAGATTGAACTGTATTTACAGCAATCTCAAAAGTATCAGTTTGCAAACTCGCTAACGAATTGGAAATTGGATTCTGATAGTCGTGCCACTCTGGACGAATCTATACAACAGCAGGGGGGAGGAGAGGGATCATGCCTCCATCTTGTAGTCTCGTCCACTCTGGACGAATCTATATAACAGCAGGGGGGAGGGGGATCATACCTCGATCTTGTAGTCTCGGCCACTCTGGACGAATCTATATAACAGCAGGGGAGAGGGGTCATGGCAGTCTTACAGGAAAAAAAACACCAATGAACATATTTGGATGTAGAAATAAAAAAAAAACTACCTGAAAACGCTGTTGATTTTTGGTAAAATTTCATTGAAATCTCGGAACTGTTGCATGGTTAAGGATACACTGCGCTTGGTGGGGGCCGTTATAGTGCTCACGAATATGTACATAATTTTTACGACTGAATGAGTTGATGGTTACATACAGATTTTTGACGGGACACAGCAGATACGTGAAAATGTTCTCACCTTTGGGGGCATTCCCCAGCTGTTGGACGCATTACAATGCCGTCAGGTGATGTAGCTGTAGCGAGCGAATTCGCGACTTTGCATCTTTTTATACGGCGAGTTGGTTCGACTTGTGGTGTAGCAGTAGACATACTTTGTTCATACGTTGGCGACAGAGTCGTGTCCTGTGCGAATGTACCGGAGAAATCGCTTAAGTATGTGTGCAGCTGATTCAAGGTCATCTTGCAGCAACGGTAGTAAACTATGGAAATGAATTGTAATACTCAAATATTGTGTTCAAGTTCTAAATCTCCGTTGCTGATTGAACGTTTCTCAGGAGTAGAACATTTTATTTATAGAAGTGTTGGAAAACAGAAGCCACAAGATACAACATTCCTCGGATCCATTAAACTTGGTGATGACATAGATACACCACCACTACGTCAGCTATAGAACTGTTAAATACAGATGGTACAAGATAAATGTCCCAAGGTTGTTTTGTTTACTAGAAGGGCACGTCTTTTGGCAGCATTTCTTGTATTAATTTCTATTGCACAAAAAAACAGCAAATACTGTTACTGAAGCGCACAATTTGCATACATTTTTCTCCCCAGTAATTCATGCAAACTGTAAATCAAGTCTTTTACCGCATCCATAGTTGTTGACACTTTGCAACTGCCTTTATGGATCTATTGTGACGTATTTTGACCCCCTGATTCTGACCTTGCATTCTGGCTACATTTACTGCCCTTTCACACCAGTTCAATTTCCTTTCATTATTTCATCCTTATTCCGTGATATTTAATATTTACAACCAACCTTTATTTCACAGTCACTCTAGTTTTCACTTTTCGAAAATTATTTTACTGATCACTCCCATCATGCAATCTCCCATAGTACTTCCGCAGACACAGCGGCGATCGCCAACATAACTACAAATAACCTCGCTCTCAGGAGCTGAGGAATAATCTGTTATTTTCTCACAAGATACAACATACCTCGGAGCCATTAAACGTGAGGATGAAAGATGAACGCTGGATGAATCCGCCTGACTGGCGCCATAATCGAATTTTATCAGACCACACAGACACACGGTGAATATCACAGCTGACTATGGTGTTGAAATATGAATTTCAGGGGTGGTGTGTGTCAGAACAGTGTTATCAAAACACAAATTCGTTCAAGCGTATTTAGACCCATGACTTCATAGCTTCGCCAGTATGTCTAAGCGTTCTCTACACGGGACGAAGTGATAAAATAAGGTAATCGATTAATTTTTCTTTTTTGTTTTCATGTTTTTAAACACTAGCCAAATAATTTGGGATATGTGAGTTTTTGTTTTTTGAAAAAGTATCAGTTGAAACCACTAAGGAAGCGTCTACCCATGAGCTTTTGCGATTTTAAAAAATGTGTTATCTTTTACCGCTATGAGAGAGACATTGTTATAAATTGGCACGGAACAGTGAGAAATGTCAAAAAAACATCTCAAATATGCAAGTCTAAGTAGGTAGAAATGTATAATAATGAAGACTTGTTTACAAAAAAACTGATGTCATACCAGTCATTCGCAAAGAACGCTGGGACCCAGCGAATCATTGCTGTGTACCCGTCAGCTTTAAATTATTAATATGTGTGGTGTTACATTTTCCCAATTGGTTAGGGTGTCACTAGACTTTGACCTTGTTTTGTCATGAAGGTCGACATATTGTATAGCGTTACCCGTAAAGATTTCTGAACATAGCAACATTTCCGATGTTTCAAACCTGTATTCTGTCTCTTATTGTTCGCAAACAGGCGACTAGATATTGTCACTGTCAAAAAATGCGACATTCTCTAAGTCAAGCCAGCATTACAAACCGGTAAAAATCTCTCAATCATTGCCGATAATACTTAGCAACGTTATTTTCCCAACGCTAACTTGAAAAAATCTTTTGTATATTTAATCGACCATAAATGCATGCCCTCTATTTTTTGGACTGACCACAAGTTGGCGCTGATTCAAAACTCTTCTCATTTTCAGACATATGGAAGAAAATTCAGATGATGGGTAACTGATTGATTGATTGATTTAATTATTTATTTAGAATTTTTGAATTTTATTACAGTGATACTCACACGGATGATAGTGACGAGAATATCACCGACAAGATTAATTTCAAACTTGTCAGTAAGAGAAAACGTTTTGTCAAAGTTTAAGGTGAGTGGAACAGACTGGATCGTAAAAGTTTCGCATCCAAATGCCAATACGTTCGATGAAGTGTATAGCGTATTACACGCTACCTTTCATCAACTGCTCGAACTGGTCACCTCTGACCTTGACGAACGTGACCAAATTCGCATTTCCATAAACGTACCCAACTTGAACAGCGAAATTTGGCTACCATTTATACCGGTTGAGGACATGAATGTTGACAAGGTGATGTCCAAAGTGGAGAGGATTCTACAATCTTACTAAGATATTTCCTTTGAGGAAAACATCACAGTATCTGTTGAAATGCCCCTTGGTGCCGGCAAAACGCGTGGGATGAAGCAACAGTTTGATACGAAGATTGCAAACAGATTGAGAAATTCCAAATCTGTCATTGAAATAGTTTCCGAGCGATTGTGGTCGCCATGGCACACGCCACAAAAGACGAGAATCCACCATCGGTGTGGAATTCTATGAAGAGAAAAAAACCCGGCAAACTACTATATGCAAACAGTCTGAGCTAGAGAACTTTTACGGAAGGCCAGAGTCGAACAGGTTCCATGTGGCATCGAAGAGATTAATTCCAGAGCGTGTTACCCGATACACGTAT
Source organism: Saccoglossus kowalevskii (assembly GCF_978046115.1). NCBI lineage: Eukaryota > Metazoa > Hemichordata > Enteropneusta > Harrimaniidae > Saccoglossus > Saccoglossus kowalevskii. Next base: position 25,357,729 of record NC_140657.1, read on the forward strand.
TGTCGCACGATCATTTTGACTCCATCATCTTTGTGGGCGATGCCGCAGAAGGTTCCAAAGACTACAATTGTTTCTGAAAGACGAACACTACAATGTCATCACAAAAATGAACGGTTTTTTTCGGAAAGGAGTACTATTGCACTAGGTGTGACAAGTCTTATTCTCACCGTTACGATCACGTGTGTCCGACAGGGTGTTTGAGTTGTGGAAATCAACGGGACTGCGTGGTTACATGATGGAAAAATGCGGAAATTGTCACAGATTTTTCAAGAACAAAGAATGTTTTGAACGGCATCAAAAGTTGGTTAATAGGAAAAAAACTCTTTGCCAGTCAGTTCAACATTGCGAAAAATGTCACAAACTCCTCAAATATCGAGATGGGTCTCACAAATGTAAAACTTGCAAAACCTGCAAGTCTTTTCAGACGTACGACCACCTGTGTTACATTCAACCACTCACAGACAGAAAAAAGAACCAAGAATCTGACGATTCAAGGGAAGAATTTGCAGAGGATGACTCTGACAGCCATGGTAACTACATCTTTTACGATTTTGAATGCACGACCGATGAACATTCCAGATCTGTGCGTAGCGAGAATTTCACCGAATACGGAGAAAGTGTTAAATGGTCCACGTACCTTGGAAGATTTATGCGAGTGGGCGTTAGAAAAAGAGCATGATGGGATGATTTTCATCACGCATAATTTAAAGCGGTACGATGGAATTATGATTATGAAATATTGTCACAATCACAAGATACTACCCGAAGTCATCATGAATGGTTCAAAACTATACATCTGTCGTGCAGATATCAAATTCATCGATAGCTTGAATTTCCTGCCCGTGACTCTATCTAAACTCCATTTCTGATTAACGTAAAGAACTGCTAGAGGAGTGTTGTTTGGCATTTAGATTGATGATGATGCATATGGATCTCACCAAAGTTGACCCCTTCAGCCGTGTGCAACGTCATATTTTGAAAGAATTTATTTCCTGACTCCTGACACAATCGGGGTTGTGCCTAAGAAAGGTTACCTTAGCGCCCAGAATCAATCCGCACATGCTATAAGATGGATGGAATACGAGGCACACGTCAATAACACGTGCATTCAACATGTTCGTAATAACAGAAGGGAGATGAAAATCGGACCTTATTACGTAGACGGATATGATGCTTCTACCGAAACCTTGTATGAGTACTACGGTTGTTACTTCCACGGTTGCCCAAAGTGTTTCCCCAGAAGTAATGACATGAATTGCAAGAATGAACTCAGTATGACCTCCCTCTACGAAAGGCTACTGGCGAGGGAAGAGTGGTTGAAATCAAAAGGATATTCGCAGAGTCGCTAGTTACCATGTGGGAATGCGATTTCAAAAACCTGATGAAGAACAATCACAAAGTCTCAAATCCTATCAGAGGCAGGGAGGCTTTTCTTGGCGGCCGTACTAATGCCCTGCGTCTGTATTACGAGATCAAGGAAGGCGAAAAAATATGTTGACTTTGGGAGCCTCTATCCATACATCAATAAGACCTAGCGATATCCAGTTGACCACCCGACAGTCGTAACTAAAGACTTTATCGTCAAACCCACTGACTATTTCGGTATTATCAAGTTTTACCTCCGAGGAGATTGTATATACAAGTTCTACCTTTCAGGGTGAACAACAAACTGACTAAATGTTCCAAATGCGCACAAACCATGAATCAAGACAAATGTCACCACGGTGTCAATGAACGCCAGCTGATGGGTGTTTGGTGCACTCCGGAATTGGAAAAGGCTGAAGAAGTAGGGTATCGCATCACCAAGGTATACGAAGTTTGGCATTACGATGAGTCAGCAACCTACAACCCAGAGACTGGAGGAGGGTCTTCCTGTTATCCAAAGTGGTGTCGCACTGAGGAAGACTGAACCATCTACATCCAAAAGTACCGTGAAAGAGAAGGTATCGTCTTGGACAGAAGCAAGATAACCACCAATCCAGGCCTCAGAGCTCTCGCCAAGCTAAATCTCAACTCGTTCTGGGGAAAGCTGGGACAGAAATCAAACTTTGGACAGAGCACGTTTGTAGAAATGGCCGCCAAACTGTTGGAAATGCTGATGGATAGTACAAAGGACGTCACAGATCTTTCTTTTGTCTCTGGCGAAATGGTTCTTTATCCAGCACTGCGATAAAGAAGACTACATTACCGAAGCACCCAATACGAACGTTGTACTGGTTGCCATGACGACGAGCTATGCCCGACTTGAGAAATTATGTAGTATAGTCTAGTACTTTGACACAGATTCCATCATTTACATGCAGCGAGCTGGAGAATGGGATCCACCGACGGGTGATTATCTCAGAGATCTGACGAGAGAAATAACTCCAGCGGATAATTACATCACACATTTCATATCTGGAGGACCGAAGAATTACGCGTACCGACTACACAAACATGACAAATGTGGGAACCAGACGGTGTGTAAAGTGAGAGGGTTCACCCTCAATTACAGAAATCAACTCCATGAATCGACTCGTTCGGAGAACAAGCGGTCCTCTATACGTCAAGGGAGATTGATTATTTAATAGAGAAAAAGTTAAAACGTACAGTTGAGTGTATGACAAACGGGTGATACAAGTTGATTACTGTACCCTCCCATTCGGTTTCTAAAAAAATATAAATCGTGATATAGATCATGCGTTACCCTCCATTCATCCATTTGAACCATCACATGGGCTCTACCAAATCGGACGTGGTTCTATCACTCATCTATTCAGGCTTATGCACAATGCCTTATTTTGTTTTAAACTAGATGTTGAAAAAGTACATTGAAGAACGTAAAAAGAGACATGATAACGAGTGAGGTCCTATTATATCGTCATGTATGCAAGATTGAAACATCCATGTACCTCTCTCGTGTGCGGTCTAACACAGTCTGGGAAGACGTTTTTAGTCAAACAGATATTATAACAATGTGACAGCGTCATATCTCCACCGCCAGACGTTATTTAATGGTGCTACGGCGAGTTTCAGCCAGCCTATTTGGAAATGATGAAGACAGTGCCTCGAATTCGTTTTATCAAAGGGGTACCTCCAGATATTGGTAGAATATAATCGACCCGGCTATAAGAAACTTGTTGATGATAGATGATCTGATGACAGAAACGGGTAATGATAAACAAATCGCCCAGTTCTTCATGAAGGGATCCCACCATCGAAACTTATCCGTGATTCTGATTTTACAAAATCTTTCATCAGGGCAGGCAATCGATAACCAACAGTCTCAACATGCACTACATTTTCCTGTTTAAAAATCCGAGGGACGCGTCACAAGTCAACGTTCTGGCTAAGCAAATGTACCCTGGAAACATTAAGTTTCTTCAGGAGGCATTCACCGATGCCACCCAAAAACTTCACGGATACCTCCTCGTGGATCTGATGCCAGACACCCCTCAGGAAGTACGCATCTGAACGAACATACTTTCATCTCAAGTACCGATAGTGTATGTGAGAATGGTATAAAAAAGACAGTTTTCCATCCTCAGTCATTTCAGTCATTGCCGTATGTGAAAGAACGCTGATTTCCTCTTCGTATTGTACAAGGCCAACTCGAAACAACAAAAGGGGATAATTGATGGAGCCTCTAGTGACTTGATACAGTGTCTGTGCGAATGCTCGCTCAATGTGTTGAAAGGGAACGTCCAGCTATCGCCTAGTCAGAGACGAAAATTGGCGTTGTACGTGAAACATCTCCGAGCACTGTCCAATAAAAAAACTCCAGTCAAGAAAAAGAAAAAATTCTGGTTCAGAAAGGGGGTTTCCTGGCCGCCTTTATTGCTCCCTTGATTTCGAGCATACCCCCTCCCCTACACGGTCTTAAATAGATGGAATCCGTGAAGAAGATGGCTTTAGTCTCTGCTGAGCTATTATCTACCATTCAAAGACAGAATGCTCAAATGACGAGACCTGTGGTGAAATCATTGACTTTGCTGGATAGAGACATGAACGACATAACGCAAAAGGAAGAGTTGCCTGAAGACGAAAAGGTCAAACAAGTTCTGCGCAAGTACTTGTTGTTGTGGGAGAAGAAAAACCTACCAATTCCAATCCCCGTTACGCAGCAATTACCCAGTGCTGTCGCTGTAGCCGATCGGGAATCTCAACCTGACAAAGACGGTGTGCCGGATCAAATTACATCCGAAGTCTTACAAAGTTTTCCCAAGAGCATGCAGAGAAAAGCGAAGCTCCTACTTCAGAAAGTTAAACAGAACCAACTGGTTGACTGGGTTGAAAACGGTGAATTAATCATTGATGGACAATCCATTCCAGGCATGCACGCCATCGATTTAGTCAATGATTTCTTGCGCAAAAGGAAGAATTTCACCCCCACAGGTTGGAGAGAATTTGCCGAAGTTATGAAAATGTCAAATCTCACTTTGGTGCAGTCGGTCGTGATGGATCCACGTTGTCCAGCTTTGCTTTCGTTTATCAAACGTATCCACTGCCACTGCCACAGAGGATACACGTTCTTATTGACGTGTATTGACGTTTTTTTCGAAATATACTTTTGTCGTACCTTTGAAAGACAAGAGAGGGGCGAGTTTGGTCGAGGCATTTCGGGAAAATACACGAGAAGGGGCGTCGCCCCGACGTTTTGCACATATACAGAGGAACTGAATTCACAGACTTTTTGAAAACTACCTCAAGAGCGAAGACATTACGTTCTTTACTACAGGCAATGAGACTAAAGCCAGTGTTGTGGAGAGGTACAGCAGAACCATCAAGGAGAAAATGTTCAGATATTTCACGAAGAACAACACGTTGACTTATTTGCCTGTATTAGACGACATGGTACGTTCTTACAACAATACCCATCACAGAAGTATAAATACCAAACCCTCACTCCTTACCTACGCGAACCAGAAAAAGGTCAGAGACATATTGTACGGTGATGTAAGTAAGCACAGAGAAAAAGGGGAGAAAAAAGAAGATTTATAAACTCAGAATCAGTAAAACTAAACACGTTTTCAAGAAAGGATACTTGCCCAATTGGACCAAAGAGGTATTCACGATTGTTGGTCGTCTCAACAGACAACCACCTGTTTACAAAATTTCAGAATACAACGGTAAAATGTTGGAAGGTACTTTCTACGAAGAAGAACTTCAGATAATCGTAAAGGACGATGATGCATTGTACGTTGTGGAGAAAGTGCTGCGCAAGAGAAAACGTAAAGGCCGCGTGGAATATTTCGTTAAGTGGCGAGGGTACGGTTCACACACATGATGACCCGATTCATTTCAAAAACCATCATGTCGGGGCAGGATTTCTAGCTCCCTAGTAATGCCAAATTCGTGGTACAACGTCGTACATGACGAAAATAGGATCTTTTACGATGCCTCACCCAATCTGAGAGATGAAGGAGAAATGAAATTGAATCCGGGCTACTATAACTCGATTGAAATGATTTTAGACGCGATTCGAGAAAAAGGTCTGCCAGATGAGATACTGATGACATATAATTTGAGGTCAAAGAGAGTGACCATAGCGGTCGAAGAAGGAGCTCGTGTAATCTTGATGGGTGGATTGGCCGAACTGTTAGGATTTCCCTCAAATACAACAATTACAAACGAAAGACGCACTAGTCCCTACCTTGTCAACATTAGAAGTTTGTATTCCCTCTATGTGTATTGCAATATAGTGTATTGCACCAAATGGTCGGTGACGTTTCCGTGCCTCTCTTGAGAATAGTCAACGTTGAAAGAACCCACGGAGATAGCATCAATCACACTTACAACAAACCATACTTCCTCACGATACAACGTCGACATTCGAGACTGCGGAGATTGATATAAGGTCTGATACAGGGGAGAAGGTGCCATTTCAACGCGGGCGTGTGAACGTGACGCTGAGTTTTTGCAAAGCTCGTCCTTCGTTAGTGTGAAGAAAAAGAAAAATGAACAGACATCGACCTTACACTCCTCACGTGGGGGTTTATAGAAATTACTACATGAATCAGATTGGACGAGGATCTGTATTTTCTGGTGCGAGACTGCAACTCGGATATGGAATCATAAGTATGTTTTCTTGATTGGCAAGATCGGCCGCACCTCTATTAACAAAAGGTCTGAAAGCAGTGGCAAAACCAGCGCTCGATGCCGGTTTGGGTATTCTAGGTGACGTTGTACAAGGGAAAAACTTTAAAAAAGCGGCTTCGAGTAGATCAAAGACTGTAGGTTGTCAAATTACTTCTTCAGTATTGAGCAATTTATTTGGAAGACCCTCTCAAACGGGGCGAGGACGCACCATCAAAAGGAATAAGACAACAATGAGATGTGTCATTTCTTCCAAGGGTAAGAAGAGGAGAAGATCTCCGGATATATTCGACTGAACATCATGGCTTTTGTACATGAACACTCCTGTGAATGCGCAAAGACAGAACTCTATCTCTTTACTATTACTCCGACACAGACAAGTATCGAAAAAGAAAGTTACGAAGAGGTAAACCCACTCACGAATATAGCTGATGGTCCGATCGAATTCGTAATATCTTCGGCCAGAAGTGACTACATCGATATTGGTTCTACGCTTTTGCACATCAAGGCTAAAATCAAGAATGCCAACGGAGGTAATTTGGCTGCGGAGGCCACTGTAGGGCCTACGAACTTGTGGTTGCATTCCCTCTTCAATCAAATTGACGTGTACCTGAATGGAAAGAAGATTTCGGACGCATCTCCCACCTATTCTTACAGAGCCATGATCGAAACGCTATTGAATTATGGAGGGGGCGCCAAATCAATGCAGATCAGTGCGGCAATATTTGAGAAGGACACCGCTGGAAAAATAAATGTCGCAAACCCGAGGGCAGAAGATGGTGACGCTAACATGGGACTCAAAGACGGTCGACATGATCGAACGAATACACAAAGACATATTTTTTCAACCAAAGTATTTACTCAATGGGGTGGAAGTTAGACAGAAATTACATCAAAGTAAAAATCAGTTCTGCTTGATCAGCTCAACCGAAAATCCCGCATTCAAAGTAGTCATCACCGACGCTACTCTCCTGGTGAGAAAAAGTCAAGTTGAGCCCCAGCGTACCACTGGACACGTCGTAGCGTTGAAACAGGGTACTGCAAAATACCCCATTGATCAATGCGTTATGAAAATCGCTTCCATCCTGGCTGGTACAATGTCATTAAACAAAGATATGATATTCCTCAGTCAGTTGCCCAAAAGGGGATCATCCTGTGTCTGGTTTCCAATGCGTCTTTCAATGGATCCAACGAAACCAATCCATTCAACTTCCAGAATTCGGTATCACATCACTCGTTCTCAACGTTGGAGGCGAGCAAGTTCCCGCAAAGCCATTGAAGACGGACTTCACAGCGGATGGTGGCAGAAGTTGCATCATGGCTTATTACACCCTGTTTACCAGTACAAATAAAATTGGTCAAGACCAAGGCAACGGCATCACTCAAGACGAATATCCCGAAGGTTACACAATCTTCGCATTTGACCTCACTCCTGATGAATCGGCCAGCGATTATCACCTTAATTTGATACAAGAAGGAAAGATTGGTCTTGAGATTCAGTTCAGACAAGCATCGACTGAGACTGTGTCAGTTTTGATTTATGCTGAATATGACAACGTTATTGAGATTGACAGAGACAGAAACGTATTGACCGATTTCTAGCTGCGATGGACACGAATCAACTGGATCGTATTTTGTCGACTAATCCGTACACTAGAAATGTGTTCTTCTGCGTTCATGCTAGAGATCAACTGCCTAAGGCAAAAGTGTTGGAGTATCCCGCAGCGTTCATATAAAACACCGATGACAGTAGCGGGGGTGGGACGCATTGGGTGGCTTTTTATCTGAAGGATCCCTACCACGGAGAATATTTTGACTCGTATGGTAGTCAACCCTATTACGTGGAATTTAAGAGATTTCTCGATAAAAACGTTTGTACATGGATCTACAATCATCAATTACTACAAGCCCATTCTCTACAGTGTGTGGCCAATACGTCCTGTATTGCTGCACAGATGTCGAAGGGAACCTATGAAGTCCGTAGCTGACTCTTTCACGCGTGATAGACATTTGAATGACATTTATGTGAACAGATATATCGAAAACTTTACTGGACTCAACCTCCCTATTTATGACAAATATTTTTTCCCATGCAGTTTTACTAGGTGACTTATACTTTTGAAATTTCACATGTATATATAACTATCGATTTCATATTATTTCTCTTTTATTCTTATCACAGATTAGCGATTCTGATTAGAAAAAAAAGTGTGTATTGACTTTTTCATTATAATCGAAACTTTATCGAGTTAGAACAAATGTATTCTTATATTACTCAGTGTGAATACTTAGCCGCATTTGAAAATGTATACTCTATGCATTTCAACCATTTTAAAATTTCATTTTTTTTTATTTACTCAAACAAAAAAAACAAAAAATGTATATTCCATGTAACTGATCTAGTTTTACCCTTTTGTGTAATAAACTCAGTTAGTTTTCAAATGACGTGTATTTATTGGTGTGTGTGTGTGTGAGCGCCCTCTACGATACATTTGAAAAATCTTTCGTGACGTCCATGCTCGTCCAATTAAAAATAATTAAAAAAAAATAAAAAAAAATTATGGTAATTGATGCAAATGCATTCAAGACTTCGTTACGACCTCGTATTCAAATAAATTTCATTTATGCAAATGTATTCACAATATCCCATTGTGACGTCATCCTCATTCAAATTGACCCCTTCACGGCCATGTACGATCATTTATGCTAATTTATACACGGATCCCCATTGTGACGTTATCCCACCCCGTATGACGTCATCCCATCCCAATGTGAACAGCGCCCTCCTGGTCGTCCCTATAATGTGTCCTTAACTACTGTCAGTGGACTTTTAGTTGATTTTTCAGTTCTTGTTAAAGGTTGAACTTAATTTAATGTCTATGTAAGCTAATTTCTTTGACTCCACTTTTGTGTGTAAGCTCAAGTCAGCACTTGGTGAAAGAAGACATAGATTTCTATGAGGGTCTACGGTGACCACAATTAGTTTTAGAGATAGTTTTTGCAAGTTAGCCTATGGAACCATGAACGAAAGCAGGCATAATGATAGTTTACGGGTACATGATTAAATTAAAGCTGCAAGCAGCATTTGCCGGGTCCCAGCAATAGTCTGTAAAATGAAGTCACGTGACCAATCCAGCTGCGCTTCAGTCTTATAGCACATGTCAGCTGGGAGCTACATGCCAAATTTCAGCTCAATCGGGTCATTAGTTCCCGAGGTATAAGCTACTTTCACTTTTGTATAAATTAAAGATGGCAGCCAAAGCACGTGACCAATCAAAATTCTGCTCAGAAAATTCATAGTACCTAGATGCAACATACCAAGTTTCAGCTCAAGTGGTTGAGTATTTCTGGAGAAATAGGTTGTTAATATTTACACATTTGTTTCAATAACCCTAACAGCAAACCATGTGACTAATATAATCAACATGGACTTTACAGATTTGATAAAACATGTCAGCAGGAAGTTTCATGTCAAATTTCAGCTTAATCCGATTATTAGTTCCCAAGAAATAAGATACCTTCACTTTGAATAAATTAAAAATTTCGGCCAAATCACGTGACTAATCGAACTTATGTGAAGTTATTTTATAGCACATGTCAGGTCAAAAGGATTGTACTTCTGGAGACGACCGTTTTTGGAATTTGTAGGTATTTTTTTGAAATCCCTAACAAGTCACGTGACCAATCAAGTTGCCCTGTAATATGTCAACAGAAAGCTACATGCCAAATTCCATGACGCCATGAGCAAATCAGCTCAAAGGGTTCAGCACTTCTAGAGTAGATGCTCGTTAAAGATGTTGCACATGTTTTAGTAAATCCAATATGGCGGGAAAAGTCACGTGACCGCTAAAGTTTTTATCGGTGATATCTAGCAGGGTCACCTCAAGGATGCTCGACCCCCAGAAAGTGGTGCAATAGCCACTTCCGGTTTTTAAGAAAACCAAGATGGCTGCCAAAGGGCGTGGTCATGTGGCCCACAAATTGTCACTGCACCAGTTCAGATATAGGGCTACCTGAGATTAAGCTGACGACAATTTGTTGGAAGAAAGAAGAAGAAAGAAAAACTCCAACAGAAAGCCCTAAATAGTATTTTGTCTACCTTGTTAGTTTGCAAATAAATACTAACTATCGCAGTAAACAGGAAAGACAATATACCATACTCTCTCCTTTTTCCTCAGCACCATAATTAAAGGTTGTGACCTTTAGTTACTGTCAACATTTCAAGTGTATAATATTTATCAAATAATATTATGTTACCTAACAGAAGTTTGCTTGATTTATTTTTTTTACTCTATTCCAGGGTGAGAGGCCTAAACCACACCCAAAGACTTTGATTAGCTGTTCTTGGCAGATTATTGTCTGAGTTGACACACAAAGGTTAACATAACTGAGAATGTTGTAAAATATTATGTTGGTAGCTGGCAGCATCCGTATTTTAAGAAAAAGAATCAATACAGGTTTCAGGAAGTGGAAAGCAAAGTAATATGTTTCATCAGTGGTTGGAGTGGTCAGGGGTTGCAGTGTGTTTTTTGTTTTTTCTCACACAGGCAATTTTATACACCTCTATATGGGCATATGTGAAGTGGTTCGGGAAGGGTTGTATTAACTGTGAAACAGGATTATAGGTGTGTGTGACAGGAGAATTCCCCATTCAACCTATTTTGTAACCCCTTGGAACTCTCTAAACAACTGGGGCATGTTTGGGAGACCAACACAAAAGTGGGGCTATTGAATTACACACAGCCTCCTTTGTAAGATTTAAGACTCAAGGTAGATATTTGTAGCAGTTTTTTTTCTTGCCCATAAACAAAGTTGGTAATAATTCCCTCAATTTTTACTTCAAAACAGTAAATAACTGTGATAATTGTTATCCCTGAAAGTGTTGACAGCATCAATGCATAAATCTAATCATTAACATGCTAGCCTGGTGTTTGAAAACTACTTGCAGCTGTAGTTGGAAGTTTTTTCATGCATTCTTTACTTTTTCCAGTGGGGGCTTATAGATTGGGGTCAGTCCGTTCGTTACCACCTGTCTCTCAGTCATGTGTCCAATGTTTTTTTGTACACCAGTTTTTCAGATATAGGCATTGTCATTATTCAGAGATGCAAGTTGTTTCAGACCATTACTATTGAGGTTGATCTCAAGGACATCTTAATTGACTAGGGCTATTTATTTTACTTTTGCACGATGTTACTGCATACATTTCACTGTGACTCTGTTTTATTCATGGTGAGACCGACAGGACAAGAATGCATATAACTATACCCGGTTTTAATGTAAGAGAGATTTTTTATTGATCACCATTTAATTCTGAAATAACAAAAAACTATTTTCAGTAAACATCACATTACAACTAACTCATTTCCTTTAATCAGTATTATTTGTATTGACACAATTTACATGTCTAAAATTGTCTCAACAAAAATGACTAATGACCTTAAAATTACCTATAAATTTTAACTCACGACTGTTACTGGATATAATTACAGGTTAGACGTTTCTGGCTAGCATCAGAGTAATACTACAGGTTAGCAACGTTGACCATAGTCTCAGGTTAGCAGCATTGACCATCGTCACAGGTTAGCAGCATTGACCATCGTCACAGGTTAGCAGCATTGACCATCGTCACAGGTTAGCAGCATTGACCATCGTCACAGGTTAGCAGCATTGACCATCGTCACAGGTTAGCAGCATTGACCATCGTCACAGGTTAGCAGCATTGACCATCGTCACAGGTTAGCAGCGTTAACTGTCTATCATCACATGTTTAGCAGCATTGACCATCGACGCAGATTAGCAGCACTGACCATCGTCACAGGTTAGCAGCATTGACCATCATCATAGGTTAGTAGCGTTGACCATCGTCATAGGTTAGTAGCGTTGACCATTGTCACAGGTTAGCAGCGTTGACCATCGTCACAGGTTAGCAGCATTGACCATCGTCACAGGTTAGCAGCATTGACCATCGTCACAGGTTAGCAGCATTGACCATCGTCACAGGTTAGCAGCATTGACCATCGTCACAGGTTAGCAGCATTGACCATCGTCACAGGTTAGCAGCATTGACCATCGTCACAGGTTAGCAGCATTGACCATCGTCACAGGTTAGCAGCATTGAGCATCGTCACAGGTTAGCAGCGTTAACTGTCTATCATCACATGTTTAGCAGCATTGACCATCGTCACAGGTTAGCGGCATTGACCATTGTCACAGGCTAGCAGCACTGACCATCGTCACAGGTTATTAAATCATGTAATATAAGACTTTTTTTCTAAATACTAGAAAGTATCAGAGCCTCAACATAAACATTTTTAATTATGCATCACAAAACTAGTAAACTTGCTGGATTAACAACAAATAACACCCAACGTTTCGAAGTGTATTTTGTAGGAAAGCTATTTTTTTTAAACTCTGAAAATTACATGTATAACATAACTGATTAGCGAATATAATATCACTCATCATACAGCCTCAATAATTGTCCGGTAAATTATAGACACACGTCTTCCAACGTTCAAATGTTACGCTAATTTTGAAAATGGCATGCCAACATCAGAAAACCAACAGCAATAATCTACAATGTATATGCTAACAAACTCACCCTATATAGTACCATATTGATGACAATGGTTTCGCTCGAAACAATTCATAGCCAATGAGCTATGGAAGAGTGTCAACAAAAACCTGGTTTAATTTTCTAATTATATATTTTATATATGGATGACTTCAGGTTAAATATTTATCGACTCCATAAATTACGTCAAAAAGGGGTGTTTTATATTGAACGAACTATTAAGCTTTAAACAACAGTTTTACTTTCTGGGTTACTTGCCATTGGCTAACTTCAACTAAATAGAAAACTACGTGCATATTAAATGGATAGCCGGTCTTTTCTGAGATGTCGAATTGTTCGAGTTACGAACATCGAGTTACGAAAACATCGAGTTACAGAAATGACCACGCCCTCTTCTGTGAAACCACGCCCAACTCGATGTTCAATTAACAGTTAACAGAACTTCGTGTTATGTGCAACATACATTTTGGTTTTTGTTGAACGTCCACATTCAGGAACTCGAACTTTAAATAACAGTTAACCAAACTCCGAGTTACGGGCAACATATATTTTTTTGTTTTGTTTAACTTTCAAATTTTGTAATTCGAACTTTTTTTAACAGTTATTCAAACTTAGAGTTAGTAACTCGAAATTTATTTAACAGTTAACATAACTTTCAGTTACGGCAACGTAGATTTTTGTTATTGTTCAAACATCCCCGGGAAACATCCATATACCATCTTTTATTTTTGACCACGCATTAAGCTCGCTTTTTCAACTTAGTCAACTGTACATCTTCACAACTTCAATTTCACGACGTCTTGCTGGAGCCTGGAAACCACCACATACAGAGACGGAGTCGTTATACTTCCTGGCTAATGGCTAATGACGGCCAAGTGAATTTTTAATATTTTCTGGAATCTAATATTTTGGTTTTTGGTGTAATTTCAACTGATGAATTGACATCAAGAAATCACAATTTAAAGTTTAGCTGTAGTTTTCAAAGTTATGCTTGTAGCAACATCGCCCTTTCGAAAATATTTTGAAATGAACAACAAAACTCAAAATACTATTTTTAATTTGAGGATTTTCATTTCATTGACGAGCTAGGGGATACTGTCGCAACCCAGTGATAATAGATGAAGGGCAATCGGAATCAACAATGTATCCAGTCAGTTATCTTTCCACGCTTCGTCTGTCTCTCGTGGGTGACCTGCCATGTACACTATCGAACAGTGACATTTTTCATTGTCTAAAATTAGTTGTCTGTCTTGGAATGCTGAGACAGAACAATGTTTGAGACGTCTCAGTTTATTTTCTAGTACGTTTTATATTTTGAGGAAGCGTGTGGAAATGTTTGCATATATAGTTAAACATCAAAAGTAAGGAATACAAAACAATATCACGTTCCCGCGGGGCAATTCATCCGTCCCATGGTTATATTCCAGTCACACCATTTGTTGAAACTTTATTCACTGTCATTATTCAAAAGTGTTATCACTTTTTCAAAATCGCACTTCAGTGCTTGAAAGTGTTGAGTGATATACTATTTTGGAGTTGGCGTTGGATCGTGCAATGTTTTAGTCCCGTAATTTTGCTCACAGACTACTCCCATTCACAATGCGATCCACTTATTATTAAAGGGTGTATACCCCGATGATTACAGAATCGTCTCGCGCTTCTTTCAGAAATTCCATTATGCTATTTGACCTCTGTTTGACGAGAAAAAATTTTTTGATCTCCATTTCAATTAGCAAGGCCACGAATCGGTTAGCGTGGCTTTAGTTCTAGAATATGATGACGTCATGTACGAAACGAGCTTATGTGTCAATCTATATGAATATTAAAAAGTAGACGTCAAAACTGAGCTGACTGGTAACATTGTAGTATGCGCGTTGCTGGGCTCGCCGTCGACTGAAAATGTGCAAATAGCCGAAAAGTCCCCCTAGCGATTCAATAAAATGAAACGTCCCAAATTGAAAATAGGATTTTGATTTTCGTCGTTCATTTCAAAATACTAGTATTGTTGAAAAACTAAATGTCGCCACTACAGGTATGACTATGAAAATCACAGCTAAAATCTAAATTGTGATTACATACCCCAAATTCATAAATTAAAATTACGTCAAAAGCCAAAATGTTAGATTCCAGAGAATATTAGAAATGTACTTGGCCATTATTAGCCACGGACCCAATGTAGATTGTTCAAACATTCACATACCGCCTTTCATTTTTGACCATGCAATACGCTTGCTTGTTTCAACTTTTGAGCTCAGTCGCTGTGCGCGTTTGTAATGTCGCACAACGTTACTGTTATTATTGCAACGCAACGCCGCGTTAAAATTGACTAATGTGAAGATTTGAAAATATGTTTTCCCGATTTCACACGTTGAACCAGTGACACGGACGTATGTCGTTCAATTTACATTGAATGTTATATGCTAAAAGAGAGTATGAGATGATGAAAAAATATGGAACTAGGAAGTATAACGACTCCGGTCTCTAAATGTGGTCTGTGGTGGTTTCCAGGCTCCAGCAAGACGCCGTGAAGTTGAAGTTGTGAAGATGTACAGTTGACTAAGCCCAAAAGTTGAAAAAGCGAGCTTAATGCGTGGTCAAAAATAAAAGATGGTATATGGATGTTTCCCGGGGATGTTTGAACAATAACAAAAATCTACGTTGCCGTAACTGAAAGTTATGTGAACTGTTAATTAAAGTTCGAATTACAATATTTGAAAGCTAAACAAAACAAAAAATATATGTTGCCCGTAACTCGAAGTTTGGTTAACTGTTATTTAAAGTTCGACTAAATGTGGAAGTTCAACAAAAACCAAAATGTATGTTGCACGTAACTAGAAGTTCTGTTAACTGAACATAGAGTTACAATTTGGGCGTGGTTTCATAGAAGAGGGCGTGGTCATTTCTGTAACTCGATGTTTTCGTAACTCTATATCCGTAACTCGAACAATTCGACATGTCGTCTTTTCTTCCACTAATTCATCAAATGTTACATTATAAGTGTTAAACATTCACATTTACCGAGTAATGTACATATATATATATATATATATATATATATATATATATATATATTAAATAAATAGGATAATAAATGAATACGTGAAACAATGTTTTGATAAAAGCACCAACTGGCAGACTGAATCGAAACACAGGATATCATTTTAAGGGAACTCTAGTCCAGTCTGAAGTGCCTGTTCGACCTAGATCTGATGCTTGAACACTCACCCTTGCCATTGACGCGTGATTACCTCTATAGCATCTCTAAATCGGAATACAAATACTAGAATAGTAATTTGCCTATTAGCGACTGCAATGTGACAAGGCGTACTCTCTTAAATACAACCTAGGTTGTGAAGTTCTATTCTGATTTGCTGAAAAGTGGTTCTGTTAAATTGTCACTATTTAATCGTTATTGACACAAATAATCGACAGGTTAACATTTAAAAGTGAACTGCTGTAAATCAAGGCCGATACAAAGTAGATGAACAAGGATCTTTGACGGCGACACAGAGTGCTTGATTTTTCTGTGACATTTAAATATATTACTTTGCGATTTGCGGGTGACGTATTGTAATGAATATAAGTTAAACTATAAAAAATTCTTTCACCACTATACATTTTGTTAAAATAAACCACCATCTTGAACTGAGATATCTGGTGGTGTGTGTGTGTGTGTGTGTGCAATGAAACTTTTTCCCCCTCAAAACATTGGGACTATGTAAAGAAAGACTTATATAATTGATGTGTAACTGACATGGGCTGATTCAACAGTCATTTATTGTGCAATATTTTCTCGTTGCCCAAGTTAAATGTCTCAAAATATCACCAATCTTGGTAATTGTGTGATATATCCACGAGGAGCATGGTTAGTTGGCATAAACAAGTCTTGATGATCCGTTAAAACAATACATATATTCTTGTCATAAATGTAACAGCTTTTGACTTGACAAAATGTATTCAGAGTTGTGCCGGGCACCTAAGAATATAACTAAAATCATGGAATAAATACTATAAGCAAATTTCCAGCATTTTCTTAGAATGATGAAATTGCGTTCAGTTTGATTTACAGTATATACCCCTTTACCTTTTCAACACTGTTCTGGATAGTGAAGACAACATGATTTATGAACGTTTTATTTGAAATGAGACGTATATTCTCATGTACATCAATGTTTAGCCTATTGAATTGAGCGTGATTAAATTACGTGACCGTGGTCGAAATAATTATGTGTCCCAAATCTATATACAAGTTAGCAAGATCGACCACGGTCATAATCATATGACCATGGTCGGTATACATTCCACAACATCTAGCCAGATTGATCAAAATCATAATCATATGACCGTGGTCGGTATACATTCCACAGCATCTGGCCAGATTGACCACGGTCATAACCATATGACCATGGTCGGTATACATTCCACAGCATCTGGCCAGGTTGACCACGGTCATAATCATAAGAACGGCCATGCACCACCACCCACAGCATTTAGCCAGATTGGCCACGGTCATAATCACATGACCATGGTCGGTATACATTCCACAGCATCTAGCCAGATTGACCACGGTCATAACCATATCGTATGGTCGTATACATTTTATATTTAGAATTGATTGGTCTATATATTTCACGCTTACGAATATTGGGCAGCTTGAAAAACAGTATTTATTTAATATAATTATGATGATGTTACTATTGATGTAGGTTAGGATTCCGTATTTAGCACAAGTTTGTGTTTGAAACAGTATTATCATGATAATTATTCACCAACCAAATATTAAAATGGGTGTCACGTATTAAATTTTAAATTGCTGTTTAAACCAAATCCAAAGTGTGACCACGATTATAATATCACGATCATGTATACGCATGAAGTGGCCATGTTTATAGTGACGTCACCTCACCGGCATACTTCTGGGGACAACAAATTAAAATGCGTACACTCGTGCTAATAGGATTAATGTGTATTGTTTTAGGTGAAAGGTTCGCATTTTCTTATCATAAATTTCTGCTTTACATCAAACATGTGTAATGCGTGCTGTATACAAATAGCTTCATGAAAAATGTTTTGATATTTAAAACAACGAATTGATTTATAATGAGAACATCATATAGATAGATAAAATAGAACAGAGACAATATTTAATTTATAATATATTTCAATAGCATAGAATATATGTTATGTTGTTCCATATACTTGTGGGGTTAATTTCCAATTGTGATAACAGGTTGACATATTAAATTATAGACAAATAAATTTTAATAAGGCATGTTGCAACGAGTTACATAAGGTGGTGTGAGTCACGTCGCAAAGCATCATGGGTACAAAAAGCGTGATCGGTTCATTTCACTCGCGGCAGCCATTGTGTACACATCGCTTCGTTGACATCGCTTTGCTTGTTCAGGTGCGTTCTTCTCAGTTTTCGTCCAATTTTGACTGCATCCTCCATTTTTGCTAATGATAAGTTTTCGTTTTTCCATATTTAGTGATGTTTGTATTTATATGTAGTATAGTATCGTTGTTTTTACCAACGCCACCGATCATCATTTACATTTGCTCACTGATATAGAAGGTTGATGGGGTCCTACTAAAAAGTGTCCGGGAGAGTCCGGAAGTGTCCGGGAGAGTCCGGAAGTGTCCGGGAGATATACATGTCCGTCCGGGGCTGAACTACGCATCGAAACAACTCCAATTGTGAATATTCGAATACGCTTGATCGTAAAATACTGTAAAGGGGGTAATTATTCACTGTGTTTTAATTTAGCTTATTTCGCTGACTGGAAAAATGCGCTAAATTAAAACACAGTGAATATGTAAAATTTAGCATAGAACACATTATCTAAATGAAGAAACCGTGAATTTAAAACCCACTGAAAATTAGTCATTTTACAGTATGTTTATTCGCTAAAATAATAAGCGATGTACCTTCAGTTGTCGTTTTATTCAACACGATTTGCGACCCACTTTTACCGACCGGTACGTTCAGTGGGCGGCCATCTTGAATGTTGGATGTCAAGCTGGGACAACACCATTTGCGTCGCGGGGGTCGACGACGGTGTTGGTAAAATTTGATGTGGTGAGGTTTTGAGGGAATAAATGTAAATTGCTAGTATGTACATTTGTATATAAATGGACTATAAAAAACAACAAAATCATGTTTACAAGGGGGACAATGTATAAAGAATTAAGAATGGGTATGAGTAATTTGATAGGTGGCACATACATATAATGCTATGTTCAAGACTATATTAAGTGAAGGCCTAACAAAAATTAAAAGTAAATGTAAAGAAGCCATATGGGTGAAAATGGATAAAGATTTCTTTGGTTTATACAAGAATCTCTTTTTATGTAGTCTACATGTCCCACCAGTTGGGTCAAACTATTATAAAAACATTGACATCTCAGGTAAAGATATGTTTGATATTATCACTGAAGAATCTCTGCATTTTGCAAATCAAGGAAACATATTCATACAGGTATAATTATGTTTTTATTCTGTATTAATTCCATGATTTTCTTTTCTGCAGGCTCATTTTCAAATGCTGGGATCATATCCTTAGCTTTATTGAACAGTTTGGTACACAACTTATTATATTTGTTGCATTCCAGCAGAAAATGCATTTCATCCATAATTAGACCTTTGTTACACATGTCACAAACCCTGTTGTTTAATGGAATTTTTTTATGACGACCCATTTCAATTTTGAGACTATGGTCACTAAGACGAAATTTGGTAAGCACACTACGCAGTTCAAAGTTTTTTTTTTTAGCTTGACTAAATATGGCTCAGGGTTTAAATGCTTGAAAATTTCAAATCACAGATTTAAATTAGTTAAATATGATTCACTAAAAAGCATTCACTATTGAAAGTATTGAATTCATTATATTGGGCCATATATGACCTTCTGTTGATAAAATTGAATTGCAAAAATAGTCAAATATAAAATATTGACACAAATGAAAAGTTGTGAACAAAATGTTTGCTCTTGATGTATGAATTTATTTTTGAGTTTGTGTGTATGTCTACAATGTATTCCATCAAGACCAAAAGAACTACCTATTATAATTCAATTGAACTTGAAAATAGATGCTTTAGAATAAGACCTGATTTGGTTTTGGAAGAAATCTGTGAAGATCAATTGTTTAATTAAATTGTGTTTTTTTTTTTTTTTTTTTTTTTTAAATGATACTTATTACACAAATACTCATAGGGATGATGTGCAGACATGATTACTTTTTGGTTGATATGTATGAATGGTAATTATTTTATTTGCATATAAATAATTAGTCTATGGGAGGAAGTTGCCATGAACTATTTGGCAACATACATACATTTTGTATTTGATTAAAATGAAAACATGGTTGAACTCTGATTACCTTGCCCATAATATTAGATAATTTCATCATATCTTTTTGTGCAGTAATAAAAAGAACATTCTCATAATTTATTGTCAATAACAAAGTTGTAGCTATAAATCCTCTGTCTATATAAAGCACGATCATGCAATCATTGAATAGTTATTGCACTGGAAAAAAGCAAATAGGTGAACCATCAAGAATCAATGATATGTGGTTGTACTATTCAGAAAAAGTTAAAAGTAGGATTTTCAACTAAAAAATCTAATATATGAACATAAAAGAAATAAAATTGTTAGCAGTTTAAACAATGCACAGACATTAGATTGCTGATAGATGACAGTCACTGATGACAACAACCTATCAATGCAATGTAAGCTGGGAAGTGGTTAAAATTTTCATTTTTCACCAAAAAAGACAAACATTATTGTTGTTAAAATGCCAAAAAATATTTCCCAAAAATTGAGATTCAAAGATCTGGTCATGAAATGAGCAAATCAAGATGCATACAAGCCACATATGAAAGCATTTGGACTACCGGTTTTGAAGAACAAACAAGCAGCCTGTTGGCTGATATAACTCCGCTGTATGTGCCACAAACTCAGTCGGAAAAAGCATTTAACCAAAAATATTTGCTAAAAATGGAGAATTGAAGATACTGTTAAAATTAACACATCTGTTAGAGGTCTGTCCAAGGTACCCACATAGCAAGAATCGAAGCATTCAGGCTACCGGTTTTGAAGAACTAGTTAAAAATACCATTTTTTCCCAAAAATGACAAAAATACTAGTAACAAGCCATGCATGGCACAGTCCTAATTAGTTATCAAATTTAATATATATAGTTTTGTTTATAGTAATATAGCTGGAATATAACCATGTCAGGAATATGATTTTTTTAACATCAAAATTATTGACATTTGTATCTGATCGTCAAACAAGTACTTGTCCATATTGAGAGATATTGCTCTGGAACAGCATTCAAAATCAGCCATTTTGAATACATGTATATATATATATATATATATGTATAACGAAGATATAAAATTTGAACATAATCAGTCAAAACATGTCGGTCTAGAAGCCCATTCATTAAAACAAAATGACCGGCAGTCGGCCATTTTGAATGTTATCTGAAAAACAAAATTATTTGCATCAAGATCCTATAATGTCTAATGTGTATATCAAGTGTGAACAAAATCCATCTGTAAATAGCCGAGAAATTCTTGATTTTGATGATTTTTAGTACAAAAATAACCGCCATTTGGCCATCTTGAATAAGATGGTGAAACAAACTGACGTGCATATGTATAATATCATGTATAATGTATGTGTGAAGTTTGATTGTGATTGGTCCAGGCATTTCTAAGATACAGATACGGACGCATGCACACACAGAGGTCAAAACATAAGTCCTCGTTTTCGGACTGCATCCGAACAGGGACTAAAAATAGAAAATTTAAGATATGGTCATGAAATGAACAAATCTGATAGAGGTCCACCCAAGGCATCTACATAGCAAGCATTGAAGCATTCTGGCTACCGGTTTTGAAGAAGTTGTTCTAATTTTTTGGGCCACGATCCATCACCAGCTGTCTATATTGATAAGTAAAGGGGTCAGTCCTTGCTGGTAATTTATTGTTATGTAGGTATTGATCCCTTAGTATACTACGTCTACATGTATATATGTACTCAAAATAAAACACAATTGGTCAATGCACTTCACAGAAACTGGCATGCAAACCATAAACATCAAATAGCTGAAGGTCTATCATATGTATTTGAATCATGCGTCTGCAACCCAGTAAGCATGATAACCATATCCAGTTTGATTGACTTAATTTCAGTAGTCCTAACACGTCAAAATGCTGAGTACTGTGTGCTGATACATATGTGTAGAAATATTGGAAACTAGAAAAAATCTGTGAGAGTGCAGAGCCATCATCTCCAATCCCCATGGAGAATCCTTAAAATAATTCCTCGATCCAGAAGGCGATACTCTACTGATATGTAAACTGTTGTGTAATTTTTCGTTAATTATTATATTTGTTGACATGTAGTTAAATTGTTTGTGAATAAAAATTATTACAAAACCATGTCTCCTGTGTTTATGTTTACTTATATTTTTAGGTGTCGAGCAGAGCTCATCGAATTACTGATTGTTCGTCGACATCAACTTTTCACATTTTTGGCTTGAAAACCTCTAATCCGATTGTTTTGATGTTTTATGTACGACACCTATATTTTGCCATTTTTGATCATTATTGGTAAAAAGGTATTTTTGAGTTGAAAAGCATGATTTGATATTTTATAAATACATGTAGGTACCTCAGGTGGACTTTACTCACTTAGTTTTTTAAATAAAGGTACACTTGTACTTCAGTCAGATTTGTTCTTTTTAGGGTGATATCTACAATTTTCTATTTCTGATGATTTTTTTTGTCATTTTTGGTAAAAAAAAATTTGAAATCATGAATTTGATTGCCTTGAAATTTTATACATAGGTGCCTCAGATGGACCTCACTCAGATTTATACATTTTGTGGTGATATCTTCATTTTTCTTTTTTTTCTATTTTCGGTAAAATATTTTCACCTTCTTTTTAAAATCCACAAATATGATTGCTTTGATAGCGTACTTAAATATTCTTTTTTTTTTATAAAACATCAATCTTTTCTGAGTGCCTGTTTTGTCGTTATTGACATCTATTCAAGAATACGATATTCATTTTGCGGGTAAACTTTGTTTTGACCACACATTCCAAACCAATTTCAAAATTCCATTTGAATTTCGATAAAAGCAAATAAATTATTAATAAAAATGGCCTACAGCAACATTGGTCCAACAAAGTTTTGCAAAGCATTTTAGGCCAGACTTTTATTATTCTTTGTTTCACGAGCCCGCTGAATGAACAGGAGCCGAAAATGGAATAAAAATAAAATTTTATTTCAGCGTAATTTCTCGCGCCCGCCGACTTGTAAGCACAAAAAATTGCTAAAAAAATATTATCTTCATTTTTTTTACCGCCCGCCGCATACCAAATCCAAGTTGCATTTTCGTGTGAGTATCATGATCAAAGTACCGAAGTCTCACGCAGATGAGAAACAAGGGTATACATGGAATAAAATTTAATTTCGTTTCTTCTCTACGATCAATATTTCACTCAATTCTTTGAGAATCACACAAATTTAATGGAAAAAAAGAATTAATTTTTTTTTCTGCCTTTCTCAAAAGAATTGCCTTATAAAAACTTGAGAAACAAGGAATAAAAAAAAGTCTGGCCTTAGACCAAAAATTACAACAATCCCAGACATCAAATGAAAGTTAAAAATCTTGAATTAGAGGCATGAAATGTTTTTACATCAAGGTTGATCAATACAGTTTCGTTTTCGGCAGAGTTTAGTACGAGTTAAAGTGTTGATGTCATCTGAAAGAGCAACTAATATACTCCGTGTCGGTATCTGTTTTTACATTTATTTTTTCCCTGTGTTTTCTGGGCCTGAAAAAAAAAATGTGTGTCTATTTAAGTTTCATCTTTTGTCTATATTTATACACGTGTTACCATAAAATCGTTCTGGTGTATATATAGACTTTATTATTCACTGTAAACGCTAAATTCTCACTGTTTATGTATTTTCTTGACCTAAAATTGTTCTGGTATATACATACATGTAGACTTTATTATTCACTGAATATGTGGTTGTACACTAAAAAGTGGAGACCATCTGTAAATATAGAGAAACTGATTAGCAAAGATTCATATATTTATGAGGGAAACACATGGTTGAGATATTTGGGGAGACGAGTCCTCAATTAATCTCCAATAGATACCAGGAATACACCAACAGTGACATTTGTAGAGGTAATGCAAGTGAATAAAAATTACACGTTTTACAAGTCGTGACTCAAAGACAAGATTTAAAAAAAAAAAAAACATGTTTTTTTTTTTTTTCATGGTTGCATTTTTTTGGCAAAACTTTCCAAGCCCCCTGCTCCAATCTTAACAATCTTCATAATAGCAGACATACAAAAACAAGTGTCATTATTGGATTTATCATTTGTTGATTTTTAAAAATTTACTTAGGCGGCGATTGCACAGTTCCTGTGGTTTACCTCCATGCCTACAGTCAGATCGCCAAAGCCTCATTTGCATATGAAAATACTTTCTGCGCGCGTCCGTTACTATTTAAACTGCGATAAAATGACATCTGCGAGGATGTTTTTCTGTGTGCTATTTTATGAAAAATGAACAAAAACAGAAATTTTCTCTTTACATGACAACCTTAACTGAACCTTTTTGTTTCAAATGGCTATAACTTTTTAGACATGGTAAGAGAAATTACAACTAGCGAAGCTGTTTTTCGAGACCTACGTAAAGGTCACAACAGAAACCGTAATTCAATCATCTGTGAAGACGTGATCAATACGTCGGACACGGTTCAAAATTTACAAGTACATAACTAGTGTGATTATCATCAAAAGTAAAATAATATTTTATTATTTTCTGTGTGCGAAACACTAGGATTAAATTAAAACGCACCTGAGAACAGTTTGCTGACCCGGAAGTGGATTTGAGGTCACATACATAAGGTCAATCATGGAAGGTACTAACGGTACCTTCCGTGGGTCAATTGAAAGAACCCCCGGACAAATAGAGGATAGAACGCCATACAAGACGTACAGTCAGAGGTATTATTTATTTAACCTAACATTTTTGTGTAAAATATCGATCTAATATTGTTTGTTGACTGTCAGAAAGCACTGAAATTACAACTGCATTCGTATTTATGTTCAGACAGTTTTCTTTTGAACTTCTTGCTTGGAATATTTCAGTGTGTTTAGATGTCAAAATTCATTTCTATTTTATTTACAGCCAGGAACAATTTGTATTGTAATTTTTAAAAAGATTTTAAAGGACATTCTTTATAGTATAATATACGAGTGAAACACATTTACTTGTCATATGGCTTGAAAGAAATGATTATTCCCAGCACACTTTATTTTACATTTACACAAAAATTGGGCGAGTTTTTTTGGAGTATTCCACATATGTTGTAAAATGGTATAAATATCAGATTCTCATGGGATTGTGGTCACGGGCAAGACTTTCATATTGATTAGAACATCATTCATGAAATGTACAACAATGATAAATAATAAAAATTGAAAAGTTACCAAATCTGTGTTAGCAGTGTATTTTTTAGGGGGAGCACACAAAAAACTGGGATCAAACAATATTTGGGATTGGCTGTTTTCAATTTACAGATTACCAATCTGCAGCTTATTAATATTTTCAGCACACAAGGGAGGTTTTGTGTTATTGATGTGAATCTGTCCCGACAATTTTGGCACGCAGCTGATATATTATAAATACATGTGCTGAATAGATTTTGTTGCAATTCCGTGCTTATTAATTAGGTTTTTTGGCAGAGTTCATAAACGTATATTTGTTGTATAATAATGTTGTAATTATCTATTAAAAACATTTTGAGATCACTGGCCCAATCAATTGCATGATTGTATCGTGATTCACCTGTCCTACCACAGTGCTTGCAAGATGTGCAATTTGTATGTGGATGACATTTACTTTTCTGGCCATGTGCTCCACCTTTGCCATGGAATAATAATTGCAAGTTCTGATACTCTGCTGAGATCAAATCAGAGTCTTGCAGTCACTGACCATCAGCAATTAGTGTTGACCCATCATTAACACCAGATTCCTGTAACCTATTTTTGACATATTTGGCACTGGGGAATACGGGTGTGTTTTTAACAAGAACCTGTCTGTTCCCAGCACTTACAAACAAATGGGTAGGATGACCCACGAATAATATTACACAACCAAACATCAAAACAATGCAGCACACTACAACTTTTGTTGGTATCACTTTGTTTACATCAATATTTTGTTTTCTTGCAGTGTGCTTTATTACATCAGTAATAGGTTTTGTCATTACTTTGTTTACAACAGCATCAACATGTGCTTTTCCTGCATCTTTTGCATGCAAACTACTGATTAGATGTGTTGGTGGCCCATACTTTTCCTTCTTTATTTCTGTATGCATGAAGTTTGTTTTTTGACGTAAAACCGCCACAGGCAGACAAATGTTGAAAGAATTAAATAACCAACAGAAATCAAGGTTGTAATAATCCATTTGTACAATAGGCATTGTAAAGCACAAGTGATGTAGACAACAGAATAGAACAATTTCTTCAATCAACCAGCCATATTTAACAGGGATATATGACGATCCAAAGACAACAAACAGAGTAACCAAACAGACAACATACATGATATATGGGTCAACAACCCATCCACGTTTTTCATCTGTTGAACCATTACCAAACAATTTCAACATCAACCTCCTATGATGAAGCATCTCATCATGATACATGTTTTGACAAACAAAATAATCGCAAGGAAAGAAATACATATGCAGCATTTTAACAACCAGTTTAACACAACTCATAAAGGAAAACAGAAAGACAATTAAAACAAGAAGCAAAACAAATATTAGAAAGGGCAAAAACAAGAGGAACATAGTCCAAATAATATCAAACCACACACCATACAATTCACTGTGACGAACAGGTAGTTTATTGTATGAACTGAGAGAAGTCGATAACATTGTGCTTTCATTGGGTACACAAATAAAAAAATAACATTAAAACATAATCCTGATAGCAGTCCAAAGCAAATAAAATAAAGATTCTCCATTTCCACTTCTGGCACTTGATTTCTGAAAGATAAGAAAAAAAGAGAAAATAATTAGAATTTAGGTTTAAATTACAAGTATTATTAGGGAGAATGACAAATGGATAGGCAAGGTCAATGTTCTCTACAACTGTATACCTAATTAAATGAATAAGTTTTTGAGGGGACACAATTCTGTGGTTAACATGTATTCATACCATAACATTAACAGTTGTGTTACACAACTGACACATGCACACTATTTTTTTTTTCAACTGTGATAAAATTCCTTATCTGCACCATACTAGTATTTCAAAATTCCCTTTAATGTAATGTTGTGCGAAATGAAGACACTGCAACGCCGGCAATGTGGCGACCTAGATCTGACAAACCCGCCAAATATTATAATGAGGTCACTTCATGCTTGACCCCGGAAAACCCCGCAAAGACCGCAGAAAAAGAGGCATTTTACACCAGCCGTAAAACGAGATTTTATTATTGGACATTCACAAAAACACGTACAGAGTCAAAATAACATTTATATTTTATGTTGCCACCTTCTAACGGTATCAACATATATGCGAAACACTCAGACGAAACTTTCATTACGCAGATGCAGAGCGTCGTGAATAATGTCATTCATACTGAAAAGTTTACAATATCGCAAAATTTTGATCATAATTGCCAATAAAAACTACCCACAATAAAACTATGGTGCTTACCTTTTTGAAAAATGTTTTAAATCCTTAACCTTTCGCTGATGAGTGTAGCAATTGTATAAGTAAAGAACGCACTTCAACGACGAACAATTTACCGCAACTGCAATATGGCGACCTCAACCGTCACAAAGTTCAAAGTATAAATATGTAAATGATATGTTAATGAGGCTTTGGCGATCTGACTGCCTATAGCGTGTCACAAATAACTACTTGCTGCCGTCGTCGACCCCCGCGACGCAAATGGTGTTGTCCCAGCTTGACATCCAACATTCAACATGGCCGCCCACTGAACGTACCGGTCGGTAAAAGTGGGTCGCAAATCGTGTTGAATAAAACGACAACTGAAGGTACATCGCTTATTATTTTAGCAAATAAACATATTTTACGATCAAGCGTATTCGAATATTCACAATTG
This sequence comes from Saccoglossus kowalevskii, assembly GCF_978046115.1. Lineage (NCBI taxonomy): Eukaryota > Metazoa > Hemichordata > Enteropneusta > Harrimaniidae > Saccoglossus > Saccoglossus kowalevskii. The sequence continues at coordinate 25,385,564 of NC_140657.1, forward strand.
GAGTTGTTTCGATGCGTAGTTCAGCCCCGGACGGACATGTATATCTTCCGGACACTTCCGGACTCTCCCGGACACTTTTTAGTAGGACCGGGTTGATGTGGCTGGATATCGGTAACAGTCTGCTTTGAACATGATATCAAATATATTGTTTTCAGATCAGTTATGGGAATTAAAAATCTATTTGGTGAATTACTTGGCGCTGCTAGGCCAGTTGGACTGCAAGAAAAAAAACTTTCACTAGATGCATACGTTATTCTACATAAAGGATGGTGTGGTTGTGCCAAAGAGATAGTGATTGCATACCAACATTTAGGTAAATATTATGCATGATTGTTGTTTTTTTATTTCACCAGAAAATGTACAATAAATAATATACACAATAATAATAGTAATTCTAGTGAGGGCCACAGATATAGTTCATACAAACTAGTCTAGTCTGTGGCCCCATAATACTGATGTTATTAATTAAATTCATAGCACATTTAACTTAATTAAAGATAAATGAAAATACTTGTATACTGACTTGTAAAAAATAACATGACACATTCATGAGATACAGTTTTAACGTATTTTTAAATATGTATCTGCTTTTGATAATTTTTATGGAATCAGGAAGTGAGTTCCAGTTGTTTGCTGCTATATAGGTGATACTGTGTTGATTAGTAGTAAGATTCATTCTTGGAATATAATAATTGGAACTAGTAGCTTGACAAGTTGCATAGTGAAAAAAGGTTTCAAGTAGTGGTCAACATTATGGGCAAACAAATTCTTATTAAGATAAAAAACAGACAGATGTGGAACTTACTGAGTTTATACCGGTAGATATCTAAAATATTTAGTTTTTTAAACAGGAGGGCAGTGGGGGCACGAAAATCTTAAAATGTTATCTGGAGTAGTAGAATTTTGTCGAAAAAGGTTTTGTAGGTGTTACCCCATATTTCAATACAGTAAGTAGTATGTTGTAAAAAGAGAATTGTAAAGCAGGATAAGAATAGATCGTGGGACAAAATGATGAATTTTATACAAAATACCAATTTTAGGTGATATAGTTTCACAAATTTGTTCTACGTGTTCTTTCCAATTACTTAGCTCGTTTAGTGGCATCTGAAAATTTACAGAAATGTTTCAATCTTTCAATTTACCAAGTTTGTAAACATCTGTATATTGTCAACCATCAATTCCTGGGACTAGCATAAAACGAGCGATTGAATTATAATTAAAGATGAGAACATTTATAAGACAAAATGTAAAAAACTAAATGTTTTAGATTGAGCTGGGTAATGTATTGAATTAATTTTTATACCTAGTGAAATAGTGCATTTTGGCATAGTCCAACTACAGAGTTTATAAGGCAGATGCATGTGTTGTGACAAGCTATAACTGAAAGCTGTATGATCATAGTTGTATCAGTTGATGACATTGTTGCAGTTTTGAACTAAACAGTTGAAAATTAACTGTTATGTTTTAATTGAACATCTATTTATTTTCTAGGCTATTCCAATGACAGGGTTCTATCTGAATTGAAATGTGGCTATCCCGACACTTACATAGCTGATTTTAGGAAAACTGTGAACACATTCAAATATCATCTAGTGTTTGATATGAAGACCAGGAACATCTTAAATCCATATGATAATGATTCCTATCACCATGACATGCATTATGCTGGAGAGTATCCTTTCAGTTTAAAGACTCAACTTGACATAAAGAACAATAAGCTCAGATTTAGATTCTATTATTATAAATCTGTCATTGTATCACCATAAGTAACTGTTTAGCTGCAATTTTGCAGTGTTGCACAGGTAAGCTATAACCTACCATGTTTAAATATGTAAAAATAAAAGTTGTAACCTGAAAACAATAAATATTGCCAATTTATTTGATTCTGAGCATCGCAGACTCTGGATGATGTATTATAAGTTTATTACGGTATGTGCATACTTCAAGGTGTGTCCTCTAGACAGTACAGTCGCTTTACGTTAATCCATACTCAAACTCTGGGCACAATCCAAAATGTTGTAAAAGTATCGATAGCACTGTGTTCTTCATAGTTGTTAAAGTACAAAATAATTTACCAGTATATTGATTTCTTAACTCAATACATAGTGTTACCTCAAAATGCAGCATTTAATCTGACTCTGGGCAACCTATCAACAAGAACTTTATTGACAATAAATGCTTATAAACCACCTGCTATGTACAACAAGGTAAGAAATTGTAAATACATATCTTGGTCAGTAATTTGCATTGTGTGAATCATTCAGACCTTGACAGTAAAACAGGATTTACTACCGGGTATTAGACACAATTAAGGGGTGTTGATCTACTTCATTAAGTTTTTATAAAATGTACATCTAGCACCAAAAACAAAGGAAATTATTCCTCCCAGATATGCTAGGGCAATTTTATAGATTGACCTTGAAAATGGATGCCCTCCCAATCCAACAATTAACACCCCATCTTGGAATAAATTAACAGTGATTTTTTTTTTATTATTATAGGAATTTACAGAATTTGCCGTAACAGTTCTGGAAGTCAATGAGAGTATTACATGGACAATCTCATGTTGCAAAGTCATCAAATTGAATCTAACAAAAAAAAATTTACAACAGATAACGATAATTATGCAAACCGTGAAGACAGAGTGATACAAACGTCAGATCACAGATTGTTATTGTCAAATGACATGAAGATAACCTGCTTTGAACACTGTCTGGTTTTTATTGATAATAAAGAATATGTACTTTTTTGAAAGTGGGACTTCACAGGTGAAGTTTCTGATCTTCAGATTTCAATCACTCCAGAGTCTCTATTTAGCGACTTTTCTGATTTGACGTTATCAGATAACCAGGGCCCAACAATACATGCACTGTTATTTAAAGTCATGGTTTCAGAGTATTCCTGGGTTATAGGAAAATTGATACTGGCGACACAATACCAGTACGGTTAAGACCAGATCCGAACAACTTGTTTGATGCTCGAGGCTGTAGATTTTGATTTTGCAGAACTGGGTTATTTAGACCAAGAATTGACAACACATGTACACCCTCTTTTAAAAGCCAATAATTATAACTGATGTTGTAGATAATATAAAGTTTCGAACTAACTGGCTAATTATCGGTTTTTATGCCAAAATAAGTATAACACGAACTGGCAGTCATTTGGAGGCAGAGGTACTTTGGGAAAAGTCTGACAGATATCTGTCCTATATATATATATATTGTTTAAATAAATCTTTTTGCAATAATTTGCTTTTATATTTTGTATTAAATAAATTTTGCTAACATAGTTTGTGTTGATATTTGTTGACTTTTCACAGATGAATGAAAAACCTAGTCCTAGACTATGAATTTTATTTTGTCAATGCACTAATCACAGAACCAGGCGTGTCCTATTCAAAAGCCTGATTTTGCAAGTTTCATGTGTTGACAAAATTTCCCCATACTTCGCCTGATTTGTGATGAATACAACAGGTTGTCAACTGTACTGTATATCAACATTTCTGGTTGTGCAGTTCAGTTGCACCCACGAAACGAAACTAAAGAGTCGGGGGGGGGGCAAGTTGCACCTTGAACACTTCATAATATTCCTGGAAGTGTACCCAACTTGCTGATTATTGTTCGAGTGGTGGTGAAAGGATTAATGAATATTTAATTAAAATATCACTCATGCAAATTTTTTCAATGAAATGATACGTTATGTTTAATGTCTCCTGTATACATAAATAGACTTTACAAAAAAATACAACTACATGTTTTCATGAATATTCCCCAATATTCTAGGGCTGCAGGTAGAAATGCTTTAAAAATACAACAAGCAGCCTCTCGGCTGACATAGCTACACTGTTAGCAATGCACATTTCAATTAAAGACATCAATCAGAATTGCTGTTAGATAATTGAAGATATCACTCTGATGTACCAATATGCATAGTATCAAAGCAATCACACTTGCGTTTTCAACAAGAAATGGAAAATACAACTTTTTACCAAAAATGACAAAAATATTCATCAAAATTAGAGAATCAAAGATATCACGAAATGAACAAATATGAGAGAGGTCCACATGTAGTACCGCTATATATATATATATATATATATATATATATATATACACGGCTAAACAACCAGACTGTTTTCAACAAGTTATCACTTTTTACAAGATAGGTGTACAGACATCTTACTTCTTTTCACCTGCCTAGGCGTCGGCGTGTTAGACTCACGCGGTCTCGACATGATTCTATAAAAAAAATGAACATTTATAATTAATTTGTCGGAGCTATCTCTTATTTTGCGTGCAGGTCAAAGTTGTAATATCCTCCAAAAATAGGCCTTAAAGAATGAGCGTAAACACCAAATTAAAAAGGGGCGCCTTGGGGGGCCTTCGTATTTTAGGACAGCAAGTATACTAAAGACAGCAGAAATGTCAAAAAATAACATGAAAAGCTGTTATTTTTTTCGTAAACGGCTATTAAACGAACGGTAGTGATTTGGTAAATATTGCCATTCGCGTGAAATTATTATTTACATTTTGAAAATGCCATCGACAAAAAAACACAGTTATGAAAGTATTAAACTAGTTTCACATCGGTATGCGAAAGCTAGCTATATATTCTTCCAGAAATTATACGAAAAAAGATGATGAAAAGGTTTACCTTAACAGTAGCACCACATAAACGGACTTAATGCTCTCGTGACAAAACTCTGCTCGAGGCCGCCATTATACACGCAAAGTAGGAAGTAAACCGGAAGTGACGTCGTGACCCACACCACCTTGAGTTACATCAAGCTAATATAAAAATATATATGTAAAAATACAAATATTGTAGTTAACTACAGTTTAATGCTTTTATCTGATATCACACGTTTGTTAAACCGGTAGATACGCGTGACGTCATGGGTTAGTATAATCCTTGAATAATCCTTGCATGGACGCCACAGCCCATTATGTTACGATGTGATAACCTTTCGATAAACACTGTAACATCGCCATGCAACATAATAACAGGTAACGTTAAGATAGCCGCGAGTTTTTATTCTTCGATACTGTTTTTTTCCCCCTGTATTTTTAAACATTTGGTATGTCTTTGCCCACGTATATTATAATATAAACTTGTCTAATTTAATCTAAACTAATTCGAAAACTAATTTATTTTAAATAATTAATTACTGTGATATTAGAGCGTAGTATTCTCGGCTCGAACATCAGGATCATTACATTTCGTACTTACATGCACCACTTGCATTTGAGTTCGCCATATACAGTGACCCCATTTCTGTATTGATGTTCGCAATTTCAGTATTTGCGGTCGCCATCCCCTCATAAGGGGATGCCGTTTCCGTATCCCCGGACATAATTTCCGTCGAGGGAGACGCAGTTTTCGTATTCCCGGACGCCATTTCCATAAAAGGTGAGGTGTTTCCGAATACAAGATCGCCATTTTCGTATTCGGAGTTGTAATTACTGTATTGGCGGATATTGTTTTCATACTCGCCATTTCTTTATAAATGTGAGCCATCGAACTATCATTTCAGTCTTCCTGCTCACTAAACTCTTTGTCGCTCTCAAAAGTGTTGTTTGTCGGCATTATTTCATTTTCGATGGTGTGGCAGATGAGCCCATCATTTTCGTTGGGGCTATTCATTTCACCGTCATCTTCGTCGACAGTTTCTTCGTTCAATTCAAGTTCAGAAATTGTTAGCTTGTTCAATGCTATTTTTATTTTTGGTATGGACGTTTTTTCAATACTATCAACAACTTTATTTTTGATTATTTTGTCCTTGTACTTCACAACTATCGTAACATGAAAGCCATCTGGGTCAATTATCTGGTCGTACTCTTGTTCTGCCCTCTTACAATAAGAAACAAATAAAGGTAGATACGAATACCTATTAAACTTCAAACCTAAGAATGAAAAAGAAATATTATTGGTTTAAATTGTTTAGATTATCACAACACAGCGTGCTAAATCAATAATATAGTTAGACATACATAAACAGATCTAGAAAAGTTTGCCTTAATAAAGGTTGTGTAATGGCCTAAACCAGGCGTATCTACTATCTCCGACAATCGCTTAGTTCTATTCATTAAAACAAATCGGGAGGGTCTTGTATATTTTACGTTTGTCAGAACACATGGCCAACATACAAGGTCGTTCACATTACTAATTATAATTTACCAATCTTATGTGATATACTCGTCGATTGTGTTGATAAAAGAACCCCACATCTGCATGTGTTGTATCGCGGTCGCCGTAACTACATCTTACTCAATGCAATAGGAAATCTCTTGCAAATCCCGCGTAAGAGTCAATGTTACGGCCGAGTTTGACGGTCAGACACGAATCTTTCCGTTGACCCCAACTCAAACAAGGGAAAGAAACGACACAAAAACAAGTTGTTATCAGAACTAAATTTATTCGTATAAATATATATATATTGTGCTCACGGGGTATCACTGGATTGTACAGTATATGACAAGTTACATACAATAAAGTACTATAATTTCAATATTGGTCAAATACAACATGCATAATATCACCGGCAATCACGCCGTATTCAATTCGTTACAAACTAAGGTCAACCATTCTGAACATCCCATGAATATATTATCCTAACACCAGACTAGAGCCGGGTTTCACAACAACTAACTCCAGTTAAACTGAGTAAACAGTGGCTTCGGAAACACCACAATAATCATTACAACAAATAGTACTATATTGTGGCGTCTCTGAAGCCACTGTTTATATAAACTCTGCTCAATAGAAATACACAATTATTCGGAATGCTTGACCCTTAAAGCAGTTGATCAATTACAATATGCTGTCATACAAATACAAATCATAGGGATTCAATATAATTACAATTATGTACGCAAACACTTTAATTCAGTTTGTGAACAGTCTGTTCCATAAGAAATACCTTTGGCTACGGTAACTCGGAAATACACAAACGCCGGAACGGCGACGTAAAAATACGTATATGAGACGGTGACGTCCACGCACCTTACAATTCTCTGGTCATAGAGTTGAGATAGTCAGTCGGCGATGTTTACGCACCCTATGGTTCTTCAGCTGTTCAGTTGGCGAAGAATGACAGAGCATACTTTCAGCTTAGATAACGTACGACCAGACGTGACGTTGTTGAAGTACATGCGGTGAATGGGGCACTCAGTTGTCTCACACGCCATGTGGCGACACCAGAACCTTGACACACCTGCTGACCACGCGAAATATTGTAATGAATGACCGCGAATTCAAGTCTGATGACCTCTTTTATAGACAATGCGTGGGCGTCTCCCTAACTCAATGATAAATGTGTCCGCATTTACAAAACAAAACCAAAAAACGCAGAAATACGTAACAGTCAATAAATCGGAGTGCGGGTTAAAAACTACTCCAAATGTAATGCGAGCATTTAGCCAGATTGACCACGGTCATAACCATATGACCATGGTCGGTATACATTCCACAGCATCTGGCCAGATTGACCACGGTCATAATCATATGACCATGGTCGGTATACATTCCACAGCATCTGGCCAGATTGACCACGGTCATAACCATATGACCATGGTCGGTATACATTCCACAGCATCTGGCCAGATTGACTACGGTCATAACCATATGACCATGGTCGATATACATTCCACAGCATCTGGCCAGATTGACCACGGTCATGACCATATGACCATGGTCGGTATACATTCCACAGCATCTGGCCAGATTGACCACGGTCATAATCTACGACCATGGTCGGTATACATTCCACAGCATCTAGCCAGGTTGACCAGTCATAATCATATGATCATAACATATGGTCGTATATATTCTATATTGAGATTTGATTGGTCTTTCGTTTTTGCTATATATATTTCACCCTTATGAATATTGGGCATCTTGAAAAACGGTATTTATGTAATATAATTATGATCATGAGATTACTATTGATGTAGGTTAGGATTCCGTATTTAGCACAGGTTTGTGTCTGTGTCATGATTTATTTCTGTGTCTAAGAAGATGGGTCACTGATACGACTTGATAGTTGGGTTCTAGTGGATGGCTGTGTCATATCATTCATCACTTTCCCATAATCTGCCATTATTTAGACTCGCGCGGCGCCTTCGTCGGAACTGAAATCATTGACTGGAACTATTTCTGACAGTTTGGTATTTGTAGTTTATTAATATAGCAGACGATTAATCCATAAGATGTGACGTGTTAAGTACTTCGTGTGATTGGCTGTATGATTGAAGGTTACGCCTTATAGTCTTTATACTTCCTTGTAATTGGTTACGTTTTGATGAGTAATAAACGAAGTTTGAGTCAGTCTGGTTAAGTTGCTCGACAAGACGGTCACGAAGCTAGATAGTCTTGGGGATTTTTCCCCAGGGCGTTGTGTCTTATAGAGTACTCGACTGGCCAATTAAAGACGAGAGTTAAAACTTATTTCGTTGTGTGTGTCTATTTGACTGTAAAGTTTAAGTTAAGTGACTTTCCCGATCCTGTACCTCAATCAGACGTGTATAGAGACACGACGATATTTCCCCCATGACATTTGAAACAATGTTATCATGATAATTATTCATCAACCAAACATTCTAATGGGTGTTACGTAACAATCTGGAGGGTCTTGTATATTTTACGCTTGTCAGAAAAGATGGCCAGCATACAAGGTCCTTCACATGACTAATTATAATTTACCAATCTTATGTGATATACTCGATTGTTGTTGACAAAAGAATCCCATATCTCCATGTGTTGTATTGCGGTCGCTCTAACTACATCTGACTCAATGCAATAGGAAATCTCTTGCAAATCCCGCGTAAGAGTCAATCAATTGGAGCGCATGTTAAAACCTGAGGCTCTCGGCGAAAAATCAGCTAGCGGCGATGAACGTTTACAGACTAAAACAAGTATCTTCATTCGTTGTCTAAACTAACATGTAACTAAATTTCGTTAAATATTTTCCATCTCAAATACAGTTGATTTATATTTGACAACATTTTGGATGTCCAGAGATTACGAATGACTAGTTAATCGTCGATTGACCTCGTCTGAATCACACTATGTTCACGAGTCGCGTCTCAGTCTACATAGTCTAGCAGTCCAACCCTGAAAGTTTATTCCCGACAACATGCACACAGCTGTTTATGCCAGGTGCTTTGCCAAACTTTTCATGCCAACTATTTTTTTGCAGGCTCAGCGTGAACGAGACACTTGAAAAAGGCAGACATACGATTGCGGTTTCAGTTTCGTTAAAGATGTTTTTGCTCGTGGTTATCACATTCAAACAATTCAATAACTATACTTCTCTATCGGAAACATTTGAAAGGACCAGGGCCAGGAATAATTTGAAATAAAATTAAAATGAAATGTTGCCTATCAAGATGACAGGCTGACGAGTAGTTGGCTACTACATTGAATTGAGATACTAAATGCATTTCATCGTGTGATCGCATTAATCACACAAAGTAGTCACGTCGCAACATTTGCTTCACATCGGTAATCGTAATCGTTCGAGCATGAGCGGTTCCCTACAGACAAAGAAATGACTGTATCATCTGCAGTGCATGCGATTTTACTAATCACACTAACCGTTTTCTCCACATTTTTGAAAAATGTACCCCTGCCCATTTATTGTACAAATTATTGAAAACAATTTATGTCAATATGAAAATGGTCACGTGATCCTATAATATTTACGCCAATCATCACAAAGGTTGATGATGGATGTCTGTAAATGAAATGGAATATTTGTGTGCAACAGGTTGGCCATATTGAAATTATGCAAATTCATCTGTTATCTGGTTAGATATAATTTATGTCGCAAAATACTATCGTGATTCAGAGTTAGTGTGAATTTATGAAACAAATATGGTCAGTGGCGCGTTGGCGAGCATCTTGGATCGATGCTCATTACAGATTTTCCTCGCATTTTTTGTAATGTATTACTTGTCAATTTTTAGCATTCTAAACTAAAAAGAATAAATTAAAATGAAACACCCCTAATATAAGTGCGTGATCTTATAAGAAAATCAAGGAAAGCTTAGAAAGAACTCCCGTGTGCTGAGAGTATTAGAGACACAGTAAAAATTAATTCAAAATTACTTATACTTGAGATATTGATGGAAAAGCTGAAAACTAATTATGCAAATCAGAAAATTTAAATGAACAGAGTGTAAAACTAATAAGGTCTGCGCAATGTAACAGACCATCTATGTACCAAGTTTCATTGAAATAACCAAACAATTATGAATTATTATGCTAATTAGGGAATTTATATGAACAGATTTTAACCCAAAACTGATCATATATGTACAAAGTTTCATTGAAATGTGATGATTTATTAATTATTTATTAATTAATTGTTCGTTATACTTTGAAATAAACAATTATACGATTCTGTACTTTGTACCAACATCTACTATTTCACCATCCAACTTAGTTTGAGCCTGTCACATTTGTCCACATTTGTTCAAAACTGGACATTTATATTAATGTATGTCCTGTTGTTTTTGTGTTTCACATCATTTTTGGGAATGACTGCTTGGCGGCTAACTTTTTTACAATTTCTTAAATGCACATCGATTATTTTCAAAATTTAGTTGTCGAAGCCCGATATACTGATGTGAACAAACTTTACAGTTGTTTTGAAACACATGTATATGAATGGCAAGCACACTCAACCAGCAAAATTTGTACATATCAACAGTTTCGTAGGTTTAAAATTTATTTATTTTGGAATTTATTTCAATATTATCATTTGATGGATACGGGTTTTCTTGCTGTATGTATTTGCTATATAACCATAATTTATTAATTTACTGTATACATATAGGTACCCAGACATAAAAATATTGCATTCATTGCAGAACCTATTACACTCAATTGAGACTAAAATAACCTGACCTTTGTAATAACGTAGCTGAATATGACAGACACTCCATCTGAAGGCCACTCAGTGTACAGGATGCAGGGGCTGGTGTCTGTGAAAATCACACCATTTATGTCATGTCTAAATAGAAAGGGCAACTTTGAGGAAATTGTACTTTACAATGACAAAATGGTGTGTAACAAATGCCTTTTGATTGTGTTTTCTTTTTCAGAAAAGGGACATATATATTAATTTTTTTAGATATTTTTGTAAGCAGCACAGTAAGAAAAATTAGGAATTTGTCTACATACAATTAAAATCGAACCGTTTGAACAGAACAATAAAAACTCAATTCGACCACCTAATTAAATATTCAAATAAATAATGTAAATAAATAATAATAATGTTAAATAATGTGCTGATGGTTCGGTATTTAATTTATTTCATAGATATAAATTTGAAAGCAAATGTTTCAGTTGAGGGGTTTCTCCATATTTGACCCAGTTAATGATGTTGTTTATGATAAACTCGAGGTGAATAGAATTATACATTTATAATATGTCAGTCAATTATTGTCGGCTATAATGACATGAAGAAATACTTAATATTATACGATGTATAACATGGATTTGATCGGTTCAATTTACAAAAATTGGTACTGCACTAGAACTTAGAAGAAAAAGCTTATAATAGAACCAGCATACAGTAGTCTTACCTGCCAAAGTATGACTGGGGGTAGCGTTTATAATTCAATTCTTTCCCCAAACTATGTAAGTCTTTCTTTTTTCATATTCAGATTGTTGGATGTTTCTGCTCTGCTCTGAGTCAAACATCGTCGTGTGATAAGATGGTACATAATATCTCGATAGCCTTGATATTTATTGGAGTGGAATGGTCTCTCATTGAAAAATTTAACTTGCGCAGTGCTGTAGCTGATTAATTTTGAATAATAATAAAATGTATGAGTATATTTATGTAAATATAAGTTGTATACATAAGATTAAATCTTGCAAGTCTTGAAAAGTGCACAAGGTTTATTATCATTGTTTTGGCAGTGAACATTAATGGATTATGTATGCAAATGAGTCTCCAAATTAACAATATTGTTATGCAACAATACGGTAATTTCTTCTGCAATGTTTGGCCTAAAGTCTTGTGAGACAATTTGCCAGATGAATTGATCACTCGGCACCGATTTTTCTAAAATTTCCTATTTTGTTGTTGCAACAATCGATGTTTTAAAAAATAAATGTTTCAAGATTGGAGATAATTTAAAAACGTATATGAAATAACACACACATTACCAATCTTGTTTTATTTATTTTTATTGTTCAAAAAAATAAATAAATCAAGGTGTCTAAAACTATATTGTATATTACAACATTGGTTATATTTACTTTAACTCAAAAAGATTTGTCCGTGCACGAGACGAAGGTGCTACAAATAGAATCCATGCAAAAATTGCAATAAGCCCTTGTACGAACTACATACCTAAAATAGCTCTTGTGGAAAAGAATATCCAAACAGTTCAAAGTCCATTTTATAGAATTCATATAGTTTAAGGATGTCTTCTGATGAAACTTGCGAGAAGTAGTTCAAATAAATGTCTTTTTCAGAGCTATTGGTAACATGGTAACTATATTCATGTTTCGGAAAAACGATTGTATTAATCCCAAGTAAATGAAGAAGGTAGTTTGATTCTTCTACAAGATTTTCAAAGTGACCAATAAAATCATACGATAGTTCACATACAGCACAGTGTGTATGCTGGAAATCCCAATGAGCATTTAAATTGCCTTTGAGATTTACTAGAAATTTCACAAATTCAGGGAATGATACATCAGCTCCACTGTTTTCGTCAGTCACATTTTGACGATATTCTGATAATATTTGCCGTCTTGTTATCTGAAAATCCCCCTCAAATGATTTTAGAATTTTATCCTTGTATGCAGATAATATTCGTTGAAAGGGATGACGGACAAATAAAAATGAAGTGTAATTTTTGTTAGGTTCCATCAGAGAGATGGTAGGATACTCGTGACAATGAATTTTCCTGAAGCTAATTTCTGAATCTGTGTTATCAATAACTCCTAACAGAGTTAAAATAATCCGTTTCCAACTAGTGTTGCCTATTTTGGGAATTCTACAATACTGAAAATGATATTTGTCAATGATGATTATCTTTCGGTTTTTATCAGGTTCATGATAGTATGTGGTATTCCATTTCATTTTTGCACAGATCTGCTGAATGAGGTGCTTACGTTGTCTCTGGATTTCGTTCATGTCACTAATCTGTGTAAAAAAGAAAAAAACTATATTTCAATTCACCTTCGATAATAAACGTCAAGATCTGGATTGACATGGTCGTTTATTCAGCGGTTATCATACCAGTCTACAACGCATCATTGTCACACATGTTCAGCTCTTTTCGATTAATATACGTGAATTCAATATAGTGCAACACAGTAACTTTATCAACACATAACAAATCTTAGATTAATCCGTGAATGAAATCAGTCCATATTGTCGTATAAGCTATCATCCATGCTATATCTATTGTCACTTAGTTAATTAGTTTTCTGACAGCATATAGCCATTAAAACTGTACTGAAAAAAAACTCGTTACACAACATAGGGCATGGTCTGTATTATGTTAAGCATATCATCCTTCAGCCACGTCATCAAATGTGCAAATTATACACATCACACCTACTTGTTCAGTGCAGACATCATCCACCATGACATAACTGAAGTTGTCATTGCCAAAGCACTAGGCATCTCATATCATAACATCACTTCACACAATGGAATACAACTCACCGACTTCTGATGAATAGTGTCCTGACTTTTTCTCTGGATTTCACTGTTCTGTGTAAAACAAAGAAACAAACACTAAAGCAGTAGTTGTATTGTAATCCATGGTGACGACTGCCCATACATTAATGACCAGTACATTATGAATAGTGTCCAGTCACTCTCGGTTTGTGACATGATTGGCAAATCACTTTGCATCCTCTCTTCAAAGAGTGACAATTTGTCATAAACTAACATACAGTTGGATATTAAAAGTCTGAATCTATACTATCATGTCGCCTTTAGTTAGTGGTTATCTCATGATATATTTTGTTCATTATGAGGCTGTTACTTCCATATGTATTTGACCTTCCGTTCAGATTCACATTCTTCATCAACACCAGAAAACTGATTTTTAACATACCATCTACCATCTAGTTGCAGGCTGAGTGAGTGGCTCATTTTCGTATTGTGAATAAACATAAACCAAAAAAAAACTAGATTCGTAATTTGGACCAACAATGACTGTAATTGGCTACCATTGTTAGTATCCAGCATTGTCATGAATTAATAAATCAACTATAACATACCATCCTATTGTTCTTGAAACCTTTTGATTTGTTTATCACGAAGATAGGTGGGCCTTGTGATTTATAATTCTGCATGAACATTTTGTCCGTAGCTGTGAAACAGATAGGTAACATTTTGTTTGATTTGGCACTAATAAGAAAGTGAAAATAGATCAATATCCAAATTAATTATACTGGGTAAAGAAAGAACAAATCAAATAACTCTATGTACAAACAGGCAACAGATGTATTGATAAATGCAATAAGAATGAGTAAATGAAGCAATGCCAATAGTTAATAAGTGGTCTTAGCTATTTCAAAACATTGTCTTGTTTTCAACTATTTTTATGTTATTTGAAAGTACCAATCATGAATTACGGTCACATTACCTAAATATTGTACACCTATCACGACACAAAAAAAACATATAAACCTGGTTACTGTCAAACAATTAGTCAGATAACGTCTTCCCATTTTTGCCTGTAAAAACAGTACAAACTAATTTGAATACAAATAAAAGTTATGATGTCGGTTACTGGCGTTGAGCATTTTTAGCCTAAATTTACGTTGCAGGGCCCTGGGTCCAATATTGCTAGCTCTATAATTAGCAATTGACATCGCCTTTAACCCTAGCTTATTTTGGGGCACATTTGCCAAACTCTCAAAACATGGTTAGGATTACTGAGCATAAGAAAATGTTTGTATTCAGAAACCAATAATAATCTTGTTACTCATTCCTTAATCAGGTCACGGTAAGATTATATTTGGTTAAAATTCAAATATGTCTACCAATATTGTTTATATTTCATGTGTTTTACTTCAATAGCTCGTTTTGCATCAGTGCATACAAAATATTTTCTGTTCTTTCGATTCATACGGGTAATGTATTAAAACGTTGCCTTAGCTGTGGAAAAGCGTAATGTTATTTTTGTAGTGTCATATCGTTCGTACGGACACCCATCATTTTCACCCAGCGTTGTCAGAATTGACGCTTGTATTGGAACAATATCAAGCGTATCTTCACATTGCTCTCAACAAGCGTGGTTTCTAAAACAATATCCGTGTAGCAAGTATATGTGGTATATGGGCAGCTGACAGTGTATGACACCACGTGTAATAACATAATTCGTAATACTTTATTCCCTGCGACAAATCAGCCCACAGAGCATTTTACTACGGTGTTGAGGTGCTAAAACTACTATTGTATTTTTATTCAATCTATTTCAGGAAACTTAGGACAGTGACTCAATACACCCGCATATCATAAATGGTGTGTTGAGTCATGTGATGTATCAATTTGGATCACGTCATTTACCTCATAAAATGACATGTTACTTTAGAAAGACTCAGAGAGATACAGACTTAGATAGACTTAGACAGACTCAGACATATACACAGGACCTGGTCCACTTGTTTGCTCCCTGGGCTTGGCAGTTTGCCCAGGGACAACCATTTTACTCTAAGCTCAGTATATGCCGAGTTATCCCTATGTTAACATTCGAGTAAAGATCACCATTTCATACCACACTACGTTAAAGTCGACATCCTTCCCTGACAGTGTGCTGTACCATAGGGGTAAGTTTAGAAATTGTTATTCTAAATTGAAGTAATAATTGAAAACAAAACCAATAAAAAACGATGTCAACAAATTGCTGTATTCCCTGATTTGCATTAAGCAGTGATACTGACTAATTTAAAAGTAGACATTTGTACTGAAGGTTTTTGGTCATGATTGTCAACTAAAGTTAATGCATAGAATCTGATACAATTCATGTGATTTTCAGTGATGGCAGTCAATTATGAATTTAAATCAGATAGGGAAGTTGTATCATGCCAAAGTTTTAAATATTTACAACATACTTGAGATATCTATGTCATTAATTACATGCTCGTAAAGCATTATTTAACGTCTTCAGAGATGCTTATCTCCATGATATTGTGTCTAATAAATATTGACATGCAATATCTACACCATTTTGTATGTCTGCCACAAAATGTAGAAATACTAAAATTGTCGATATGCTTTAGACAGATTCTTAACACTGAGGTCGCCCATATACCATTCTACCATACTATATTAAAACTAGAACATTTTCCTAAAACCATTTTGTTCCACGAAACCGATTTCGGAATTGGCACCAAGTTGACATATTTAATCATCAATCAGTCTAAAGGCAATGTTTTATTTGAATGTTTCAGTTTAGGCTTCCTTTGTCAATAAAAGGAAGACTGGTATTTGCAATGATTTTATATATGCGATTAACAACAATCAACCACCTGCCATCACCTGACGATAATGATCTGTGATAGTATGACAAATCAATTCAACAACATTAGTCTAACAGTGACACAAATATTATAAATTTACAGTGCAGTCAAATAATTAAATAAAAAAAATGAAAAACGATTTGATATCTTGACAACCAACCCGTGTTGACCTTCTAGTAACGTGACACGTGTTATTCTGCTGCTTAACATCCGGGACACTCAATATAGCAGACTACATATATATTTTAGCTGAGGGCGCTTTGTCCCCGTATTCTACCTTATTGGATTATGTTTCAACAAATAGCTACATATAAAGTGCTTTCGCTCTGTCACTGTGTGGAAAGCGAAAATTATTATTTGTATCAACTTTTACGTAAATGTGATTTGACAATTAGCTATGTCTATGTATTACAATAATAAATACAAAGCCACAAAAATGGCATTAATCCCATCTGTTCCCCTCTCCACCCTTTTTTAATGTGTTTGAAACATAAATCCATACAATCAAACGCGACACAAATCGGGTGGTAATATGAAGAATTGCGTATTATGTAAGACCTGATAAAAAAAAATCTGGGCTATTACTTCTTCAAACATAGAACGATGCTTATTTCTCTTGCATATTTTACATAATTTGTCCGAGAGCGAGAGTATCGGCCAATCGGTCAATAGTGATCAAATCCCAAAATTACTTAATGAAAACAAAGAATACAACACCCTGTATCAACTTAGAAACAAATCGGCCAAAACATATCACAGAAATGGCTACAGACAAGTCGGTCTGTCTACATCGAATAAAAAGGAATGATAGGTATCAATTAGATAAATATATACACACTTCATAACCACTCGCTGCACTCCCATTACTAATATCCCTTTCAGACTTCGTCCAGCTGGAAAAATCTACAGGACGGCGCCCCAACTTTATCTTAATAAAAGATCAGTTCAAGGTTACAAGAAATAATTATATGCCTGATGTTGGTTCTGGAATATAACAATTTCAATATTGAGTTTGTCCAAAAAATACAATGGTATAGGGATACAGCACCTGACTTATGACTAGTCTTCTACCCAGTGGTGATGTTGATAAACTTGTTGGATATTAGCTGATTTCCAATGGAACCGGGGTGTTTTGAGAAGCATTAGGTCCTTGTGATCAATGCCATAGACCTTCAGTAAACAAAAAGAAACAAATACAAAAACGATGTGAATATTCGAATATCTTATTTTGCTACAGAGAATGGAAGCGAGACCCTACAAGGTTATAATGAAAAGTACTTTCACATTTACATTTACAGACCTGTGTACATAACCAGCTATAGTGACCTACATAGCAGTCTGAACTCGTGACCCCGATGTTCCTACCACACAGTAACATTCCAGTGCAACGGCCATGACCTAATGACCGTTACACTTTGAATAATGGCGACTGCTTCACTGAAGTTAGACTTTGTTCAATGATAAAACCTGAGCAATAAATGCACAAATTTCACATAAAATCCACACACATGGTCACATGGTTTGTAATTCCGCAGTGTTTTATTATCAAAATAAGCAACAAATACATTGCTGCAAGGCAAGAAACATAAACATATGCAAGAGTCTGAAATTCGAGACTGTCAAATTCCTTAAACATCAGCACCAGTTCCAAAAAAACCGTTTCAGTGAGAGAATGATGGATATTACCCCGAAAAATCTAGATACTTACTGTATTTTTTAATTGAGTGTAACGACAGGGCGCAAAATTAAAGATAGAGATCCGACAGCAACACAGAGTATGACGCCATTTTACCGCGACCTTGCGGTGACCTCACTATTCAAAGGGCTGTTCCAAATGGCGGAAAGGCAGTTGGAATGTTAAAAAAAACTTTATGGGAGTGTATGGGCTGAGCTCAACTATGCCAATCCAGTATCCGTGAAAAGAATAATTTAGGTACTTATCTGAGGGTGTACTGACTAAATAAGAAAATCGAAAAAAAAATTAGAATTCCAAAAATATAACAAATTCAATGGGGCTGTTCTAATTGGTGGAAGGGCAGTTGGAATAATAATCCAGCTTAAACATTCAGAAAATATCAGCTAATGGCAATATCTGGAATATGGGTTTACTTTTAAAATTGAGAATTTGTGTTCTGTTGTCATACATGTAATGGTGGTGGATGCCTCATTCGAAACTTGGGGGGGTATAGTAAAATCTCCTCCATAGAAAAATGTATTCAAGCTGATGATTACATTACATCAAAGCTTTGCATGTATCATTTTGCACTTCTGTGAGTTTGTTTTTATGTAAGCCACATACCTGTATTTTTTTTACTTAACGCTGGTTTAACATTGAGTGCAAATTAAAAGGTCCATTGTTATTTTGTTGTAGTTGTTTCTTTTCTATTGTGTTTCTATACTTTTGTTTTTTAACTTCTACTCATATTACAATGCACACATTTTTGGGACAATTTCAAAAAATGTATTAACCCATTCTCATTAAGGACCAAACCATTCAGCACGGGTGAATGGCTATTCAAACCAGGTTTTTAACTATGGCCATATACTTTCTTTTATGGCGATTATGGAAACTATTAAAAAATAATCAGTGACCTTGTCAATAATATGAGGTTATTACGAGGATACCTCAAAGTGTGCACGAAGACAGTACGGCAGGAGGATCGACCGACGCGCAAGGATACATCATAGGAATGCCAGAATCAAAAATGTTTAGAACAGAATCAGCGAAATACTTTGTGTGAGGTCCAGTCAAACCCTGGTGGCAGCCATGTTTGTTTTTATTATAGGACGCTGACGCGCGTATTAATTCCATATTTGGAGTTCGCATTTCCTAATATGATAGGATGAAAATACCCCGTAAAATACCGCAAAATTACGGCACGCTGTAACTTATGGCGTTACTGTGACATATGTATAATAAGGAACTTTATTAACAACTTACCCATAACTGTGATTTTGATAACAAAATTGTGCTGTTAAAATAAAAAGTCAAAGGAAAAAGAAAGGAAATCCAGTCTATCAGTATATTGAATCTAAATACGCAGTATAGTACTAGTACCAGTGATGCTATCTGCAAAATAAAAAGTATAGAACAATAATGATTCAAGCTCTAACACAGATGTTATCTCATGGCAAAAAATCAATTGAGAAATTTTAAACTTAAGTGTTATGTCAAAATGATACATACTAGTAATCTAAGCCTGAATCACTAACAGTAAATTTGTGCTTGAAAGCTTAGCTATTTTAACCTAGCTTCACACACGTAATTCAGGCTTACCTAAACGGTGACTGAGCCCAGAATTTGGCAAGGATGTCTGTATGTAACTGGGAGAGAATAATGTAGGCTTACCTTACCATTTGGTCTACCTCCCTGACAATTGACAAGGCGATTTTAGCCTGGGGGGGGGGGTAAGCCAATTCTTGGGCACATATTTTGCTGTGTGAATGAAGAGGTATGTAAGGGAGTATAAAAAGTAGTTCTGCTAGTTTTTGGTTTTTAATTATTAAACTAGTTTTTAACCATGTTTACTCAGTAAACAAAATGTTTAGGAAAGCTTAAATGAAATACATGTGGGAATTCGTTGCTAAATGCAATATAGCTATTTTTTCATGTCATTGGGTGTTTTTATTATCAAAATGTGCATGTACAATCAATTAATGGGTGCATATCGAGGCACTGACTGGTCGCCATATTGTAAATGTAGCCTTCTTTCAAAAAGAATATCCTACAGGTCCAGTACAATCTTGAAACTTTGGGGATGTCTACTTAGAATAACTACCTGTCATATTTATAATTTTGAGAAAAAAAACTATGTTAATGGCGCGGCGCATAATTAAAGTTGATCTCAATTGAGACTGTCCAAATCCAAATTTAGTCAAACATTTTCTGATTTTATAGATATATCTTACAATAAAAGCACACAATTGGCGATAAGCATACTAACCTGTCACCAAGCAAAAATCTTGTTGATCTAATCAATATTTTTTTACAAAAAAAAGACGAGCAGTAACACACTATTCCACAGTGGTACAGTGATGTTACTGGCAGAGATTTTCAAATTTCAAATTTCCAAATGCTGTATAAGAATATGCAAATTAGGTCATGGCTGTTCGACTGAATGTTTGTGTAACAAAGACTATTTCAAAGGCCAACAACAGGTCAAGAACGACAGTCGAATACCCAGAGTAGTTACCAGTTTTAATTATACAACACGATTTACCTGTCATTATAGATATTTACATGTCCTGAAATCAGCAAGTGCATGTACGTTACAAATAATTTATAAACATAAATATGTATCAACTCTAGCACAGTTGGTCATTCTATGAGCGCGTGCAGTGACGCAGTCTGTTCTAATTACTGTCCGATGCACGAGTGTTTCATGGAATGGGATGACTAAACAGTTGGGTTCATATATTTGTACAAGTATAAGGACAAACACGCCTGTGTTGAATTATTATAATCCGGAGAGGGGGGATTGGCACGAGAGGACGCCGTCCGATCTGGGCGGAACGTTTCGAAGTCAGTCGTCCGTAGGCCATCCTCGAAGCAACAACGTCCCTTTTACAAACAGATGTAATAATTGCAACGATTTCTTTGCAGAATAATTCTCAACAAAACTTAGAAACATTACATAAAAAATACAGGCTCTAAAATTATGTCTATTGTAAAACAAATCAACCGACAACCAGTTTGACGCCACAATTTATTGCTAGAGCCTGAGTTCTATGCGTGATTTTATTGCGTTCAAAAATGTTCCATTTCAAACTGCGCATGCACCCAGACAGTGGTTTCTCGAAATGCATACTAATTAGGTATCTTGTCACTGATAAAACAATTTTGAGCAATAGTACTAGAGTGAAATATCAACGTGCCTCCGCATTCTCCATGAAATTCGTAACTTGCTATGATCACGGTAAAGAAAAAACCTGTGGTTACTTTCAACAGTTTGCTGGAGTCTGATCAAAAACGTGTCTCAAAAACACGTTTACATCAGTTTTTCGATTATTTTTACAACTCGCGAAGCGATATAATCTGTCAATTTAGAACTATCATGTGTGCTATCGGAAAGAATTTTGGCATAATTTTACTGAAAAGACGAGTTTTTCATTGCTCGTGAATATTAATTTATGCAAATGAGACGAATATTTCAACCAATCGTGTCATGCAACTCCCCCCTGTATAATCCTGTGGGAAATCCCCTGATCACTCATTGTCACTTGATCACGGTACCTGGGAAATCTACCAAATAACATTGTACAATTCATCAAACCACAAATGTGTTCTCTTTTATTGGAACTAGTGGAGATTGGAGAATATCCAATATATGACAGGGATGTGGTGTGATGAACATTATCATCTTCGCCAGCCAAAGACCATTTATTCGGCCGAAGCCTCAATATTAAGCCTTGGCAGATTTCACCACGATTTACTGCATGTCGCATGCCCTCAAGCGATTATAAGATTCACTTGGGCTCATTTGCATTACCCAATCAGAACTCACGATAGAAACGACACATACTAGTACTTGGTTAAAATGGTGGAATATAGAAATCAACGTGTTGCTAGCTTACCGATCATCAAAAGAAAGCTTTCAGTACTGTATCTGAGGGAAATTATGTGTTTGTTGCAACGAATACCGGATCGGGCAAGTCGATATGTTATCAGTTTCGACGGTTTTGTCAGTTTACTAAAACAAGGTTTGCACAAATATTTAGACATTCCATCATCTTCATACACTTGCCCACAGGAAATTTTGAACGTTAGAATAAAACATTTTGGAAACGTGTTAAGGAATTTAGACCTGTTCTTGACTCCCGTTGAAACGGCACAAAGCCTACACACTGCCCTTGTTTTAATCTGTGATGACCGCAGACGTTCACATTTATGTTACAGCAACGCTGATTGGTGGCGCCAGCTCCCACAGTTATTTTCGTTAAATACGCCTGTGTTTAGCCATGGATCAAACAGACTACTAACAAAATGTCATATTTTTGTTGCGAATAACGTATTTGCAGCAAACATAAATTATCCAGCACCTCGTCAAAATTCATAAACTTGGGACTACCAACCAGTCACTGTCACGAGTAAGACCAGCACTGGTACAGCAAGAGCAAATTTGTTTGTAGCTAATTACAAAAATATAATAATATTAGCATTATAAATTAGATGATCCAAGTAAAAACAAAAATAAATTAAAATTCATTAAAAATTGTACGATTGGAATAAATAAGTCTGTCTGTGTTCTGTGGAATAAATAAGTCTGTCTGTGACTTAGAGATTATTCCCCAGATAATGACCACACAATATATCGGTATGACGTCACAAGTGTGGTTTCAGTTTGAGCAATAACCACGTCTTATCTGCCTTTTTGCCAGCATAACTTGCCCTAAATGGCCGACCTGACAACGCCACAGTTTATATTTCCATTGCTTTTCATGAACTCAAATACGGCATTTGCCTCGACACAACAGTATCAAATTGAGGGAATTATATGTGCTAGTGTTTGTAACACTATAGAATGCTTCCCGCCCAATACACAATATTCTGAATAATACTTTCCTTACAGAGGTGTATTGAATTACATTCTGTGTACGCCCAAGGCGTTGAAGTTTGTGTGTCTGCCTGTGTTATGTTCAACCAACACTAATTGTTTGTCTGTGTTCGACATGGACGTTATGCGGTGTATACACATATATAACATTACCTCGAACTGTCAGTTCACTTCATTTAGCGTTAAACTTATACCATCAGTGTGTGCAACACACAAGCGGGCACACCACACCTGTAATCACAGATATTATTCGAACGAATGCTTGTTGATACTAAAATTGAGGAAAACAACATGCTCGCATTGGCCGTTTAATACCTGACGGCCATGTTGATATGTTGAATTCTAATTTTGCTGTAGCACACTCAGACACAACATTACACCCAACATTCTGCCCTGGAACCTATAATTTGTATTTGCTCAATCGGTAACTGCCTCTCGCTAAATATACTCAGCCCAGTGATGTATTGTGCCAGTTACCAACTGCCCTCGCTTGTTTTTAACCTGAAACAGACCCAGTCAAGTGCACCTACCTAATACAACTATACTAGTGAAAGTAAAATATTGTTACAGATTGACATAAAGTTGATGTGTCATGGCGTGTATTAAATTATAGAGAAGGGCTATAATGTTCATCACATCACATCCCTGTCATATATTGGATATTCTCCACTAGTTCGAATAAAAAAGAACACATTTGTGATTTGATGAATAGGACAATGTTATCTGGGGAATTTCCAGGTACCGTGATCACGTGCCAATGAGTGATCAGGGGATTTCCCACAGGAATATAATAATTCAACTCAGGCGTGTTTGTCCTTATACTTGTACAAATATGTGAACCCAACTGTTTGGTCATCCCATTCCATGAAGTACTCGCGCATCAGACAGTTGATTAAAATAGTCTGCGTCACTGCACGCGCTCATAGATACATATTTATGTTTATAAATTATTTGTAACGTACATGCTCTTGCTGATTTCAGGACATGTAAATATCTATCATGACAGGTAAATCGTGTTGTATAATTCAAACTGGTCACTAGTCTGGGTAGTCGACTGTCGTTCTTGGCCTGTTGTTGGCCTTTGAAATAGTCTTTGTTACACAAACATTGTCACTATGTGGTAGGGGCATCAGGGTCATGAGGTCGCACTACTATGTAGGTCAAAGTACACCATATCTGGTTCTATGTGCAGGTCTGTGAATGTGAAAGTACTTTTCATAATTAGCATTTCAAATAGGAAAAGATGAGTTATCTAGATAAAACAAGATCTAACTATTTAATAAATAAATATTTAATATTATAAACTCTGCTCTATGACAGACAATCATCCGAATCTGAAAGAGTAGGTGATTAGAAACAGCGATAGAAATCATAAGGTGGTGTACCTGGGCACGCATACGGCGTAATTTATGCAGAAAGTCAAATATGCAAATGAACATGCATCAATAATCAAGTATGTGGTAAATATTTTTGACCTGGGATAAATGCCAGTTAAGTAAAGCGTAGTGATATAGATTTTCTTCGTGATATTTGGCAATGTTTCTATGCCTAAGATAATGGAGTAGCCTTTGGCTAGGGTATTGTCGATGTTGTGTAGCTCGGACTGGCGAGCTCACAGCTGGTGTCGTGGCTTTGAAGCAGTATTTGGGCGTAGTCCAAAAATATAGGTGTTGGTTTAGGTTTAGGCCTCCAATGCATTTGGGCAATGTTTATAGAGGAAAGTTCAAGGAATGAGTTTTCATGTGGAGAAACAGTTGGTAGTAGTCGGGTAGAATATGTATCTTGGTGTACGAGTGCGTGGAATTTCAAGCTTTATGTATAATTTAAGAAGTCGGTTAAATACAACATCTTCTGTTATATAGTAGTAAGCAAGTATCATCATGAGAGATTTGGAAAGCATTGTCTGATAAAAGGTGCTACCTTATTAAGGGTATCCCGCATCTTCTGATGAAACTCGATTGTCTCACTTCAAAAATGGTCCCATTAATAACCCTAGAAGCATTCTCCACATATTTACCAAGTGAAGTGATGTTATCCACATTTTCTTAATATTTTTGTTGCCACCAATAACACAATTCCATAGAATTTCTGTACGTTTATTGGTAAGAACATTTATGGAGCTTATCTTCTCTGCTTATGAATTTAGTTCGAAGAATAAATTTTGAATTTTTCTAGTTTCCAGCTTGTCCATTTTAACTGCAAGTAATTTTAGTTGACTTTCATTGATCAAACCAGCAATAGAGTAAGAAAGCTTTCAAAAATTATTCAGGGCAGGGCAGGGCAGGATGTTTGAAGATCTAGTTTACCTAGTAAAGATATTTCAACGTGTCTGATGCTCTCTTTGTTAGCAGCAAAAGCTGTAAAAAATATGAATAAAGGTAGCAGAAAATTGGTTTCTGGTATCAACACAATGGTTTGAAAGCAATAAAAGTAGAATATCAGTTACAGTTTGTCTGGTGAATATGTTGAATTAGTTTGAAAATGACACCATTGGCGTAGTCGAACCTCGATAGTTGAGATAAACCCTAGCAGGCTTATGAATAATAGGTCTGTAATAACTTTCTTCTAGAAGGAGAACACATAAAACAAGTTTTAATTTTCAGGGTATAAACAACAACAGTGATAATGCCATGTTTAATTTTGGTTTTGTTTGTTAGGTTAAATTTAAAAGATACATTACTTTAGGAAATCTTCAGAAGTAGGTTAGTCAAGTTTAGTGATAAGTTGTGCTTTTATGCATAGTAATTGAATAACGCCATGGCAGGTGTAAGCTTACAGTAGTAATTCGGGTGTTAGCATCTCAGGTTTATAGAAAACAAGTGTATAATAGTAATATTACTGGTCAGTTAAGCTACCCTGATACAATCACCTATTTGCATACTTCTCACTTATTGGGTTTACAACAAGCCATCACTAGAGGGCGTGTCATTCATAGGTCATGTGATCCTTTTGTCTGGAAAGCAAATCGGTTACTATGGAAAAAGAAACTATTAATAACATGCCACATGTTTTGGATAACTGAGGTGCAAAAGAAGACAAATTTAACAAGCTTGTATCTAAAATTCCTATCTGGTATTCATGACTGAAATATTAGAAAAAGAAAATTTAATTTTGTTAGATTTTCTTTTTTTTTGGCGTATTGGTTCTTCCAGGGGTGTGCTCGTCCACATGCAGTTTTACAACGTGACTGTGGTATTGCCTTTTGCCACGATAGAATTTCATATTGTAGTTCTTAAGATTAGGTGTTTTTAGAGAATTCTAACACCGAAACATTTTCAGATATAATGACCTGGGTTATGGGATCAGCACCATGTCAAAAGAAAAAAGTGCAGATTTGAAAAGTAGCTTAGAATGACAGGTTTACTTGATGGTATGACATATCTGACAAACGGTTTGTTTCTCCCATTCTTCTGGCATTGTTATCCATTTTATTAGTCCCCGTCTCAGTCCGTCCGTCCGTCCCTCCATCCGTTCGTCCGTAGTCATATTTCAGAATCCTTTGGACCGATTTCGTTCACTCTTTGCATGTGCCTCGTACTTTATGTGGGACATATGCACATGCAGTGGTTTCGCGATTCGATTCAAAATGGCCGACTGCTTTGTTAGTTTTCATTCAAATTTGGTACATAGATTATACATGTTAGGATACATGTCCATGACAATTTCTTTCGCAATTGGATCAAAGATTGCCGACTGGCAGGCATCTTGTTTGTTTTTTTAAATTTGTTATCTTGGACATGCTTTGTCAGTTGGCATTCAAATTTGGCACATACTTTATACATATTAGGATACATGACCATGACAATTTGTTCCACAATCGGATCAAGGATGGCCGATTGACAGCCATCTGACTTTTTGGCCTTACTACTTTCCAAAATGTATGTACCATTTTCATTCGTATTTGGCACATACATTATACATGTCAGTTTGTTTCATAATCAGATCAAATATGGCCGAATGATGGCTGTTTTTATTTTTGGTCATATTATTATATCTCTGTCACCCATGTATCATTTTCATTGAAATTTAGCATAGCATAAATGGATACATGTACATGTCAATTCAATTTGCATTTTGATAAAATATGGCCGACTGGCAGCCATCTTGTTTGTTTAAAATGTGATAACTTGGACATGCTTTGACTTGTGATCTATGTTATTCTTTGCTATGTCTTAAACCGGAGGGGTCGTCACGCAACACATGTCCAAATTTGATGTAAATAAACAATCTGTTGTATACGCCACTTGGGACTCAAGTTTCAAGGACACGCTCGCGACAACCCCTCCGCTTCAATATGACGATCTTAAAGAGAACTTTCAAAAATTTAACGGGGACTGTGTAATTTTCAATGACATGTTATTGTATAGGAATGATGTAGTAGTATTCTAAGTTGTTTAGCCTTTTTAGCCAGAGTCCCGTTCTCGCTAAATTCAAATGTTGGACTGAAATACATGTGGATTCGCTTGATCAGATGGATCAGAATGAACAGATTATCTGAAATGTTAGTTAAGTTTTGTAGACTGCTATTTTCACCAGATTGAAAACTTAGTTAGCATGCAGATTTTGATAATTTTTGTTATGTATACATGGTGTTGTGAGTGGTGGGTATGAACTGGGGAGGACAATTTCTATGAGAGTAGTACATACAGTTTTTTTGTGTCAGAGAAATTTGACATGAGACTCGTGCAGCGAGCTTGCAATAGTCGAAAAATTGAATATATTCCGACGGTACTATCCCTACATTTCTCGAAATAGACTATTTTTCGGACAGACTGGCCTAGGAAAAATGCATTCAGAGGAGAGTTTATGACCTAAATAGTACGTTGGAAATGGCTACTCCTAATAAAACCCATGGGACATTTTTATACTGGTAAATATTATTGTCATTATTATTATCAGTTTCATGTAATTTTAGTGGATAAAAGCCAAGTAGCGAAATATTTAGGATTAGTGACTTGAGGGTTTATGTTGACACTTTAAGTCCGAAACTGCCTCAAAAGTGAGTATGATGACAATGTGTTGATAACCAATGTATGTTGACAGTGATATAGCCGAAATATAAAAAATAATATGGAAAATATACACGCACAACACACAAATGATTTTTCACGTCTATTAGTTTTGTAACATGTGGGCTAGACAATAGATTGAGTTTCTAATATTTAAGAATGACCTATTGTGTAAGAGAAAGTGATATTAATCTGAAGTGGAGTTTGTGTCCCAGGTTGTGTAATGGTATCGTCGTAATGATAGAAAACCTCGGACATTCAAGTCGGCGTTGATTCACTTCCAGTACATTGGAAATAGTA
Source organism: Saccoglossus kowalevskii (assembly GCF_978046115.1). NCBI lineage: Eukaryota > Metazoa > Hemichordata > Enteropneusta > Harrimaniidae > Saccoglossus > Saccoglossus kowalevskii. The sequence goes on from NC_140657.1 coordinate 25,413,930, forward strand.
CTGGTGTCTCGACACAGGTGTTGTGGGGAAAGTTGCCCTCCGCCCTCTGGAGAGTAGACTAGGAAAACGTTTCCTCACAGCAACCCAAGAAAAAATTTAAAACTTTATGGAACTAACACCCCTGTTTTTAATACGGAAACACAGGGAAATATAACTGCTAAAAATGGACCCAAGTGTTACTGCCATTGTTGGACCTTTCTACTAACCATCACATCTATCCCTTCTAAACAAAAGACTGGACACATTTTGGTCTAGAAGTGACTTATGTCACCCTATCACTTATTCTAACCAAACACAAACTGTGAGACCCGCTCCATCAAGACGAAACTCTTGTCATGCACGCTATCACTGAAAAGTCGTATTAGCTACATGTGAATACAAGACACTTGGCCCGAGTTGCTTTACTCCAGACATTTTAGGAAGGGAAACTCCGTAATAACATTGGCCATATTCGTGTTCGGTCAGTATCAAGAAATATAACAGAATGTTTTCTTCACAAATGTGTATATTTTTTGACGCTTTCGAAATCGAATCGCCATTCTGCAAGGGTAGTGAGTTAAACTAATGATCTTTAACAGCATACTACATTTACCATCTGAAGGCATACGTAAACATGCAGACATTTTTTTAATTTTCAGATAGTGAAATCACCTCTATTTGTTCGATCCACTTAACTACAAATATGGGTACTTACTGGCTGTTCGTCCTGTGCCTAGTCACTTCCCTGAATGACGTCATTAGTAGCACGGAAACGAATGTGATTGGTATTGACCTTGGAACAATTTACTCGTGGTAAGTGTTTTAGGTGACGTCATGTAATGACGAGCACCATGACGATAATTTTAACCTTCGAATTGCGTTACCATTGCATTAAACTGTTTCATGTAAAAGTCAATAAATAAAACTGGAAATATTAGATTTATATGCATTTTTATGATCCATTTTGAACTATACATGTTGTTTTGACAGCACGCATCATGTTACTTACTAAATGAAATCTTGGAACTATTATTATTCTATAACTACCTGCATTGTGATTTGTTTTAGTGTTGGAATTTACCGTGAATTGCAAGAATTTGGTCGTGTCGATATCATTGCTAATAACCAAGGTAACCGCATCACGCCCTCCTATGTTTCTTTCACAACACTGGGAGATCGTCTTGTCGGTGATGGCGCCCATAACCAACTGACACTGAACCCCAAGAACACTATATTTAACGTAAAACGACTGATAGGACGTCTTTGGGACGACTCATCAGTGCAAGAAGATATTAAACATTTGCCATTCAAAGTAAGTTGTTTTGTTAAGAAATACATGGAGTATATTATTATCTGGCATAGTCCAATGTGCGCGAGTGTATTATATTGTTGCCTTTTGAATTTTATTAAGACACTTCTCGTGTCTTTTATTCCAAAAAAACTTTGGTTATAGTAGTGGACGCAATAATGGAAGAGAATGCAATTCTCGTGGCACTCTCGCCCTTGGCGGCATTTGCGTATTCAACACCACTCGTTAAGGAAGCTTATAAAGTGTTGTGGGCTATTGAAGTTATTCGTATAGCTTTATTTCTTGATGTAAATCGATAGCGTGTGATGTTAATATGCAATAACAAATACGTTGTTCGGATTTGCGGTGAATTAATATATCACAGGTGATCAACCAACAAAACAAACCACACATTGAAGTCAAAGTAGGTGACGAAATAAAAGTGTTCGCAGCGGAAGAGATCAGTGCTATGGTTTTGGGTGAGATGAAGCAAATTGCTGAAAGCTATATAGGGAAGTCAGTCCGAGATGCAGTAGTGACTGTACCGGCCTATTTCACTGACGCACAGCGAATGGCAACCATACACGCCGGCAAAATAGCTGGTCTCCGTATTGCAAGACTTGTAAATGAGCCGTGAGTATTCTATTCTATTCTATTCTATTCTATTCTATTCTATTCTATTCTATTCTATTCTATTCTATTCTATTCTATTCTATTCTATTCACAATTTACTATTTCTATCTAACAGAACAGCAGCGGCTATTGCTTACGGCCTGGACAAGAAAGAGGGTGTAAAAAACATATTTGTTTTCGACCTTGGAGGTGGGACTTTCGATGTATCCATTTTGACAATCAGCCATAGCGAATTTACTGTACTTGCCACAAATGGTAATACTCACCTTGGTAAGATACAATTGTACAGCATGAATACATTTAAATGAATAGTGTACATTCAAAATGAGTGTGTACTGGAACACTGTGTCTAACGCAATAACGATTGTTGCTGCTAAATAATTGCGGAATAATCATTTATAGTGACTTCCTTCCATCCAATGTACTGTAATGTGTGGTGTTGCGTAAGTCACATTGTCTAAATACTAATTAGCTATACATATATTATTAATAGTTTAGTTTATTCAAGTACTGCATGCCATTGGCCCAAAATAAGTACAATCACATCATACAATAAATACGTACATGAAAAATTCTGACACTCAAGAAATAAAATAAATATAATTGAGGCCAGACTTTTATTATCCCTTGTTTCGCGAACCCGCCGAATGAACAGGAACCGAAAATGAAATAAAAATATAATTTTATTTCAGCGTAATTTCTCGCGCCCGCCGACTTGTAAGCGCAACAAAAATGCTAATAAAATATTATTTTTATCTTCATTATTTTACCGCCCGCCGCATAACAAATCCAAGTTGCATTTTCGTGGGAGTATGATGATCAAAGTACCGACGTCTCGGGCAGATGAGAAACAAGGTTATACATGGAATAAAATTTGATTTCATTACTTCTCTCCGATCAATGATCTCACTTACAATTCTTTGAGAATCACACAAATCTAATGAAAAAAAAGGATTAATTTTATTTTTTTTCCGCCCTCCTCAAAAAAATTGCTTTATAAAAACTCGCGAAACAAAGTCTGGCTTGAGTTAGTAGTGTAGAACCACAAACGCCCACTAATTCAGGCAATTAAGATAAAATGCTTGCTTTTTTTCCATTGCAAGACAGATAAATTTAGCGAGGTTGCGCAGAACAGTTGCGTTATTGGATTACATCAACAAAAGAAAATTTCAAGTGGGATGGGTGTTCATAATAGTATTTAGAATATATTTACTGGAGATATGGCATATCAGACAAAAATGGGATTCATCCTCAATTTTAGTATTGGTAGGTCTACAACATTCACAAATTCTGAACTCCCTAGGAATATTTTTGTGGCGACCTGTTTTAAGATTATGAGCAGAAATCCGTAATTTTGACAAAGACTTTCTGAGGTGCATTTGATCAAGACACAGGAGGTACTTTTTTAGGCCAAAATTGAATTTAAACTTGACTTAAGTGCTTAATTTGGATAATGACTGAACAATAGATTGCCAATCTTGTATATTCATATCCCAACATTTCTGCCTTAACAAATTAATAGCATTACCGACCCCTTGATTGATCTAAGCTCCCCCATCCCTAATCTAAATAACATGTTCTTAACTTTCAAAGCCCATCATTGTTTCCCCTGTTCTGCCTCATCACATTAATACTTATAAAAATGATATCGATGTGCAATACGACTATCAGGCATTGATAAGAGGCTCAACCAATACTTCACAATTTTGACAGGTCTACAAGAAGTGAATAACGACCAAGCTCGTCTGAACTGCTACATTTGAAGCATTTGTAGGAACCCCGGGACAAAATGACAAAAAATGTTGTGTAGGGCCTCAATGTCATTGCCATCATGAAACCCCCAAATTTCACAGCCGTACGTAATGATTGTTAATATTTTAGCATCAAATATTGTAAAGGTCTCATTTGGATCTAGACAACCAAACTTCAGTAAAGACTGTTTTACAACAAATAGGGCTTTATTAGCTTGAGTCGCCAGACTCTTCTGCGCTTGGTACCACAGACCTAAAGAAGGAAACTTGACAGGCATCAAATTTAGACCCATTAAAAACCCACTTTTCAGAGTTTTTTTAACCTTCCACTTTTCCGAAAGATCATAATTTTAGTTTTGTTTGTATTTACTGTTAATTTTCATTTACAAGCATAACAGGACAAGTTATTTAAATGGCGTTAGATACCTATTACTGTGCTGCTAAAAAGAACGTGGTCATCTGCAAAAAGTAAATAATAAAGCTTTAACGCAGCATTGTAAATTCCAGAGTGATGGTGTTCAATGCGAGTTTCTAGGTCATTAACAAAAAATGTGAACAAAACTTGAGATAAAATACTACTTTGCTGAACCCCAATGCTACAATTAAAATAATCTGTGATGCCCCTCATGTAAACGAATACAGGATTTTACATTGAGTAAATTACACACAATAGTTTACCCTTTAACCTGTGTAAGCTTGACAAATAATAAGTAGTGCTTTATGGTGTCAAACGCTTTCTGGAAATCAAAAGCACAATACAATCTACCCTGAAGAGGCAGATACCTAGTAATTGCATATTGCAGAATATACAAGTTGTCAATGGCAGATTGCTGCTAAACTATATGACTATTTGCTTCAAGCCATCTGGACAATATATATTAGAAATAACATCACAAAATAACTTATATATATATATATTTATCCCTAATTATTGTCACTATTTTTTGCCCCTTTTTATGCAAAGGGAATAAGACTCCTGGCCCATAACTCGAGAAATTCACCAGTCTCCAAATTCCATCAACCCCAGATTAATAATTTGATTTTAGATTTGAAATGCTTTGTTCAACTTCCTCAAGGGTAATTGCACTATCCAGACTATCACTATTGACAACCATGATATCATACAGACCATCAGAATCATTAGCATAACATTAACATAAAACTCATCAATTTCAGGAGGAACAGGACTTTCTTTATCAACAAATAAGTTTGAGAAGTAATTATACCAGTACTCAGCTGGAATACCGGGCTTAGAAGTATTTTTTTTGGTTACGTAAAGACCAAAAATATTTAGAATTCGGCTGTTTTGCAGCGTCTAAAAATTTCATTTTCTTTTTACTGAATGTGCAGTGGCCAATTTGAAAGTCATCAAATAGTCTGCTATTTACAATTTTAAAATTGGTATGTATACAGAAATCAAGTAACAAATGACTATATGCATTTACTGACTCGTCCTGACAAAAACGTGTAGACAAATGATCACTGAGTCTGAAACGTCAAAAGTATATAACGTAGAAACTGGCAGAAATGTGTTAGGTAAAATGTAGTCTGGTTTGTGTCATGTGCGTGCATTGAAGTCACCACACAAGAACAATTTCTTTGATATTTTGCACCAACAGATACCATTCTCAAGTAATTGTGAATTCAAATCATTAGAATAAATGGATGAATCCTTTGGAGAAAAATATAAAATTCCAATATATATATAGGAATATTAAAACCACATTTAACCCTCACTATGCTATTAGTTGATTCTGGCATTATCTCTGTCACAGAATTATAGATAGATTTATACAATATTGTATAAATAGTCGACGCCTTCTATCACGTACGCCATCCAATAAATGTACCTCCACACGGTAATCAGAATCTTCTAGTTTTCTATCTGCTTGGAGTACGCGGCTCCTGTCCTTGTACTTACAAAACTCGGGTATAATTGGTTAGGGTTTGCTCCTAGTCTTCAACCTGTGAACTATCTGGAATGTTCTTTTCGTCGATATCTAGTTTTGTTGCAATGAAGTTCCGAACTTTATTTTCTTAAACTTTTAAGAATTCGTTTTAGTAAGACTGCTCCATGCCGTAGAAAATTATTACGTTTGCTCTGTCCATCGCGATGATAAAGTTGTGCATTCATTGAGGACAGATATTTTTTTAGCTCAGCATTTTCTGCCTCCAGGGAAGAAATTCTCTCGTTTGCTAGCGTTAGTTTTACTTCAATTGCGTTTATATTAACATTAATAGTTGCATGGTTATCTTCAATTTTCAACAACAGAAATGCGGGAGTCAATAAATTCCTTCAGTTGGGCCACGATCGTTGCGTCGTCAGCATTAGCTTCAACGTCGCCACATCTTAGCAGACAGTACGCAGAAAGATACCTGCGCTGATCATACTATCAAGATGGCGATGCCCAATATTTTCCTCGTACCTTGATGCCGGCTGCACAAATATGCCAATTCTACTTCTCCATGCATCTAGCGATATTTACATCGTGTTAACGATATGCACTAGTTACCGAAATACTAGGATTAATGTAACAAGTAAACAGATGACCACCAAAACAGCACAATAAAACAAAATTTAATACTATTAATGTAATTTATTATAAATTTCCAAGATGAGTTGTTATAATAAAAACACAATGTGGTTACACTAAAATAAAACTATAGAATATAAATTCGGGTAAAAAACGAACATGTACACAAGCAACACAGGAAATTCGAGCCCGCGACCACACCAAAAACGTGGAAGTATGGTGACCAATCAATTGTCACTCCTGAGTGAAATGCCCGTCACTGAGCAGTTAAAACTGTTTGATACAGTAGATGCGATTATATTACTGAAGGTAACCTAGACTAAGGCTAATCAGATATTTGTCAATAATTATATAATTGTCTGACGGTACCAATAATATAAACAGTTTAAAAAACACTCATTCAACTCACCAAATGTGCTAATTTTTCTCCAGAAAGTTCTTACATCTGCTACCCGGTACTAAATTTAAACTTGTATCGTTTGCTGTAGCCTATAGGTAATGATCTAACATTGGTCAGTGTTTCAACCGAGACAGCACTGTTTCTATGTAAACAATGCCAACTAATAAGCGCGATAATTTCTGAACGTGCACATTGCTTTGTTAATCGAAATTTACTGACAATGTATGTGAAATTTGATTACATTGGCCTCTAAGTTTATACGTTTCGTATTGATACAGGTGGTGAGGATTTTGATCAACGTGTTGTCAAACACTTTCTTAATGTCTACCAGAAAAAGACCGGACATGATGTGAGCAGTGACCAGCGTGCCATACAAAAACTGCGTCGGGCCGTTGAGAAGGGGAAGCGGATGCTGAGCAATGCATTGCAGACTCGAATTGACATTGATTCTTTTCACAAGGGAGAGGATTTCTCTGAAACCTTAACGAGATCAAAATTTGAAGAGTTAAACAAGGTAATAGCAGGGTCGGACGTACTAAAGACAAACTTTAACAATAACGTAATTGGCGAATTGCATTGTGGGTAACAGGTTTATGAATATGTAAATTATTCTCAATGGTTTTTCAGGACTTATTTCTCTCAACCACAAGTCCTGTTAAACAAGCTATAGATGATTCTGGTTTGACGGCAACGGAGATTGATGAGATTGTACTGGTTGGGGGCTCAACTCGTATTCCCAAAATACAACAATTAGTGGAAGACTTCTTCGATGGAAGAAAAGCATCTCGTGACATAAATCCCGATGAAGCCGTAGCATATGGTGCTGCTGTACTTGGGGGTGCAATGAGCGATAAAATACGTAAGTAGTGTTAACGGATCATGGGATTATTGTGTTAGGCGCATTGTATTTGCTTTTGGGGTTAGATACAACTCTGTCATTTTCACAGCACCCACTGCTAATCAGTCTTCATGGAGATTTTAATATTTTTATTTATCACTGCACCTGTTTTTGTTGAATACTCAGGTCAATACCACGGACTCATTTGGGAGAACACGTTTTTACCATGGCTTTCGGGTGGAGTGGGGAGGGAAAATAAATATTTGCACTCTTAGCCATGATATTGTATAGAAACAATGCTCTTTATCTGAAGTCTAATCAACATATTATCAGTGCCTTATGTTATATTATTATCTCGCTTGTGTGATTCAAGACAATTACATTATGATGAAGACAATTTTAGTTATATAATAACATATAATATTGTTACGCCAATAATAGTATTCCCATTTTAGTATTCTATAGTTCCAACCAATGTACTTATTGTGTTTCATTGTAGGAGACTTGGTACTTGTAGATGTCACACCTCTGAGTCTTGGGATTGAAACAATAGGTGGAGTAATGAGTAATCTCATCCAAAGGAACACCGTGATCCCGGCAAGAAAATCACATTTTTTTACAACGACATACGATTATCAAACTACAGTAACTATCAAAGTCTTTGAAGGGGAGCGCTCAATGACTGAGGAAAATCACCTGTTAGGGAGCTTTGACTTAAATGGCATCACACCAGCACCACGATTTGTTCCACAGATCGAAGTAACCTTTGATATCGATATAAACAATATCCTGTTCGTCTCGGCAGAGGATAAGAGTACGGGAATCAAGAATGAGATTACTATCACTAAAGACCAAAACACACTCACTCCCGAAGACATTGAAAGAATGATCGAGGTTGCAGCAACGTTCGCAGAGAAGGACAATCAATTTAAAGTCAGGATAGAGACCAGAAACAATTTAGAAGCATACATATATTCTTTGAAAAACGGCAAAGCAGCTAGTGTGGGCAAGCTCACCAAAAACCAAAAAGATGCTGTAGTTAAAGCTTGCAACGAACATTCTGAGTGGCTTGAATATAACCAAGAGGCTGAAACCGCTGTTTTGAATGCACGTAAGAAAATGTTAGAAGATGTTGTACAACGAATTGTTGGTAAAACCAGAGTTGAACTTTGAACACATCAGTTAGTGGTTTATAGTGCAGCCAGACGACCTAGATATTCTATGTTAATTTAGGTTTATATTATATACAAGTTGCAAATGTGTTAAAAGTAATTATATCGTTTAAGCTCATTTTGTTGCATATTTTTTTCATATTTTAATTTTCTTTTCTAGTGATTCAAGTCTTTACACAAGATTTTGAGCATTTGAAATAATGAGAATTAATCATTCTATTTTTCTTATAATATTTGAATTAAATATTTCGACTTTTTGGTTATACACTCATTCGAATGTGAATTGCGGTATAATTTAACGGGAGTAGTGACTCAAATCAGTAAATGAATAGTGTAAAACAACATGAACTGATATTAACTCTAATAAATCGTCCAAAATCAATGACGGCACTGATACACAGGTATAGTAAAATGATATTTTTACCGGGTTTTGAAATACAATGCATCGTTAGGAAGTAATAACCAACCAAATGTGGTAACAACTAGTAGTGAATTACTGTGCGGGTAATCTCACAATTAGTCTGTCACGTTCTGCTTATGTAAACAAATGATTATACAGTTATTCTAGTGTGTTCTTCTATATCCAAGTGTCCTAAAACATATGATAAATAAAAGTGTTAAGTGAATTTCAAATAACTTTGTAGGTTGTATCTTCAAGTGACCCGACATCGACCATGACCTAAACATTCCGTGTATAGTACATTCTTGTTCTTCAATTCCAAGACGCAACAATCAATGCATGGAAGTTCCCATAAGTGTTGGTGATGCGAGACAGTTTGCCACTTCTATACATTTCGTGCAGAGCTACTAGTGACTATGTCCACACTGCGAACTAAGTTTGTGCGGTACATTTAAAACGTGTTAGAATCGTCGAACTGATCACAGTTGTTCCGAGAACACGTCGTAGTTAAGTTGATGAATACAATATATGGAACTGATAATGGAATTAGGAATTAATATTTTTTTAAACAAATGGTTAATTTCACATGTCATTGATTATGTAGTATTGATTGCACGTCCAGTACGATTTAAATTTACATTCACGAGCATTACATTGGCTAGATAAATTTATAAATGACATGTGAAAGTCAGCACTGGTTAATAATTGTCGTATGTCGCAGTAGTTGAGTTGCCGAGCAATATGTTCAGGTTGCATAACTTAAAAAATGTGTGCGATATGGCACTTAACATAACTTGTTTAAATAATTTTTATCAATATATAACATATCAAAATAATGAATTCTACAGCAATACAATGGAGTATCCTAATCTCTTATTAAATGTTTCGTGATGACTATTAAAACTACATATATACACAAATTGTTAGTCGTTCTTTTCTTGATATTTACAAATTACGATACAAACGCTTACTGTTCCAAACCAATGACTTTCTCTCACCCTTGTCTGTTCCCAAGAACGCGAGACGGCCAATACTCCATAACAACGCAAATGGCATATGTTTCCGAAGAACGCGAAATGGATCATCCTCATGAAGAAGCTATCGTCTCTCAGACGAGTGTGATATAGCTGTTAGTAGTAGGTTAGGGAACGATCAGTGGCAAGAGCGCACAATGGCAAAAATACTGTTTTGTAAAACAGAATTTTATGTATTGTTGAAAAACAATGAACGTGTACTTATATGAATTTAATTACTGTTGACAATGTTTAAGTGTGTACTTTCCAGCCATTGCATTACATTACTTAAAAATAACAGGTATTTCCCCGTCGTTTTGCACAAGTCGACCATTGCGATTGCCATTTACAGCGATGTTAAGGTTTGAGCCGAAACCATTGATTCATTGATAGTGACCTTGTTCTTTCCCTTTTCTATGTATTTCAACTAAAAGTGGATGGGGTTCGCACGCTTGGATCATAGTTCATCGTTTACACGCCGGGTGTCCTCGTTCACAAAATGGGGGTCATCGTTTAAAACTAAAATGGTTTGTATCTTTAGAACTAGTTGGTTTTAGGTTAAGACTATGAGTAAAAAGAATAAAACGTGTGAAGGCTTTTACACCGAAAATGATAAGCAATATATTTGTCGATTTTGACAATTTATTTGTATTCCATTTTATTGGTAGGTGTTGTAATATTTCAAAACCAAGATTTGAGGTGGCACTAATTATCTGTGTCTCCCGGATGAACCCAAGAGACATTCTGATTCCGTTACAATTGGCGTCCAACTCGAGTGAGGTGGCATATATCACAGGGAATACCACTCACCTGATGGCCCCTTAGATGTAAGAAGTTCCATGACGTACTTCCATGGCGTGCCATGTACAGTCTACTGAGCCCTATACCACAGTAATTCTATGAAGTTATCACCTAATTATTATACATCTATTATTCCCAAGGATACACCATAGGAATGCGCGTGATCTTTCCGTATTTGGAATTCGTATTTTCTAATATGGTAGGATGCAAACACCCAGTACAATACCACAAAATTACGCCACGCTGTAACTTATGCCCTTACGGTGACAGATGTATAATTATATTTTATACTCGTGCGTGATGATTGTCCAATCGGCTGGACACGAGCGTATAATGGGTATTAAATTACGTCCGCCATTACTCATTCTGCCCCTAAATTTCTATACGTAGATGTAGTTGGAAGAAACATGCGTGGTTCTTGGCTGGTTCCCGCCTCAAGTGTCATGGCGTACTAAGCCACAAGGGGCCGGTAACTAGTAACGATTCCGTCATTCTGATTGATCCGTCATTTCCCTTGGTTACCTGACGTCAGCGCTTACGCTCCTGGCCCGAGAGCAGGCGTTTCCTTGTACTCTCGAAAGTTGGGCGAAAATAAAATTGTTTCATTTGTTATAAATTTGCACAGAAACTGCGAGAAATACCAGAAACATCTCAAATATGTAAATATGTCTAAGCACACAGAATGCATGGGCATGGCGTAATGAAGATTTGTTTACCGAATACAAATATTTGAGAGTTTTCAAATTACGTCACTTAGGCACGTGACTTTGGGCCGGAATCCCGGCCGAATGGAACAATATGGCGATTACTAGTTACCTGCGCCCTACTTGCCACTCGCAAGGGACGCCGGGAACCAGCTTCGGCAACAACACACGTATACGGGGCAGTGATCTACCAAGTCGAAAGCATGTGCGCTGCGGTAGCTGACTATCATATGGACCATATGTCCATGACAACGGACTATCCCGCGCTATTTGTAATACTTTGAACATTCAGTCGCAGTATTGACCCCGCGTATCGATGGTCAAACTTGTAACACGTCACTGTGATTACCTATAATATATAGTATACTATAAGATATCAGTATCAAGTATGTTGTTAATGTTTATCTTTATCTATTAAATGTTCTCAGTATGTTCGTCATGCTTTTGTTCAAGATAATTTGTATGTATTTCCAGTCCGACTTCAATGTGTGAAAAACTAACTGTCATAATAATTCAGTGAATTAATCTAAGAATAACGATTCGGATTGCATAGTATGGTTTATGTTTATTATTATTATTATTATTATGTGTTTATTTCAGATCATAAAAATCCATAGCAAAAAAATACAAAGTCAAAATACAAGTCTGGCAATGAATTGAAATGTACAGTGTTGTTGTTACAAAGGGGTAAGATGAAGGTCTACTAATAAAGCTAAATGTCTTTTTCCGAAGAATTTCATCAAAAGATCTAATATAAAGATTAACAAACAATGCCTTATTACTCTGTACAACAGAATGTGAATACCCAGATAATTTACGAAACACATGTGAGTGTGCTCTCCCAATAGAGTTAAAACTACAAAGTGTAAAATTAGACCACAAAAATGCACAATACAAAATAAATGACATTTAACAGCTAAGGACGCAAATTTAAAATCGCGAATAACCGCATTGCCTCTCGCATAGAAGAGACGAGATTGGGCCTGAATGTCAACATTGTCATTAAGGTAACTAGTGAACAAGTGTCCAAGATATGTATATACAGTGACGTAATCAAGTAGTCTACCACTTAAATAAATTGACACGTGTTTTACCCTTCGAAAACGAGGCTGAATTAACATACATAAATATTAAAAAAGATAGATTTAAGTTTGCCATACTGTCCGCAAGTATCAACTAGTAATTGTTGACCATACGCTCCTGTACTGAATACTACAATATCGTCAGCGTAAAATAAATGATTAATTCTCTGACTCCCTATTAAACAATTAAATGGAAGGGAGGATAGTTCATTACTGAGGTTGTCAAGATAAACTGGAAAAAATATAGGTGAAGAGATCCCACCCTGTTTCACAACGTTTGTCGAATTAAAAACATCAGAAAAACAATTATTCCATCTAACAACAAATGTTTGGTGCTTGTATCAAAAAATTAAAACTTTCATTAAATAAGTCTTAACACCCCTAAGTAATAACTTTTCAAACAAAATACCATGACGAACATAATCGAATGCTTTTGAGGCATCCATGAACGTAACAAAAACAGGTGTATTCAATCTCTTGTAATATGACAAAACTTCTTTTAAAACGAAAATAGACATGTCAGTACCATGATCTGGCTTAAACCCAAACTGATAATAACTAGTAGAAAGACAATCAATACATCTATTGATCCAAACTATGTCTAACAAGTTTGATGGCACAGTTGCAACAACAACTGGACAATAATTAGACTGGTCACAGATATCGCCTCCAGGATCTTTTGGAATGGGGACTAAAACAGTAGACATAAGCTGATTAGGTACAAAACCATGGATCAAAATTGCAGAAAAACAAAGGGATAGCAAAACATGAACCCTAAGGGGTGCATATTAAAAAAAAAACTCTGTACTAACACCATCAATACCCGGAAAGCTCCTGATTTTAACTCTTTTATCATATTCGAAATTTCTTCCGGGAAACTAACATATCTGTAGTCAAATCAGAAGTGGGAATTTTAATATTAAAATCCAAACCTGTCTTAGTAAGTATAGACTTGTAATGACGTTGCTACATATCTGACACAGCAATGTCACCAGTACAACCACCGACAGTAATAGGTGGTGTCGATTTTGTTTTTCGTGATGAAATTCTTTTCCAATAATCCACAGGGTCATTCTTAAAAGACTCTCCGCCAAAGCATTGGCTCTCAGCTCATTTTCCGCTTTTTTACATCTGACAAGTTGCCTCTCAAATTAGGGTCTAGACTTACGCATAATTTTAAAAAATGGGCCCGACTTAGGGGAACCTTGCTCCTTCCAAAATAGAAAATCAGAACGTGCTTTCGCATGGTAATCTTTCACAATGGTATTCCAGCCTGGGACGGCCGGCTTGTTGGGTTTCCTTGTGTGCGGAATACTCTTATTGGCAGCAGCCCGTAAAGCAGAAATTATATTACAATAAAAGTTATCTATGCTGTCTTTATGAATAGAACAACTAGGATTCTTGCAAACGATGGCTCCAGATGGAAAGTGTAATTCAAAAAGCAATTTATCACACAACAGACTATAATTAGAAATGCCAACGTGACGTAGGAACTCTCTCAGACAAAGGTGAAAGAAGTGTAGGCAGTAGATCAGTTTTAAGAGTAACCCCTATAGGAGAGTGGTCGGACGAAATGACCCCGTATTTAACACCAATATTCTCTATAACTCTACTCGTAGCTTCAGTACATACGATATGTACAAACCTAACGTTTTATGCGAATATTTTATCATGTATACAGAAATATCCATATACAACAATTGAGATAGTGGAGTCGAACATATTATTAGCATCTTCATCTATGCTTTAGTTGCACTGGTACCCAGATATGGTTTGACAACTTTCTCTCCTATCGGTGTTCTGTCGTCCTATATTTGTACTCAATTTTGAGATAGTTCTATCAGATGTCTTCATACATCACGACAGTAAATCTGCAAGTAGTGATGGATATACAGTTGAGAAACGATTGGTAGATTAGAAACGGCAACATCTGCATATGGTACTAGAAAACAAAAAAACTCGCTTTAGTGAATGACTGAAATCAGCGGTATATATAGTTCCTGATGAGTGAGGTACTTGTACCTTACGAAACAGTGCTGTCGAGTTTCAATATTCATGTAGTTGTGTATTAATTCCTTTATTACCTATTTATTCGCTCTACATATACTTTGTATTGAGCACTTTTGTTTTGGAATAATCGACTCCCATATATATATATATATATATATATATATATATATATATATATATATATATATATATATATATATATATATATATATATATATATATATATATATATATATATATATATATATATATATATATACACACATTGTGATTGTCCGTATTTCGACCCAAATGAGCCATGTTTTGGTATTTAAGGAGATAATAAGTCGATGACATCACAATCTAAAATTCAATGCAAGAGCCAATCAAATTATTCGGTAGTGTGTAATCTAAAATATCACATGGATTTCTTCATGGAGTTTGTGCGTTTGATAAATATATTTGTCCTCAGAGTTAAATTAAATAGATTCTGTTGTGGTCTACTCCATGTGACATTGTTAGCGTTATAATAGATGCCACATGCAAATTTTGTTTAAATGTTAAATGGCGACGCGAGATTAAAATTTGCATAAAGTCGAGAATAAAAAAATAAACTGTTGATAACGAGCCTTGGTTACATAGCACCAAAGTACTTCGTGATAAGAGTCGGGGTGGAAAGGACAAGAAATATTTTTATATAAAAAAACACAAAGTTATTCCAACATCCTGTGGTTACATGTGAGGTTATGCTATCGGTTTAGTTAATTGTAATCAACAGGAAGTCCATAATAAAATCCCATGGATCTTTTAAAGAATAAATTATACAATATAGTCACCGACGTAAATGTGATAAATTTTACATATAATTTACAATACACAGACTATTATAGGCGAATATTTGTGTGTGTGTGTGTGCGTGTCAGGCAACAGTTCCCAACACTTGGAGTCACTGTTGTCTCTCCTGTTGTGCAATTTGCGAGTGATAACATACGGTACATTTTGGGTGATGGTTTATATAATGTATAGGATACATGATTGAAAGCTATAATTATTCCGAATCTGTGACTAATGGTGTGATTATGAATATATTAAATAATTTCACAATATTTTCAAAACAGTTGTTTAACATATTCATGTTATAAACAAAGCACGCTAAGCACGTCAGACTAAACAACAATATTGCTTAGGTGTTTACACAGTCTACTATTCTATCTATAAAGCAGAACAAACAAGCATGTTTATGACATTACCTTCTTGATAAAATTCCACTGCGCGGGAAATGCAAGTGTTTCATTCGCTTAGAATTACAAAAACAACTTGTGGCAATCAGCATACGATGCATGTTCCGATGAAAATGTACGGAATAATGACTGACTCCAGTTTTCTGTGTTCACGGTTATTCCAGTCACACGAAACTGTGTGCGGTGTAATGGGTGTATAATGGCAATACCTTAATCAAAAACATTGGCGAGTAAATTGTGTATTGAGATGCACGAATGGAAACGTAAAAGCACGACGTTGAAGAACGCTGTTTTCTGACTGGAAAGCTGGCGATGCGGAAGATAGGCACAACAAACCATATATAAATAAATATTCGAACACATATAAATGCCAGATTTGTTATGTAATCTTGTACAAACTTTGTAATGTTCGCGTCGTATTATCATGATTAAACTTGTCTGCCTGAATGGAAATTTCATTATTAATGTATTTTTTGTAAATGTGTCCGTTGGATCTGTAGCTTGTTAGATACAACAACTAATTATAAAAATAATTATAAAGGAATGACACGCTCATACAATGCGCTATGTTTTGATTGTATGTTTGTCGTTTAACCTTTTCACTATGCTTCCCATGATGGTTGGATTTACTCAAACCCATTTCACTTGGATACTGTTATTGAAAAGGAAATAATATAAAATTACCGTAAATGTCGCGTTGTCACGTGTTCCCGAGAAAGAGCCAAATTTTATTTTTTTGTTTGCCGATAGGTGAAATACGCCACACTACGTTTACGTGAACATATAATATTACAATAGAACGCACCCAATCTTAACAACTAGTGAATTAAAAACTCAGTGAACGTGTTTTAGTATAAAAGTATTGAATTAAATACCACAGAAAATTAATGTCGCAGTATTCAAACTTTAACATTCAAACATTACTCACAGGTGAATGAAATGCAAGACATATAATTGTCGATTTTTGAAGAGCGGTACAAGCCGAGCAATAACAGCAATATTCTTATATCTATATCTTATCTATAGTTTATTCCAAGTAATCATTAGGCTATATTACCACACTAACAGCAGACACGTATGCGGCTTAGATCATTACAAAAATGAACTGTTTTGTCTAGCAGTTATTTATTCAGCACTTCTATGCTTTATAATTGCTCTCGGTTTTCAAGGTCGATCGTATGACATACACCCCTAGTCTCGTGTTTTTGAATTTGGGTGAATTTATTATCTCTCTAGACGAGCATTTGGAAAGTTTTCGATGTTTTTGAATGCTTATGAGGTGTTTGCTCTGTCTATTTCCAGCATGTGCGTTCAGCTTTTGACACTGTAACACGATAGTATGAACCGACAATTAATTCGATATCTCTACTACAGAAAAACACTTTTTCAATACATTAATCAATTACAAGAACCAGGCCAAGCACAGGTCAGATTAATAATATGGTGATTAAATCAAGAATAATAGTTTACTATTCTTGTATTCAAATTGCCTTTCATGTCATACAATTTTTTGTGACGCCCGTGATCACACTCTGGCCAAGGCCTGCAATGACTAACTCGCCACTTTTGAGAACTAATGTGTGCTTGTAATTTGAAACAATAATCAGTCATGTGTTTTCAAATACCAATTAAAAATATGTTGCTTTTAGTTTGTATTTTTATTTAAACTCGGTATATACCTGTTTTCAATATCAAAGAATAAAAGTACAGTGCTGTCTTAGTGCAAATCAAGTAACATTTTCGGAGGGGAAAAGTGGGATTCAGTCGAATAATGTAGTATCGGCTTGAATTGTTGTATTTTCTACATATTGATTTATTGAACGTGTGTTATATTAAATGCAAAATCGTACAAATATTGCAAGTCTTAAAATCTCTTATGCCAATTAAATGAAGTTCATATGAAGATATTGCCCGACAAATCAAAAGCGAATATTATTTACCAGTTCTGACTTTCACATGCCATTTGGAAAATTAGTATTTATCTCCGTATCTTTATTTCTAGCCAATATAGTGGACGTGCATTTTTATCTAAGTCGCGTTGGGGAACAATAATATAATAAATTGTGATATCTATGAATTATTCAATAATATATTCTAATCACTCGTTTGAAAACTGTCATTTTCAGTTCTACAGATTGCATTTATCAACTCTACAGATTACACACCGTCAGCGTATATAATTAACTATAATAATGGCAATAACTAACCATATTTGAATATCACATGACAATAAATATATTTACCATAAATTGACTTATTGCAACGCCCAAATTTCACATGGAATATTGAAATTGACATTAACCATAACGTCTTTCTACCAATTCAAATACATCTTTATTGATCTCGTTGTGACCTCGCTACTTTCTATTTTTCGGACTCAACAAATTTGGCACTCAACTATTCCCCCAACGCATATAGGTGTTGTCGAGAAGGCACCATAGAAGAAGAATTATGTCCACAGTGTGTAGTACCAATGATTTAGGGTTTACGGGTAAAATTAAATAAAAGACGATCACGGAACTGTACAAACATGCATTTGAACCCCGTAGGCAGGACGGTGAGACCCTTGTCAAATTACAAGGAAAATTAAAACATATAAAACACAGTACAAGTAACATAAAACAAAAAAGCGCGTATATTTGCAGATACCCCAACCAAGAGGACGGAACTCTTGTGCGTGTTCTAAACTTGGTTGTGCATTTGTGAACGTGAGTGTGAATAATGGCAGTATGTGCCAAGACAGTATGGTGATATATTTATATATTTTGAACTCTTTTATAAACCTCATACGACACTGGAACACGCCAATTCATCAACTGTCCGTTACGTGGGAACATAGCTCAAATGAGGTTGTTCGCTTAAACATTATTGCGCACGTAACCTTCCATGTCGCAGTTTCTGTAGTGAGCAGCGCGTCGTTCTTACCTCCGTTAATAGTCGTCGTACGCTTTGCTGTTAAATACATTAAGAACCTTTCAGCAACTTAAAAAAAGTATTTGGAGTTCATGTTCTCATCTAAATTCATTGCTCAACATATTGAGACTCATAGATAATGTGGTACTCCTATGGAAAATAGATTTTGTTCGTTATGATAAATTGCAGTTGAAAATAATAAATGTACTATTATGGAAACTGCCGATTGATAATATTAGTGGTATTTTTAGTCACTAATTTATCTTTATTTCAAAAATATTACATAATAATAATTGCGTGTGTATGATCTTTGCTACGAGAAACTGTGAACATTTCCTTCGGTTTAGTGGGAAGCTATTTCTTCTGAGAAATTTAAATGCATGTTAAGTTAATCATTGTCAGCGTTTATCAAATCACGTGACGAATAACCGTAAACACTGGGTAGGTGGTCTGTGTTGATAATGACAAGAGACGCAGCCACGCATTAAGGTAGCGGGACTATTATTTGCATACTTGTTTTCATCTTCTAATTGTGACTAAATGACTACAAATAGACCCGGGAAAGTATATATTTTTAGAATCGCCAGATTTCAAGCTTTTCACAAGTGTATTTTGCATGCCGGTATCTGCATTCTACGACGCGTTACTCAATCAAAGGTGAAAAATTACTTTTTCTGTAAAAAAAATAATTACGCATTTATGCTGGCGATAAGAAGTATTTTTTTCACTTTTCCTAGTTGTTCAATAGTCTGGTAAATTGAATGTGTCTGGTCAGTTTTATTCAAGCAACGCGTTTTAAAAAATAGTGTGCTGAATTTCAATTACTGTTTTAGTCGCATTGCCCCCAACTCAAACCACAACTCGATGGTAAATAATCGATGAAATAGTTTGTCTGGACACATTCAAGTTCCTCTCACTGTCACCTTAAAGCTGTGAAAATTTGGTGTTAATCCGACGACAATAAGTATACGTTATTTTTTGTTAAAGACCTTGTATTTTGAAAAACATAAAGTCCTAGAAAACGTCCATGAAGTAACAGCAAAGATTTTCAAGCTTGTTTATCGGCACAATCAATTTGTTTCCCCATCAAGGTCTGTTTTAACATGTGTAGGGACATCCAAATGTGTAAGGCTATTGGAAACCAAAAAAAATAAAGGAATGGAATAGCGATAGTTGGATAAATTCGGCATATGAAAACACCAAAATCAATGATTTTTTTTCAGTGGCTGTATGACCTTGTGTCTGACACATTCATACGCAAATGACTAATCTGTGAAACAAACAGGGGCGGAGACAGACCACTCAAATGTTTGGAAACACTCATTGTGTGTCGGATAGCTACTGATAACACATCCTAACATTGCTTTGTCTTGAGTTTATCTTTGAAACTTATAGGCACACAGATTAAACCTGTGTTGTTGATTTTGAAAAACACTACTGAGGCTGCCTTGTTTCCCTTCAGAAAATCTACATTTTAACCAACTTACATGACATTCTATGTTATGTTGACTTTATCACATGAAAGTTTATAGTGCATTTCATCAATTAATAAATAAATGTGAAAATCGTAATTTTCAACACAAATAATAGTCTCGCTACCTTAAGGTAAGTGACTTCAGATTGAAGAGCCATTATAGACAACTAATGGTATATTAGTTATTGAATGGGCAGTATGTTTAAAATGCCAATAATGGGTAACCAGGGAAATTAAAATGTGACATCGTTGATGCCTTTAGGGAAGTAAGAATACGCTGCCTGACTGGCTTAAACTGAATATATTGACTCGGAAGTCTGATAGCTGTATTAACAGTGTGGGATTCGTTTATCTAAACCGACTGACTGTAATTCTATGTCGTCTCCACGTTACGATGGTGCACACAACACTTGGAATGGAAGTATCCGGGTCTCCACAGTGTAATTTGAGCGTAGCATATAGCCATTGCGAGGACATGACAGATCAAATGACTATGTTCTATTGCCTGTGTGGAGTAATGTCAGTCTTGGTTATTCTAACCATCATGGGGAATTTATTGGTGATAGCTGCCGTTTACAAGAACACAAACTTGCAGACAATAACAAATTATTTTATTGTAAGCCTGGCCGTCACTGATGGACTGATTGGTTTTGGTACATTCCCGACTTTACTTATGATTCAACGTCCAGGGGTATTCTACGCGACGGGTACGTGTTTCATGCTAATTGTGCTTTCATTAACTCCATATTGCGTATCGATATACAATCTCTTCGCCATTGCTGTTGACAGATATATTGCCATTATATACCCATTACATCATCTGCGATGGGTAACAGCACCACGAGCCAAAGCTGTTATTGTCTTAACATGGATTGCAAGTTTTCTCATCATGGTCGGCATAGTACTACTATCCAAACATTCAAACTACATTGAGGAAATCGACTGTAGACTATGGAATGAACTCATACCACTGGGGGTTCATATACTTGCGTTTTTCACTTTATTTGGGATACCTTTGGTCATTATGATAGTCATGTATATAAGAATTTTTCTAACTGCCAGAAAACAAATGAGAATTATCCGTGCACAATTACAAGTGTCTGGACAAGAAACTGTCGAGATTCATGGAAAGCTGAAATCCGCCGTCATGCCATGTGTTGTACTAGGAGCCTTTGTGGTATGTTGGATTCCACAGTTGATATTTATGCTTCACACAGAAACAAACTATTGCACTCGATACTCGTTTAATGTTGTAGCTGATATATTTGTTGTCATGAATTCTGCTATAAATCCTTTAATTTATGGTTGGTATAATAAAGAGTTTAGACACGCGTTCAAGAAAATGGTTATTATATAAACCATTATATGTTATTATGTCGGTCAAGTAATGCACAGTTCGAATAAGACAGACTCGTTATCGATGAAGATTATTCTAATGTTATGAACGTATCTATATGTATTTGTTGAATTTATTTGAAGGTGTGCACAAATCAAATATAAATCAAAATGTCTTACATAATTTCAAATTGCTTATTCAATGTGTATACTAGTATTCAGTAAATTGATATTTCGTATGTAAATTAAATGTAGTATATGTCCATATTTACGCTTGATGTACGGACGAACAACAAATAAATAAA
The DNA here is from genome assembly GCF_978046115.1 of Saccoglossus kowalevskii. NCBI lineage: Eukaryota > Metazoa > Hemichordata > Enteropneusta > Harrimaniidae > Saccoglossus > Saccoglossus kowalevskii. The sequence goes on from NC_140657.1 coordinate 25,435,782, forward strand.
TAAATTCAAGCTTTAAAATAAATTCTGCATAAAATGGCAAATTAGCAATGGTCCCCATAGGACTACAAGTACATTGTTGAGCATTATTTTTTCACCGATCTCACTTTTGACATATTGAGATATACCCAACCCATAGGACAAAACATGCTATATTCACTTCATTTTGTACCCAATAATTTTATCTCATTTTTTCTCCATCATCGTGACATGAGGTATTACTTATACAAAAATAAAATAAGGTTATATTTTGTAAGTATATAATTGTAAGTATAATAAAATATAAACTTTGTTACCAGCTGCGACATAGCATATAATCAACAAAGAAGCAATCGTCGCAGCAATACAAATGGCGATATGAATGGAATTCATCAATACGGGCAGTGCATGATTACTTTAGTCAATTGGTTATAGACATTACAAATATGCGTGACAGTGTATATTCCATGATACAGAGTTCTTACATGTATTCGGAAAGGTTGAAGTGTAGTTTAAAATTATTTGAATGGATAACACATTGGAGACGGAATTTTGAGTCAGTTTTGATCCCATCAGATGTACATGGAAATCAACCTCCAGTCATGTATTACAGTAGTTTACAAATTATTCACTACTAAAAGACATCACAGTGTGAGGTCTGACCTTTTCAAGTTTCCTTTCAGTAACGTATTTGGCATTTAACCTTCAGAACGTCAACGTCAGAGTTGGTCACATTTCGCATAATAAACTTAATGTTTATTTTGAAAAAAAAATATAGGCAATGGTAAATTATGTTTATCTTGTTCGTATATTCGTGCATTGCATTTCAAACATGATGGTCTTGTTTGAATTGTTCGAAATTACTCAGTTGTCTGTTTTACTAATGCACACGATGTTGAACAGTTATTATTGAATAATAGTAATAATGTGTGACCCTGCGGTGTCTACGACAATTCTTCAATAATCACTCCGTTGATGTATTAATTCATTCTGTCATAAAATATATCAATAAGATGATTTCAAAGGACATCAATGCCACGTTAATGTACACCATTATATTGCAGTGGTTTACAACATTTATTAAAAGACATTGTCACAGTGTGTTTTGACTGAAATATGCCTCTTTGAAAATCCTCCCAAATACTGGAAACCAGGACCTGTTTTCAGTTATATATTTGGCATTTAACCTTCTGAACAAATTTGGTCACACTTCTTATAGTAAACTTCATGTTCCTTTTGAAAAAGATGATAAAGTCATATAAGCAATGGACTATTATTTCAGTAAAGAAATTATATACAAATACATTGAGATTTTTTCATTTACTAAAAATCATAAGATGAATAAAATTCAAGTATGTATGTATTTGGGAAATATTTTTCACTTGTTTTCTATTTTTTCTTAATATCATTTCTAACACTCACAGAATTTATGGAGAGCCAGACGAATAAGAATTTATTTGAGCTTTCTCTCGGTTGTTTTGCATTTTTTTGTAGAAATTCAATTTTAAATCCACAAATACATGTTAGTTCTATCTGAACACAACTCAAAACACACTAACTTGATATCATAATTCTTCTATAACGAATTGGAATTGTCTAAATGTAATGTTTCATCATGATCCCTTTCCATTGTTATGAATGTCTATTGATATTTCAGTTTTGTTGTCCTTTACTTCGTTTAGTAATTCGGACTTCCCAGGTTGCGTTAAAACAGATATTTTGACACAGAAAATTCCTGGCCTAAATCATTTGCTGAGGGACGGTTGCTTGGGTATGTGCACTCTAACTTGCAGCATATAGACCTAAATGCGCTGAGCAAACATAAAATTACTTAGTGCAAATGTATGTATGGGGTCTTCAATTTCTGATGACATAAACACGGTTTTCACCATTCGCTTATTATGACAGCCTTAAAAGCGAGTGATTCTAGTTTCCTTCAAGGATAAACAATGGTTAATTCGTGTTTTGTATACATTTGTGTTTTACTATAATTTCTTATCTATATTGAACATTTTTGCTGTGGATTATTAGTTTCCATAAACAATATTCAACTATCCTTCTGGAACATCAATACTTACAGTATGTCACTAAAGCAGTATAACCAGAATGCATGATGCAAAGCCCATTCTATGAATTTGTAAATGTTCCATGGTCGAAGTAAGAAACTAGGTGATAAAATCAGAGCATGGGTTTTATTTAGGAACTCCTGCTAGAGCAACTGCACAAAACATAAGGACAAATTAACAGCTCCTAAGGATGGTATTCCCAGATTAACATCATTCATTAATGACATTAATTCTCAACTCCGACCAGTTACTCACTGCGAAAGCTACTCACTTCGAAGCTACATGTAATATGACTCAAAAGTTCTTGGGGGTCACTGTTCAGATGATGTGAAGGGGGACACACTTGTTTTGTTTTTGTTTGAGGGGGGACAAAACCCTTTCAAACTTTTGCGATTCCCCCGGAACCCCGGCCAAAGAAAATGACCAGTCCCTAAATACGTTTGTTGAAATGACGCATGTATCTAACGCACTAGTTAACTGTGAAGGAATCTTACTGCTATACAAGACGTATGTTACATCCTACACAGGTAAGTGTGCTTAACAGTCCCGTAGCCAGCACTCTTGAAAGGGGGTTCGAAAAACAACAATAGTACATTAGATGTGGAACGTGGGAATTTTTAATTTAAAAAAAAAGAGCGGATTCTTTAGTATTTTAGAGCTCTGTTACAGATATTTTTATATTCTCGGTTTTAAATTTAATTGGCTTACTTTGGGTGACGTTGTTAAGTTATTTCACATAACATCTTTGAACTATTTTTCAATTTTACTACGGCAAATTGTTGTACACAAAAAGACACGATAGTACGTATCTTTTTACGCTTGTACGCATTTTAAGGTAGAATTCTACTCATATTTTTCCCGCTGTTCGCAGATGTTAGCGCACATAGCAGTGAAACGATTTCATGTCGAAATTTGTCTACATTTATTCATTTCATATTAGTCAATTTATTATTTATTGAAATAAACACAGCATAATGGCAGGAGCCTTCCACATTCATCCAACGCCGCTACATTGTTTGTACAACTATTAACGCTAAGTATATATCTGCAAAAATTTGTCTGTACCCTCTCGATGATCTCCGAATATTCGTACTCCCATATCTCGCTACCATAACAACCATCTGACCAATGATTGTATCAAATAAATTGAATGCACTAAACAATGGCATACCACCAAGTTTCTTATAGTATGTATATTTTTTGGTTCGCTGTAAATCTGTAAATACAAAACTAATGAACCAAACTTGGAAAGTACAATGTAGTGTTGTGCTGGAAAAATTACGGGACCGATCAACTCCGTTCGATTGTACTAACTGAGCGAACACTAGCACAAGACAAACGGCCTTTTTTCAGGGCCACCACATCCTTCAGGGAGTGAATATCATTACATTATTGTTTAATTGTTGTATAAATATGCTTATCTGTTTTAATATTTGACATCAGCTGCTTGAACGCGATCTTCATTACACCATCGCGGAATCACCGAATAAAAGCTTGCCCATTTATAACAACCTGTTTTGATTGGCTGCTGTTGAGCGGAGATGGCCCAACTTCACGATTAACATTTAAAGCTCGTTGCCACCAAAATGCTCATTACTATGCAATTTCGACTGAGTCTGATAGTTACCTCACTGAGTCAAGTGATTTAAACGATGGTAATTATTTTAATTAATACTGTTTGTTTTAATATGTTCCAATCTACGATCGTAATTGTATTCACTACCAAAATTTAGGGGGTTCGACTAAACCCCCGAACACCCCCCCCCCAAACTACAGAGGTTGGTCTTTCATTTATAATGACAGGATGGCGATAACGCAGAGGTTTAAAATGAATATTGAACACTTGGCTTTTTTCAGCTTCCGGGTCTGAGATGACTGAATTTGCATCGTCTCAAAGAGTCACATTAAGGTAATGACATTTGATTAGTCATGTTTGTTTTGCAAATGCGACGGATTCAGTTCATTGCAGTGAACTGCAGTCATCATGAAAACCACGTGTTGGAGTTGCGCATTTCTTATCCTGACCATTTGTAGCGTCAGATGTGACGTAATAGAAAGTGTTATTTGGATTGACCTTGGAACGACATATTCATGGTGAGTAACCCGTGTAACTGCGTCTACATTCGTCTTGGCTGTCGACAGATATATGTACTAGTGTGAGCCTATGGCTCACAGAAACCGTCATTTTATATAAATTCAAGTCTCCTACTGAGAGAATCAATGCTATCAATGTTAGAATATACTTAACAAAAAAGAAGTTATTCCTTCTTACTTACGTTGCAGTTGTTTTTAATAGGCTTAAAGGACGGAAATCGCCGTGCGGCGCTCATTCAAAGTCTATGCAAGCAGACAATGTGTTATGTATACGTCTCATTTTATTTATGTATTATTCCAGTGGTGTATACCGGTATGGTCGTGTCAATGTCATAGCTAATAACCAAGGTAATCATATCACGCCCTCCTACGTTGCTTTCACATCGCGAGCGCCTCGTCGGTGATGGCGCCCTCAATCAACTGACGCTGAACCATGAAAACACTGTATTCAATGTAAAACGACTGATAGGACGAAACTGGGATGCAAAAAACATTGCAGGAAGATGTACAAGGTTTTCCATTCAAAGTAAGACAGTCACGCACGGACACTTGCCTTGCACTGAGCTTTGATAATTCATATTAATTGATATTGTGTATGTTTGTCGATTATTCCTAAATTCGGAATAATGATTGTGCACATTCGTATTTGAATTGAGTTCATAGAATATTGTTTTAATAAGTCATTTTTACAACCGTTGTATACGTTGCATGAAGATATACACATATTCAATATATATTTTATGACTGATATATAACGTGTGTCACGTGTAGTCCAAGACGCAGTCACTCGTTTCGAAACACCGGACTTCACTACTTATTCATACTTAACTTGTTCTAGTTTTGCTATCATGCTGAACACAGATAACCTACAGATAACTACCTATTTGCTAATCACTAACACAAAACCACTCCACTACAATTGAGAAAATTGTTATTCTTTACTTGATTTATGCCGAATGAAACCAAAATGATCTCCAGAAATAGTTAATAATATCCGTCACCGTTATTGACAGCGTGCCGTAATTTTGCGGTATTGCACTGAGTATTTTCATCCTACCATATTTGGAATTGCGAATTCTAAATATGAAGCGATTACGCACACAAGCCTCCTCTAATAATAATAATAATAATAATAATAATAATAATAATAATAATAATAATAATAATAATAATACATGGCAGCCCCCAGGGTTTGACCGGACTTCATATAAAGAAGTTCATACTTTTTGGTGTCCTCGTAATAACGTCATATTATTAAATATAGTTTACAAGATAACTCTTATTACAATACCGGCTTACAAGTTATGTACTGTTATACCACTCTTTGGTTTGTCGGTCAGTTTCTTTGGTGGAATCGGTCCGGGTTTACTCGAAACTCGTGTGTGAGAGTGCAACTCCCCCTTCCCTCAATCTTTGACAAGAACATTTTCTGTCCAGTGGCAAGATCCCCTCTACCAACAGAGCTAAGCAGTTGATCGATGAGGCAATTCAACGAGTGACCCCTGTTTACGGATGTGTCGTGTACATATCAGGGTCGTTTTTTTCTGATCATCGGCCTATTAGTCAGGGGATTTACGTAACATACGCACGCTGCGGTTAGTGGAAAATTCACCAAAAACGACTACAACACCGGTACAACATTCCCGGTACAACATAGTTAAAGGGGAACTAAATAGAGCCTATTTTGGTGTTTGTATTTATCAAGTTATGTATATTGATTATAAATTTGCAAAAAAAAATTAAAAAAAATGATTATCTTCAGAGTTATGATGATTTAAATATGAGAAACCATAAACCTGCGAAGGACTTCCGTTTGCGCCATCTTGCCATAAAAAAACGCCCTCATGAGGTATAAACAGGTAAGGCAATAAAGCATGATAACGAAATAGTATCTGATTAAATATAAGCAACTTAGGGAGCCATAGCTGGCTGGACTGGTGAATTGACTTCTAGTCTAGGTTGTTTCGACTTTTACGTTAATGTTATTTACAAGCATATCAACATACAAACATTATGGATGTGCGATTGATCGAGACAGGCATTTTGTTTTGTTTTTTGTCTGTCTAATAAATGCTGTTTCCAGTACTGCACTGTGCGGCGTGCAAATTATTCAAAGTATGGATGCTGGAGTATGCAATCTTGAGTTCGTAGGGTGGTGGTGGAAACATTTTCGTCCATGTATTCACGGGGCTGCACTGGCAAATCATGGGACAAGTGTCACAGGAACACCAAGCAGATTGTTCACAGACTTCCGTGTAATTTGAAATAAAACTTTCATCCGAACAAGGGGCATCGTCGACGTAATACTCTCATCACTCACACTGGACTGAATTGAATCTTCACAGTATACCGTACTTCCTTGATCATAAGCCCGGAGGCACGAACACGTAAAGGAAAAGTAAGGGATGAGCTTATACTCGAGGACCAACTCAGAAAAAATGATTTTGTTTTAGGGTTAAACACTGTAACCATCTTGCAAACAACAAAAAATTATCCAAAAAAAATATTCGTTCACCACGCCGGGCTCGGGAAAATAATACTTATTTTTGAAAAAAAAATGCGTCATTGATTTGAACGATACTTACAATGAAGAAACAAACATGTTCATAAAAAACACACACATTTTATTACAATACGATTTACATACCGTCTGAATTTACGGTGAAATAATGGGTAGGGTCTGTGAGGAAACAGTGGACGAAAGCATTTATCATTATCTTCGTTTTGGTATGTTTTCGATCGTACGCAAACTCTCGACGCAAAACAATTTTCCACCACGAGTTTTTTCAGCACGATTTGACCTGGAACAACTTCCTTTGACATAACAGGTCATGTCTTTCATTAACCAATCAAAATGATGTGTCGTAATGATGAAATTTTCCGATTATTGACGATGATTTTTTAGCGCAATGCGGAAGTGAATTACCGCAATGTTAAAATGCGATCTGTAGCACTGATTGCAACGAAATAACGATGATTTTTTTCCCTAAAAACTGGTTATTCGCAATTTCCGAAATATAAACGACGGTTAATAGTAACCGTGGGTAAACTGAGTATGGAGGAAGAATTTAAACACCTTTCTCGGTCACCAACATGTCTCATCGTTCAAACCCTAGGCCTTTCATGATAGTCTCAAAGTAAACCATGCCCAATAACCAGGTACACGCCTTGACAATCACATATTTGGCTTTTCGAAGGCTACTACTCAAAGAAATATGGATTACTCCAGAATTACAACATCGATGTTCATCCTGAGTAAATGACAGAATAGAAACGATGCGAATCACGTTGTGTACGTTCGCCATGCACTCTGAACTTAAAATTAATGCGAGTTTTCTCATAAAACTAAAAGCATGAACCAAACTAACATGCCAATCACGATTATTATGAAATGAAACACACCTTTTACACGCATATTTTAAAGAATATCGTCGACGCCCAGTAAAAACACTCTGGGCTTATAATCGTGAATGCCCTCAACTCGATAAATAGTGGTATTATACCAAGTAAAAACATAGGGATGGGCTTCATACTCGGGAGGGGCTTACGATCGGGGAAGTACGGTACTTTAACGCAATTGGGCTTTCACTCTGAGAATACTGTGGTTCAAACGCATAAGGCTCTAACCCAAGTTTTAAAAAGCACATTGTGCATATAAAAGTTGAGTTTATACTAATAGTACACAATGCTAGGCAGCATGAACGGCTATGTACAATGGCGTATACGAATGCGATCAGATACTAAAACGTCATAGCTTTGAAAAGTACCCGGATGTTAAATATGTTCGTTCGTTAATTATTCCCCTCCATGAATGGCCTCCATGGCAAGCACTTCAAATGCCTTATCAAGCTACAGTTATAATTAAAACAAAATTAAACCACTGCAATATTATTTCGAATACAGTTTAGAATATACACAACTATAAATTAAGGCCGCATTTAGGTTCGCTGTAATCAACGGGTAATTCGGGTGCTTACCGATTAAATCAAATTGTTTCTTGTACTAAAAGCAATACGGCTATCCCATATCGATTAACCCGTAGAAATAAGCCGTAGGTTAACTATTAGTTAACTGTAGCAATTGCACTTTGCATATAAATACAACCCCAGTTGAGTATGATCTGCACAAAAAAGATAGATTTTGAAGAAAAGTGACACAGATTTTAGCCGATTGTCAATTTCCGGGAACGATAAATACCCCCTAAAATACTATTTCTTGACATCAACAAGTACCTTGCACAAAACGAGACATTCCGTGTCACAAGAAACAATAGTAAACTGTGCACGGTGGATTCCATACGCCTTATTTCTCATGCTCTAGGAATTGTATACGTGATCACGTGATACCAATGATGTAACACTGACCACGTTGTACTGTGCTAAACTATCAACCTGATAGGAGGTAGCTCACTGATCTAACGAGAACACTGTCGTTGGCTTTTGGGCTATTTTCATTATACGATTTTCGTGTTAGATAATGAATATTCATCATTGATCATTATGCAGATCTTGCGCCTAAAGCGCAACTGCTTTAATTTTGGTATGCAAATTTTATAAGTAGAATGTCCCCAATTCAGAACGATCAACGCTCACTCACATGCGTACAGCAATCCGCACTATAGAACAAGCGTTTGCGGATTTTTATAGCATATTTCATTTGAAAATAGGTGCATGGTCCATTTTCCAAATACGAACTTTATTTCAGCTCTGACTTTATATCCTAGAAGGGTACTCGTAGTCGGCTTTATCCTATACAAAATAAAAAAATACAATATTTTTTTTACTTTTGCGTAGCCTTTTCAAGCTAATTTCCAAGAACTTTGAAATCTGCGAATGTCTAGATTCTAGAAACGTAACACAAATACAAGTGTTTACAATAAATCTAACTTGAAAAAATATACAAACATTCATTGCACGAGCTTGTTTTAATCAATTATTTATTTCATTTTATGGATTCATAATACAAACCCAATAAGACTAGTCAGTGCGAGACTGAATGTTATATACACATAAATATCGACTATTTTATATATTAAGGATCGAAAGAGGGTGTTAAGTACGATTGCCGTTGACCTGTTTTGACATGATGAACTATGGTAATTCTTAACGTGCCACTTTGATACATGCATAAAATTCCAAAACAATCTTTTAGCACTAGTATGTAATACAATAACGAAATTGTATGGCGTGAGATGAAAGGATACTCGAAATTAAGTTATTTTAATGCATTAAAAAAAATTATAGTTTTAAAAAAATACATTGTAAACTAGAGTAGACTGGCTTGCACCATGCATGTGGTAAATGTAATCATAGTCACATAGCCCCAATTTTGCATAAATAAAACCAAACCTGTGTATACCGACAAGACAAGGGTCTTCATTAAAATGTACTTCATAAACAGATTGTCTTCACATGGAGGTTGAATTATTTTTTTCTCAATGAATCGTCAACACATTTGTCCAGAAATTGAGATGGTATTATTACAGGTGTAAAAAAAAAAACATTTATTCGAGTTAATCAAACTCATATAGGTTGTAGACATTAAAACATTGTTTTATAAATAGAATAGAAGGATGGTCACATAAGACAGTTGGTCTTTACACACAGGTTGCTATTACCTTGTGCCTTGGGATTGTCTAAACGTAGCATATGAAAGTGTCTTTTATATGGCGTATGTCACTAATACAAACTTGATCTATAAGGAAATGATTTCTGTTATAAACCCAAATTTAGCAGAATAACTGTAATTGGCATATTTTTTATTCAATTAAACACCCAAAATATTTCACACAAATTCGGAGAAAAAAACATGTAAATTGATACTGAGTATGTGGAAGACGCCAAACATCTCCATTTTCAAAAAGCAAAACATTATTGTTATAGGTAAATACATATATCTTAACTGTAAAGTTATGTACCTTGCTTTGGAAGAATTATCTGCATATAAAATATTAGATTTATTTAACATATTCAGGTATAATAATTGACTTAAAACTTCACAAACGTCAATCAAATGAGATTCACAGAACACCGAATAAGTTTAATGTTTCCGTTTATCTGACGTCAATTCGGCAGTAAAAGAATCTGTTCAATACAACTATCCTCGCTAAGATTACAGAACACAAGATACCATGTCACGGAAATACAAAAAATATATAAACAAATAAGATAAATAGTTATGCTACAAAAATATATGTACGACTGAAGATTATAACTTTTGGCAAATAAACACTCCTTGCCATTGAATTTATAATAAAATACATCTTGAGTGATAAGATTTGTACTCTGTTTAGTTAATAGTTTCAGTCTTTTTTGATGTCATTCACCCATCATGTAAAATTAAATATCTAATAAATAATTTTTCAAATTAATATGTGGTTAATATTAAACAATAGAATGTCACTATTGCGCTTTGCATTGCCATTACCCTTTGAAGCCCGAAACAGATCATCCTCTCAGAACACAAATCAGCATGAATGTCGAGATTGTGGGAGAGCAAGAAGCATTGAAGGTAAGTTACCTTTATATATGTTTTTCTGAGGGATAAGAACCCCCATTAATTTTAAAACAAAATGTTTGGAAAGCAGGATATCTACTTTTATAATAATGTGTATACATTGTTCTGGGAGTGATGTGAGAATGCAACTTTAAGAACGGTCTCCAATTGGAAAATTATATAAATATATTTTCAACAATAATATTTGACCACAGTCAAAATGAGATGAGCATACACCCCACACAGAGTCTGAATACAAATGTAATACAAGTGCATTGCAGGATATGTACTATCAACCACCAATGACCATAATGTGGTAGTGAAATGGCAACGAGATTTCAGTTTACTCTCCATCAAGGACATCTTCATAACTTTCCACAATATCCTACACATTAGTATGTATAGATGTTTAATATGTATGCGTATTCAAGTTATCCTATAACTATCAAATTGATTATCTTGATATATATTGTTAATAGCGACAACAATTACTGTTCATAGTTGCAATCAATAGACTTTTTTCCTTTTAAGTGTACTTCAAGAAATATACTGATAGGAGACAATTAGGTTGGAAATGAGTGGAAATGGTAGAGGGGAAAGCACTGTCCCTGAAAAGCATGATTACACAATTAAAGGAAGAGGGGCGTCACCTGCGCTAGCGCCGGAATTGAGTCCCAAACGACCACACGCTATAAACGCAAAGGCTTATGGGTAAAGGCTTGTTTGTAAACAATGACACGCTATGGCCATCTGACGCATGCGCAGGTGACGACTCTCCCGCTTTAAGTATTTCATCAACGTATGTGTTTTTTTGATTTTCAGAGTCCTTGTCGTGTACAATCTGAATAAATATACTTTTTATTCTGGAATATATTAACTAAAAACAAACTTCCTTTCTTATATGCAAGACATCTGTAAAATGAACCATTTACTTATTCGATTTTAAAAAATAAACTAGCAAATGACAGTGTTTATAATGTGCCAATGATATTTCATTTATATCTCGACTTAAGCACCACCAATATATGTTCTAGTCAATTAGAATTTTGCATTTAGGCAGACATGGCCTTAAACACTTAGCACATTTTGTGACTCACAACAATACTGAGGGTTCACCTCTGTGATGAAATGCATAGGATAGATTTCAAATTCCTCTAAATGTTCTTAGATTAATAAATGCCAGTATAATCCCTGATGAGTAATAATAATTACGTACATACACTACCGGTATATTTAAGTAGTATCTTGAGACATGATCATTGTATATACATAAACAAAATAAACTTGGGATTACTGATTTATGCTAAACTATAATTATTATAATATAAATTCAATATTATATTTCATATGTGCCATATTTTCATTAACGCCATCAAGTACATGAATTTTCGAAATGTGAATCATCGAAATTTGCAAGGAAATAGTCAAAATATGCATTTTCCAATGGTTTCCATGATAAAATTAACTCCATATAAGATATTTCCAAATCCTGTTGTAACATGAGTAGAACAAGTTGTATTATAAATCATATGAATCATAATCTTGTTCAAACACTTTCGAGTTTCCAGTGTCATAATAGTTTTCCAATTAATATTTTTAAAATTTATTTCGGGTCAAAATGCCGTAATATAATAGAAATACATGTACAAGAATGTACTTATAATGGAGTTATAACTTTATAAAAATAACGACTAAGTTATATTATGGTATGGACTACGTGAATACACCTTTTTTTTTTTTAGATCACGCACGTCTCAACTCTGAGATGTTCTATAATATACATTTTACTGGGTGCATTTAAGGCAATATCTAGACAGCAGCATTCAAAAGACCTAAACACTATAAGGTTTTAAATTCATTGGTCTGTGAAGAAAACAAGATTCCATTATTAAATTCTAATATTAAGTAGCTTTCTAAATTAAGTACATGGAGCTATTGGCGGTATAACATGCTCAAAATTTCAAAATGTATTTTTTTTTTTAGATTTGGGGGATGACAAACTACTAAAATCTGGTGTTTATGGTGGTGTTCCGAGTTTATTCAATCGATAAGTTTTTTTTTCCCAGAGCTGTACTTCTTATTTGGTTTAATATACGTATTCTTTAAGAATTATCATTGATATTATTTACCATAACATTTTTTTATATACATGTTGTCGATTGTTTTTTTTACTTTTCCCCGAGTCTGATAATACATTTTTTTTCGTAAATGTTACAGACTCTACTACTACTATTACACGATATGTCCAACAATGTAGTTATTACCTGTCAGCAATTCACACCACTAGATTGACAGTTCCGTTTCTGGAGGTGACTTGGTAAACATCTTAGTCTTACTAGAAGTTTTAAAACCCTTCATGCTTGATGGTGATTTTGACTTCACAAGATTAATTGGAGCTGAGCTAGCTGCAGATTCATCAGCTCCATCAGTAGAAACCTGTTTCACTATATTTTTACTGGATTTTTTTCTGTTAGGAATGTCAATACTTGTGGAATGACTGGCTGGTTTAATTGGGTTCTGTGATGGTGGCCAGTCAGGTAATGGTGGTGGTAGGTCACCAAGAATATTTGAATCTGAGTATGACCTGTTTAACGTTGGGCGTACATGCTCATACGACGATGAATCTCCATCGATATCAACATAGTTATGCCTTCTAAATTTCTTCCTTTTATCTCTATTGACTTGTATACCCTTTATGTCTATATCCAAATAACTGTGCATACACCGAAGATGCACTGTCCCAGGTGGGGGTGCTGGGAGTCTTCTATGTGGAAGCCAATCTGGTAGAGGCCTGTCAGCTATTGAAGAACATTCATGTCCAGGACTTAAGGAGAGTCTCTCAAAAAGATTATCACATGAGGCCGATCTTGCCAGCTTAAATGGAGGGCTAAAGAGTATAGGCGTTTTACTTTCTTCTTCTAACTCAAGGTATGGAGGAACTTTGCCAGTTCTTCTTAAGTTTAAGTTGGAGTATTCTTCAGGAGTATGAGGTGCCATGATTACACTATCATCCTGAGACTGTGCCCGATCTTTGAAATGAAACCTCTTTGGCAAACTCCTTGTGAAGGATGATGGAGAGTTCACAAAAGCTTCATTTTCATATGATTTAAAACTGTTACTGGGTTTTATTAACGGCGAATTCTCGTAGCTACTGAGGATAGAATGTTGTAATGTTGTGTTCTCGTAGGATGCTGCAGGTGAAGTCATATGTTCATACGGACTACCTGATGCCCGTTTCTTTTTAACAGAACCTGGGTTGGAAACCTTGCTGGCATTTTTTTTCACTGCTCCACCTGAGGGTTCAAGTTTAAAAGATGCATCTATTTGCTCCAACTGAATAGGCTTCTTTCCTGTCTCTCCATGGGGTGACATGCTGTCACTTGGAGACCTAAACTCCCCTGACATATTCCACCATGAATCCTCATCCTTAAAACTACTTAAGTTGGTCTGTGACATATCAATATAGGATCCTTTGTCGTCCTTCAGTCTGTGTAGTTCCGATTTTTGCATTGGATGAGCTCTGTGTTGATTCAGCTGAGCAGAATTTTCTAACGGTGACCTCATAATTTTTAAGCCATTTGTTGGTCGCTCAGGAAGAGCAGGAGTCGATTGCTCCACAAGATAGATGGATTCTGGCCTGTGAATGAAAGAAAACTTATAAGTTCTCTGATAAAAAAATAAAAACTACTTCATTGTATAAAAGATCCTGTCTCAGTGTCTTTGATGTCACTACTAAATATTTACTGGCCTCTCATCTTATGAATCCCAAGTTGCTGATTGTAGTGTGCATTATTTCATAGTATATATCACATTATGAGAAATCTCACCTATTGTAGACATGGTACCGAGCTTCTGACGATTCTATATAAAAAACATAATAAGAGATTTTTACAAGAAAACAGTTAAAATGATTGCTTTGTAGGACAACAGCTTGGAATCTCGAAAAAAAATTCACAGGATTCATGCTAGCCTGATAGATATATAAATATAAACAATGTTAAAATTACATCATGGAGTTATTATGCAGGAACAAATACTTTTTGCTGATATTTTGGGATGCTATGTCTTACTGCATTATGAGTACAAGTGGAAAATAATGTATAACAGCAAGAAAGCCTTCAGAAATGACAGATCCCCTGGTACATTTAATATAAGTACTAGTTCATAACAATTTAATGAGGTTCGATGACTATACTGGTAACACTGTGAACATCTATACGTGCAATAGTTGTCCTCATATGACTTTTTACAGACAGGCTCTAGTAACCACTAAACCCCTGCCAGCAACATACTGGGAGATAACAAGTTTTTCACAAAAATACTGCAATATATGCACTCAGAAAAATCGGGATCACACAAGACAGTAGATGTCCCGAACTAGAACATCTAATTTCAATTTCAATCCCTGAAGCAGTTTTAAAAACACCATGTATCCATTTTTATCAACAGATAATATCAAGAACTTCAGATTGACAGTCACAATGACAAAGTAACTTGACACTGCACTATGTGTCAGGTCAAATAGCTGGATAAAGCAATGGTAAGCAGCTCTCATAATTATTTATATACAGAATAGGTTGCCTGTGGCAGACCCATGATCAGTAGACGTAAGTTCTAATCAGAACCCGGGCTTGAACACCAAAAAGGTGTTCACTATGCACAATACCACAACATGGAGTCAAAGCATATTCACAAAGGAGAATTTGACATGTTGAAAAAATCTGCTAACACCAAGTTACCCTTGAATTGGTTTGACTGAGTTGGGTAGAGTAGCCAATTTGGCAAAATCTTAATATCACTTCGCATTGACTCCTAACAGAATGAAGGTTAAACCAACTGGTCAAGATTCCTTCACCTAATGGATGTACATGGTGAGGTCTGGTTGACGATATCACATCAAATTGCCCAAATGCAATTATGATAATGGATAGTCACATGGTCGATCACGTACATGTATATCAGTCTTTAACTTGGAATATTGTTTCTATGTCAAATTGCACATTGTATGGTATGGTATGATATAATAATAATGTGCAGGCATTTTGATAGCACTATATCCAGAAAACTGTTCATGGACACTATACATTATTACCCCTGTTCACTGGGCATAATAAACCAATCTGTAGACTACCCTCAACTTACTAGAAGCATACAGCCTGGGCTACTAAAGGCACATCAGAGCTAAATACATGCATAGCAATCACTACCATACCAGGTAACCATTTATTAACCACTACTGGGTGGAGAGAAGCACATGAATAAAGTGCCTTGCTCAAGGGACACAACATCATGTCCCGGTAATATTCAAACCAACAACCTTCTTAGTGTGAGTTAAAATTCATAGCCATATTGTAGCACGATGTCAAAGCTGGATAAATATGGTTATGTTTCAACATTATAGAGCATATTAAGCACTTTGTGAAGACAACAGAAACAATGTGAAAGCACACATTAACACAGAATTTCACAATATCATAAATCCAGGTAAAACTCCTGAAATACATTTAGCCTACAGTCTCACTAACATAATATAGGAAAATCAAAGAATGCTCAGACTATTAATGCTCCTGAAATTTGTGTTTCTGTCTTTATACTACAAGCATAATTTACCTGAACTGATTTGATGATGCAAAGCAGGTCTTGGTGCTGCTGCTGGTACGTCAATACATGCTGAAACTGACAACTGTTCAGAGACTAAAATGAAAGAACAAGTCAAGACCAATCTAGTGATTGTGCATGCATTTATAGTGTTGACATTTTTCTTATATTCTTCAATATTTCTGGAAATGAACCCTAATTTTGGAGCAAACTGACAAAATTTGAGTCAATTTTCACTCATCAAAAAAATTGTCCCAATCCCTGAACGACTATAAACAGGACTATTATGTGAATTTGTGAAGAAAAGATGGAACTGGTGGTGAACCGGTTTCCAAAATCACTTAATTTGAGGATTAGCCATTTTGCCACTAACAATGTAACATTTTTGGACTATATTTTTTTCTGTTTGTGAGCTCACAGCATAATGTTTTGCACATATCATCCACTGAATAAGCTGATGTGAAACACAACAAGTGAGTTCCTGGATACACACAACAACATTGTTTAAATTCTATGTGTTTTTTTAATATTTATTCCTGATCCCATTTAGTGTCAAATAATTTAGAAACAGAAAAAATTTCACTTTTGATGTATTTTTTACTTTCTTTGTCCTTTGCTTCATCAAAAAATCAATCATTACCTGCAGAATTTCCTTTGAAAAATCTGCAAAATAATTTGGGGGGAAGGGAGAGGGGAAGAGAATATTTTGGCCCAATGGTATTTTACCTGGAGTTGGTAACAAACCAAACGTGGCCAATCTCAAGCAATCGTATTCTTCTGCCACTTCATCAATTTCTTTTTTAGAATTCCTCCTGCTTTCTGTGATTGACTGCAAATAAAAAAAAAAAAAATTGATCTAGAATAACTGCAAGGAAAAGATGTATAATTATAAGGGTATCATGAGAATACTGCAAGGAATGCACATATGCACCATTACATCACCTCATATGATCCAACTATACTGTAAAGTTCAAATGCCATTAACCTTTCCACCACCAGACTATCTCACCAACATTTTTCTGCATTTGTTTTTCTTATATTCTTCAATATTTCTGGAACTGAACCCTAATTTTGGAGCTAACAGACAAAATTTGAGTTCATTTTCAGTTTTTACTCAAAACATTTGGCTATTTTTGTCCAATCTTCTGAAGGAAAGTGCTGACTATAAACTAAACTATTTTGTGAATTTGTGTTGAAAAGGTTAAGGAAATGAACATGCTGGGAATGACGTCATTTTCAACTAATCAATCAAATTTACTGTGACTGCATTCATTGACAATCAATTTTAAGCCTTTATTGTAGAAGTCTTGAAAATCACAATGATTCTAGCCTAACCATGCAGGTCGACGAAACTAGACCAAATTGCCATGATTGTTTGATTATGGGGTATTCATTATAAAACTTGCAAATAGAAGGAAAAAGGGTAAAAAATAAAAATACCCTTAAAAAATTGCAAAACAAATTACAAGAGAATTCATGTTAAACAAGTCATTGAAAATGACACAGTCCCCGTTAAATTTTTAAAAGTTCTTTTTGTGCTCGTCATATTGAAGCGGAGGGGTTGTCGTGAGCATGTCCTTTAAACTTGAGTTCCAAGTGGTGTATACAACAGATTGTGTTCCTTGTAGTAGTAATATGGCCAAAAATAAAAACAGCCGTCTTTGATCTGATTATGAAACACACTGATATGTATGTGCCAAATATGAATGAAAATGGTACATAAATTGTGTAAATATAGCAGTAAGGCCAAAAAGTCAGATGGCTGTCAATAGACCATTCTTGACCAGATTTTGAAACAAATTGTCATGGAAATGCATCTTAACATGTATAAAGTACATGTATGTGCCAAATTTGTATGAAAACTGACAGAGCACGTCCAAGATACCCCATAAAAAAACAAGATGCTAGCCAGTCGACCATCTTTGATCCAATTGCGAAATAAATCATCATGGAAATGTATCCTAACATGTATAATCTATGTACCAAGTTTGAATGACAACTGACAAAGCATGTCCAAAATACAACATTTTCAAAAAACAAGTTGGCTGCCAGTCGGCCATTTTTAATCAAATCACCTACACCACTGCATGTGCACATGTCCCACATAAGGTACTAGGCACATGCAAAGAATGAACGGAATCAATCCACAGGATTTTGAAATATGACTCTGGACAGAGTGACGGACGGACGGACACACGGACAGACTCAGGAACTCACGGATGGTCGGGGACATGTATCCTAACATGTATGATCTATGTACTAAATTTGAATGAAAACTGACAAAGCATGTCCAAAATACAACATTTTCAAAAAACAAGATGGCTGCCAGTCGGCCATCTTTGATCCAATTGTGAAATAAATCGTCATGGACATGTATGCTAACATGTATAATCTATGTACCAAGTTTGAATGAAAACTGACAAAGCATGTCCAAAATACAACATTTTCAAAAAACAAGATGGCTGCCAGTCGGCCATTTTGAATCGAATCGCTAAACCACTGCATGTGCATATGTCCCACATAAAGTACTAGGCACATGCAAAGAATGAACGGAATTGGTCCAAGGGATTCTGAGATATGACTCCGGACGGACACACAGACGCAGACCGAATTATAAGTCCTCGTTTTCGGACTTCATCCGAACGGGGACTAAAAAATCCCACACATACATCCCAGAGAGCAAAAAAAAATTTCAGAATCATACTTGAGTTAAACAATTTCTAGCTCAAAATTAGGTGAAGGAAAAACCCTGGTAGCACAGTAGTTCAACTCTCCTGTTTTTAAAGTTTCTTATGGTCAACACCTTAGATACAATTTTAACTTGTAAATCAAAATGAAATGTTTACCTTCAGATTTTTGTTCGACTGAGCAGTGAACTGATCCAGTAAATCAAACATGAAGTTATCTTCGGAAGGCAGAGTTAGGAATTGATAGTCTCCTTCTCCCATCGGTGATGAACGCCCAGCTTCAAAGTTGAATCTACCATCATCAGAACTTTCAAACGATCTGACACACTTCAGCGGCCACTGACCAACCAGACATCTAGAATTCTGATATTAACAAAACTTACTTGTGGTAATCCAATGTTAAAGTGCGGTGGTCGTCGCTAAGCGCGTGTTCGAATTTCATGTAAATAAACAATGTATTTTACACACGTTGTATACATTGCTACGAGTCCCATATCGAACAGGACGCGGTGGGACACGACGACTGCCGCCCTTTAACACACCTGCAGGAGCCTTTTTAGATATCGGCGATATGCGACTATTAATGGTGAGATGATAAATTGTTCGAGTTACAGACATCGAGTTACGAACATTGAGTTACAAAAACATTGAGTTACAGAAATAACCACACTCATATTTTTAAAACCATGCCTACCATTGTGAAACCACGCCCAAATTGTAACTCAATGATCAATTAACAGTTAAGAGAACTTTGAGTTACGGGCAACATACATTTTGGTTTTTGTTGAACATCCACATTCAGTAACTCGAACATTAAAGCGGGAGGGTAGTCACCTGTGCACGCGCGGGATTTGAGTCCCAAGCAATGATAACAACACATGCTAAAAACGCAAAGGCTCATGGGTAGACGTTTGTTTGTAAACACTGGCATGCTATGGCCATCTGACGCATACACAGGTGACGACACCCCCACTTTAAATAACAGTTACGGGCAACATATATTTTTTGTTTTGTTTAATTTTCAAATTTTCTAACTTGAACTTTAATTAACAGTGAGTTTTAATCATTGGAGACTTTCAGCAGACAATGTGTCAATAAAATCAGATTTTTATCAGAGTTTTATTTGTGATAATAAAATTTCAAAAAGTCAATTGCAAATTTTCACTGCTACAATATTTAGCAATTTTCACTGAATCAAGAAAATTTGTTTCTCTCAAAAGTAAAGTGGTTTACAGAATGTAACTCTACAAGAAAGGATTATAAAGACTGACAATTGTTTTTAGTTGACCTAATAAGCTCTTGCTGAAAAAAAAATAGATTGTAGGCTGCAATTTCATGACAAAACAGTGATTTTATTATTAGTTTAAGTACAATCAATTTTCAATCCAGAGAGAACTCTGATAATAGGAGTAACGTATCTGAGGTTGAATAAACAAAAACAAACAAAACAGATTGAAGTGATCCTTGCCACTAGAATGATGACATAAAAAAACACAGTTTTTTTTGTTTAATATCGTTGACAACTTATGCCACCTTTTATAAAATAAGCCAATTTTTGGTGGATACAAATTCTGCCAATTCATTTAGGACTGTTTTAAGATATTTTAAGGTAGAAGCCCACTCATCATTTTTGAAAAAGTTGGTCATAAATCGCATGACAATGTTATCTGTTTATTATGTAAAATCATGAATCTATTGTCCCATGGCACCATAAAATAGCATTGTTTTCTCTGTGTTACAGTGACGTATTTTGAGAAACTTGTCATAATATTTTTCAAAAATCATGATTTTTAAAACAACTCCATAGAGCATTTTTTGTCACTTTTTAAAACCAAGATTTTTGAAATAATTCAGGAAAACAAAAAGTCATTAACAATTTAATACTAGTAGTATTTTTCAGCCTATGATGTCATCAGCCTACAATGTGAGATGTGGCATAATGTCTCTGCCATAAGAACCTATAGTAAAATCAATATAATACTGCCAAAATGGCCACTATCCACTGAATACAACCATGGTTTTCTTGAAGATTGAGCTGGTGACATTCAACTATTTTTAGGTCAATATTCTTACGGTTTATTCTGGGTATTCATGAGTAGGCTTCTACTTTAATCAAAATATTGATGGATAGATGACACTAATGGCAAAATGAGTAAAAAAAAAAGTACTGTAATCAATGAAATAATATATCTAAACATTTTGCATGAAAAATACTAACTTAAATTTAGATGTGAACAATTATGACCAAAAACAGACAAGAACAAAAATGTCATCATAAATACGTAAAACATAGCATAACTATTACAACTTTGTTCACTGAGAATCTAGATTAACTGTTCAAGTCAATGTAAAAGTACATGGGGCTGGTAGAATAAGGGTTTAAAAACAAATGGATGGATAGAAACTAACAATGCAATATCTTTTCTACCCAGATAAATGCAATTTTCGGTTTATGAGTGCTTCTATTGGAGATGCATTTCCCATACAGTACTACATGTATGATAATATGATGTAAAAATGTGATTCCCCATTGTCTCTATGGCAACCAGCAAGGACAATCAGTGACTGTTAACTTCACTCACTGAAGCACATTACAAGAAAACCAAATGTGATGAGATACAAACTCATTCGTTTGCCAATCAGCCAATGCTTGGTGACTGGGGCTTGGAACGAATACAAATTTCCTTGAATTACTTAAACTCCTAATTCTAAACCCAAATTAATATAATATCTCTGGTATATCGACTGACCTGCAGAGCCAGAGTAACACCCCATGGTGATAGATGCAATAAGCACTTAGCTCCCAATGTACCAATTTTTCTATGATCATCCGTCTCTGTTGCTGTGACAATAAAACATGACCCTGGAGAAGGATAAGAGAATTTAGTCTCTGTGTTTTACTAAAAAGTGTGGTTATACATGAAGTTAACTGTCACTTCAACAATTGTCCGGAGCAGTAGAGAGGACACTGTTCTCTATTTTTGGAGTACAGACATCCTTGAGGGTGAAGGATTGTATTGACCTCTGCTGCTCGATACAATAACTGCCTGTGTGCCCTCTAACTGAAATGATTTTGTGGAGTTCGTGAGTGGAATACCAACTTGGTCAGCTTGGTTACTGTTTGAGAACAAATTTTTCAAGAAACAAAATAAAAATGTTATGTGACGGTATGAATGCACAAACTAAAATGTTGTGGCCTTTCCTTCATTTTTATACTTATAAAATGTGAATTTCTTTTTACCAAATTGCAAATTCTATAACTATTAATAGTAAGTTTTTTCAAAATCAATAGATAAATGTATGATTTTTCTGATGTATCAATGACGTGCCAGGGGGTTAGCATAACTATGGAATAAATTAATTAAAAAAAAAACGGTCTGACAGTAACTCATCATATTACGTGTAACTTAGAAGGCATACTGATTATTTTAGTGAAAGAAATTAGATTTATGGTTCAGAATTAGAATCCATTTACATTTTGAATTTACATTTTATTTACCAGTAACATAATAAAGATGGCGTCATATTTCAAACTTGCCTGGAAGATCTACACGTAGCTTAGTTTGCATCTGTAAATAAAACACCCACAGATCAAGATTGATTTCATTTTCTGCATTGAGGCGCAACTTCTCATCTGGTGTTGTGATAGCAAAGACATAGTGCTTGCCTTTTACACCAAAACACTTTTCTATCTTGTAGTGGGGCCAAAGTTTGGTTTTACCTGAAATGTAAAAGAGAACAACAACTTCCATTTATTGAACACTATGTCTAAAATTATGATGAAAAATCATTTCATTTGGAAGAAAATTAACGAGAAACGTGACTAAATCCAAAAATCCATTGAATATCAAAGCAATCATGTTCATGGCTTTCAACAAAAATACAATTGTTGATGAAAGATGTAGATATTTAGTAATAAAATCCAAGTTGGTACAAAGCTCCAGTCGCTCAATTCTGGTCATTGGTAGCAATGCCTACATCTGACTGACCACTCATATAAAAATTATGGGAATCATGTTTTTACAGGTTATTTAACTAAAAGAAGATAATCCACTTAAGGTACTTTGGGTGAACTATGGGTTAATCTCTAATGAACTATTGTAGAATACATTATTTTTGCTTGGAATTTATTTTTTTATTCATTTCACATGCAACTCATCAAAAATCAGTGAAAATATATTCTGTACAAAACACTCAAATTGAAAATGCCTTTTCAGCGAATATTAATTCCAGCTAAAACAAAGTATTTTACAGTACTTGTACAATGATGTTACATGCGCAGATACTAAATCTGGAAATGATCAAATAACACTTCAGTTACATCCTGTAAGCACGAGGAAATAAGCATGTGTGCTCACCAAGATTGTTTAGGTGGCGTTTAATTTGGAAATTTGTGTTATACTTCAACTGTCAGTTTACAAAATGCGAAAAAACAAAACAATAGAACAGAAATTTCACTTCTCCATTTTGTTTGGCTAATTGGGTAGCTACAGTATTGTCTTTGGTTAATCAAGTGACTAATTTAATGGTTGTAGCCTACTTTGTCTGCAGGGTCTATGGTGTGACTTACTAAAATTTCACGCTTTTTAATTTATATATATATTTATTCATTCATTCATTCATTCATTCATTCATTCATGAATTAATTTATTTACACATACTCACTCTCGGGAGGGAATGGCAATGCTTACAGGTAAAAGTAATAGTACACAGTTATTACACAACAGATAACAAGGATTTACAAGACAAGGGTATGCAACTCTGGTATCTATGTATTGTTGATATGCTTTGAAAACTAATCTCATTATCTGGGGAGTTCCACATATGCATTAATTCAATCCAATGTGTTTTCATTTTGGACAATCAGACTCCCCTTAGTGTCAAGCATTGACATGACTGCTATACGTTTCATACAAGATCTTTATAGCATATCAAACCATTTCCATACCCTTTTAAAATCCTTGACAATACCCAAATGAAAGGGCATGTCTTCTCTGTGACACAAATCAGATAGAAGATGAGCAACATTTTATGATGGTTGCCCGTTTATATGCCAAACACAGAAACATTCTATTTACAAAAGCAAACATAAACAATGACAACAAACTTTACTTATTAACACTTGTTAAAAATCTTGTTACCTTGAGAAATATCTGTTAATTCCTTAAAGCCAATATTTGCCAATGTATTTTGAACATCTAGCAACATCTATATTTTTAACTTCCAATTTCTAGTATTTTCTGTAATTTACACTTTTTCATGTTTTTTCTGAGTTCTTTTCTTTGCTATGTCATGTAACTTTTTTGACTCATCTTTGTGCATTGCACTTGTATCCATTATCATTATGTATCTATTTCAATGGATGTTGAGTGAATAAATAAATAAATAAATACTAGTACATAAATAAATAAATAAATAAATAAATAAATAAATAAATAAATAAATAAATAAATAAATAAATAAATAAATAAATATATTCACACTGCAACAAAGCAAATAAAATAAATACTGTGGAATACTTTATTTTTGCTATTTTCGTTGAAAGAATGATTCAGTGGAAATAAAATCCAGCGAATATCTATTTTCCTATATTTTACTTTCAACTCGTCAAAAATCAGAGAAAATAAATTCCATACAAAACACCTGAAACGTATATTCAGCAAAAATTAATTCCAGCTAAAATAAAGTATTTTACATTAGATTCACTATTCGCACCTCACTGTAAAAATAATAATACTAACAGAAACAGACAGAAAACTGATTCAATATTCGTCGAAGCCTTCATCATTGACTTCCGAAAAAAAATGTCCTTTGTCGTAACTAAAAAAAAAAAAAACCCTACACACACACAAACAATTGTAAAATCAAAGTAAACCCAAACCTTTGAATCTGTTTGCATTTTCTGGTTTCACTGGTTTCTTTTCGTAATGAATGAGAACACTGTACTCTTTATTCTCAGTCTTGTCGCGTTCTTTCTGGAGAACAAAATATAACTTTTTCCAACTTGAACTTGATTTCTTAAGGGAGAGCAAACCTTTTTGTTTGGTGGCATCGGTAGATTTCTCTAGCCACCCCTGCAAAATGTAGAATGTGAAATGTATAATGCGTATACATGCGACGGAATGTTTACAATAGATTCACCTCGACGTGTCCTTCGAGCATAAAGGAAATCCTCCAACCGAGACGCGGCCCGGTCATTGAAATTGTACACAGAAAACAAAATAAATAAAACACAGCTGATAGTCAATTTAAAACGAAAATGCCATCGCACGACGACGAACGACGGAAGACAATCGATTCCGTTGCAGCACATTTGCTTGCCTCTAAGTCCCCACACAATACAACCACATCAAGTTCACAACATACTCACAAACTCCCAAAATTCCCGACCCCTCCTACCTCATAAACATGACTCCCACCTCCATCTGCCATTTTGAAGCCCCCTAACTCGAAGAATATGTGCAAGGGGCTGCTAATGTCGATTTTTTAAAACTTTCATAGTAAAATTAAAACAAGAATATTAACTGCATATTTGTAATTTATAAATAATATTCTAAAATACACTGAAGGTATTTTATGAAATGGTGTATTTACGTAAATATAATATAAACAGGTCATACCAGTACCACCTAAGCTATTATATTTTCAAACAACTGCGTCGGCCAATGTTTTGAAGACCGCTCTTGAATTATGGACCGGAAAACAGTATTTTTTAAACAGAGGGACGGGATGTTGACATTGCTGTTGATTTATAACAAGTTGAGCTGCTAACACTGTATGTATAATGTGTGTATGTTTTTAAAATTACAACTACTATTTGCGAATAAGCGTAATTGGTGGAATGTGTAGAAATTGTCTGTACTAAACGGGAATGCACTGGCATTCCTGGGGTCCCGGGAAACTAACTGAGAACACGACGAATTGGCATCATAATGTCGCAAATGTTGAACACCCTCATCGGCTCTCACCCCAATGCTTTCTTCAAATGTATACTCACACCATGTTTACAGCCAGCGAATATTTGTTAGTGTGGAAATAGTGCTCGACAACGATACAAAGGTGGCGCTGTTTAAATGCTTGATTTTATATTCATTCACTTTCGGCCATTCATCCTGACACATGCATTTTCCAAGAAGTAGTTTTATTACAGAGTAATGGCAATTGTTTTACTAAACTTAAAATAGAATTATGCTTTAAATTAACTTTATAATTACATTAGTGAAACATTTATTTAGTAAGCCTCTCTGACAGTAACTTGTTGATGATTTTAGGTGTCATATTTTCCATAATAATGTGCGTTATGCGCTATAATTTTATTATAAGTCCCCATCGTGTGACCGATTTCAACATTTAGTTTTTCATATTTTATTTTATATGACATTAACCTTGTGTATGGTTGCGGCATTCATACAATTTTGCCTAAAATAGTATTTCGGTAAGATTTGGTCATCTTTATGTTATTTACCGGTATATTCAAATAAAAAATTGTCAAAATCACAGCTATTAATTGTCACTTTAAGATAGCGTATTTATTTTTATGAATTTACTCATAACTTGTGCATTACAAGCACAACATATTTATATTTATCTACTAATAATTTTCACTACTTGTATTGCATGAGTTAAAGCAGGGGAGTTGTCACCTGCGTATGCGTCAGATGTCTATAGCGTGTCATTGTTTACAAACAAGCGTCTACCCATGAGCCTTTACGTTTATAGTGTGTGTTGTTATCGTCACTTGGGACTCATGCGCATGTGACGACCCTCTCGCTTTAACCTTTTAAACACATGTAGTCAACTTGTTTGCTTCCACAAATTAAAACCCTCACATTTGTTTTACAATTTACCTGTTGATAATAAAAAATTACGTCTATTTGGTTCAAAATCAAAGGGCGGTGGTCGTCGCACCATGAATGCGCGAGATATGGACTCGATCATATCAACAAAGATGCAACTTTGACTGTTGCGCAGATCAGTGAGTATAAACTGAGATGTTACTAAGCTTTATCTTTCTTTGGTGATTTGAAGGTATTGAAACAGTCACTGGTGGTAATTAGTGTATGTTGTGCCTTGGTCAAAACACATATTCATGATTTCCATTAAAAAAGTGCATTGGATTGTAGGAAAATCACTGTTTATTACACAAATGTCGCACATGCGTGGCACGAGGACCACCACCCTTGAACAATAAAAAAAAATTTAGAAAGAAGCCTACTTTTAATATATCATACTTTTTATTGAGACATGTTGAAGTTGAAACAGTTAATAAATTTATAATGTATTACAAATATTATTTATTGTAGGAACTACAATGTTGGATGATAATTTGTCAGAGAATTCTTTGAATCTTCCTGAAGGATGGATTGTTTGTAAATCTGTTAAAAAAAATCCTGATCGTGTATACTACTTTAATATAATTAATGGTGAAAAAAGTTGGGAGCCCCCAAACCAGGATGGAACTAAGGTACAGTTCAGATACACTATAGTCAAAGCATAACCTATCACTGAGCTAACATAAAGTTGGCTTTCAGAACTGTCACATATCTAAATCTAATCTGCCTAAATATTACCTAAAATAAATTCATAAATTTCAATTTGGTTAGTTTTAGGATGGACGCGACAAACACACGTGGAAATTTTCCCAAATTAGTTCATGTAGCTATTTGAAAGTTCGCGTTGTCTACCACAGTTTTGGGTGTTTTGACCTATTTTAAAATCAATAAAGGCCACTAGAGTAAAAGAATATTATCTTGTTGCCTGCTGAAATCCCCACAGAAATCACAATCATTTTAAAGTTCAGATATCCCGTCATTTTATTTGCCTTTTTTTTTGTTCATTTTATAGAAGCTCTGCAAAATATTAAAAATTTGTAGTATTTTTCAAATTGTTCTCATTTTCACTTGTTAGATGCATCAATCAAAGTCATCAACTTAATTAATAAGAGTGAACAATTTATCACAATATTTTGTTTCACTTGTGTTATATTTTTCATTTTCAATAGCGCAAAAAGAAGAAGAAAAAAAGCCACTCAGACACATCATCTGAGTTGAAAAAATCATCACAGTTTGACAAGTCTCCTGGATTTGAAGATAAATCATGGGAATCAACAAGTTCCACAACTGTTGGAGAACTTCTTTTCAGTAGAACCCCGCCTGTGAGGAATAAAGCGAGTCAAATAACAGAATGGTTGAGTGGTCTAGGCTCTCCTGAGTTCAAGAAAAAGTCTGACTCCCAAGATTTTAAAATTAATTCTTTGAGTGGTCTAGAATCTGCCAAGTTCAAGGACAAATTTAAAGTGAATAAACAACAATATGATGCAACCAACGCAAAGCGCAAAAGAAAGTCATGTGACAATTCTCAGTTAACTTATGATTTACCTCAGGCAACTTCTCAGGGCTATGTAAGTAACAACCCTCGTAGTTCACAATTTGTCCATCCAGTCAGTCCACCTGTTAAAAGTAAGAAGCTAAGAACTGCCGAGGCTGAATTACAGAAAGATACAATTTCAGTCAAACCTGTTTCAAACGATTCTTACAAAATAAAACGCCTTTCACAAGAAACTGCAGTAATACCTGTCAAACATTATTCGTCTCATTCCACGGTGAGAAATAATGAAGCAGTAAGTAGTCTAGATCCCAGGAGACGTCAGAACAAGCCTGATTCTTCAATCTGCCATAGAGACAACTCAACAGCCAGCCGAAGTAAGCATGAAATAAATCCTACTTTCAGCACCAGTGAATTTTATCCCTCAATTTGCCAATCTCCTCCAGATGCTTGTGCGACCAACATAACTGCAGAAAATAGTCCAAAAAAGAAAAAGAAGCGTGCATGGAAAAGAAAAAAGAAACGATCAGATTCAGCGGACTTCCAGAAGAAAGTGACATTAAGTAGAAACACAAGTATACCGGTATATCGCGCTACAAGTACTGACAAGTGTATGAAAGACAGTCACACAAAACCAGATGCAAAAACTCAGGAAATTATACAAAGCAAAAAACTAAAACATTGTAGCATGAATGAAACCATTGTACAGTTACATACTTCAGAAAGATTTGCAAGTCAGGATAAAAGAAATAAACTGATTACATCCAAAAATTTGAAACCTTCAAGAAGATCAAACACTACAAGTGTAGATAGTTCAATTACTCGTTCAGATCAGATAAATAACAATAAAAGCAGCGATGCTGTAAAGAGTCCAAAGAAGGCTCAAATGCCTAATATAGAGAAACATAGTCATGCATTTGAAAAGAGTGCTATTAAAAAACGTGTGGTTTGTGATGTGAAACCAATCATGATTTCTGAATGCAAAACCCCAAAGTCCAGGGAAAGAAGTAGAACATGTGTATCTCCAGACTCAACATTTCAAGAAAAGAAGCCAAGCAGTGTTGTGGAAAAAAGTGAGTCTACGCCTGTTGTCGTATCATCTACATGTATAAGAAAGGAATCCAATGAAGTGAATAAAAACGATAAAAGAGATTCCGAGTCCGATAGCCAGATGGATGTTTCTACAGAAAGTGCTCCACTTAGTTATTTTGCTGGTCCCAATTTGAATGATTTTAGTGAAGTTGTTGATATGGATGTTGATAATGAAGATCATCTTATGAGTCAGGTAGGTACAAGTTTAATCTGCCGTGCAGTGTAATTTATACTGCAAACATTCAACTCACCAGATACTATGGAATACTTTATTTTCGCTTGGAATTAATTTTCGCTATTTTCGCTGAAGGAATGATTCAGTGAAAATAAAATCCAGCGAATATACCTTTTTTCCTATCTTTTACATTCAACTCGCCAAAAATCAGTGAAAATAAATTCCATATAACAACCTAAAAATCGTTTTCAGCAAAAATAAATTGCAGTGAAAATAAAGTATTTTACAGTATACATGACTTTTGTGACTAAAAAAATCTGGTGAACTCAATTTAAGACATGTAACGCAGTTGCAGGGTTTCTTGTTTTGGCCAAAAACACAAAAAGTATCTTATTTCGGTTGATCTTGCAGAAATTGTTTTACTGTAAAACACTTTATTTTAGCTGGAATTAATTTTCGCTGAAAAGACTTTTTAGGTGCTTTGTATGGAATTTATTTTCACTGATTTCTGACGAGTTGACTGTAAAACATAGGAAAACTGGATTTTATTTTCACTGAATCATTCCTTCAGCCAAAATATTTTACTGAATCTAAATTGCAAATTAAAGTTTTGAAAACATGGCCTGCGGTAAGCTGCCATGGATACCGGTAGCCAAAATGAATGGAGAAAAAAGAGTGTCAGCTGGTAATGTGTTAAGAAACTGA
Organism: Saccoglossus kowalevskii; assembly: GCF_978046115.1. Lineage (NCBI taxonomy): Eukaryota > Metazoa > Hemichordata > Enteropneusta > Harrimaniidae > Saccoglossus > Saccoglossus kowalevskii. Next base: position 25,465,994 of record NC_140657.1, read on the forward strand.
CACTTAAATCTCATCAATATCAAGATGAAAATAATAAAAAAAAAATTCAAAATGCATTCTCAAACTATAAATATTTTTGGAATAAAAAAAAAATGTTAAAAAATTCTGAAACTGTTGGACCTTACTTTCTATGAAGGCAAATAAAACCCCAAAAAGCTAAATATCACCCTCCCAATCCGTATCATTTATTATAACCTTTTCATGACCAGTTCCCTCTTTTCATTACAAAATAGCCCTGTTTATAGTCAAGCCAACAATAGACAAATTTTTTTAGTAAAAACTGAAAATTGACTCAAATTTTGTATGTTGGCTCCAAAATTATGGTTAATTTCCAGAAATATTGAAGAATATCTTGTGGTGAAAAGTTTAATCATACTTATAATTATAAGCAGTACTATGTTTAGGAGAGCCATTTTATCTCCCACACCATTATCTAAAGTGAGGCCTGAACAGGTTATATTTTTTGTAAAAAGTTATTACATATCTTTGTATTGAAGCTTCAAGAAATGAGAGAAATTATAAAAATTGATGTGAATAAGGTAAGGTGGTATATGTGTTTTTCACAAGTAGATAGATACCTAAAAACTCCTTGAAATAACAGCATGTAAATGTCACTTATTTAATGCTTTTTGATTTAGCTAACTGCAGATTACTTTTTATGATACTTTAAAATTGGTGAAAGCTGCTAGGACCAATAATAATGAATAGAAAATTGTTGTAGGTAATCGTATCCTTGGTAACCATATCCTTGGTAACCGTATCCTTGGTAACCGTATCCTTGGTAATCGTATCCTTGGTAACCATATCCTTGGTGGTAATTGTATCCTTGGTAACCATATCCTTGGTGGTAATCATATCCTTGGTAACCATATCCTTGGTGGTAATTGTATCCTTGGTAACCATATCCTTGGTAATTGTATCCTTTGTAATCATATTTCCTGGTAAATATTCAATATAAACAAGGACATGATTACCAGTACATACCATTTTCTATGTTAACCTTTCGTAGTAGATTTGTTGCTAATTCTATGGTGCACTAAGAAGGACTGTTGACAAACTTAGTTGTTTCATCTACTTGCATGTACATGTACATTATTAGTGCATTAAAGTGACAAGAGTTCAGTTAGAATGATATTACTAGCATCTATTAGATAAACCTTTGTCATGATACAACACAAATGTGTATTTGTAGTGTTTGTGTACATTAACATTCACTTGATCATGTTTTTATCTAGTAGGTCTGTGCATGGTTCAATGTCTTTGTTTATTTTTTAAGATTAAATTCTAGACCTGTGTATGGCATGAATATTATCAAGGTTAGGAGGTAGAGCCAAAACAATTCTTGAATGCTCATTGCCAATTCAAGACAGCGTTGGTATAAATTTCTTTTCCATACCAGTCAGGTCTCTTGTGGTCTCCAACCCACCTGGCATATACAGTGTACCATACTTTGCCTACCATTCCTGATTTCAGTTCTTACGATTTATTGTTTTTTTTTAATAAAAGTAAAATTTGTAAATTTGTTTGCTTATATGTATGGCAATGATATGCTTTGATCTAGTTCTTCGAGGGCTAGCCATTGAAAGAAAGTCAGGGATTTTTTAAAACAAGGGAACATGGCCATGCGCCCCCTTATTCCGGGGAACAGATCCTCTGGCAACCATAAAAGTCTGATTGACCAGGGATCCGTAGAATGCTTCATTTTAACTCAGAATTATCAAAAACTCCACACCCTGGTAGGGAGAACCCTATTTCTCCCACTTGGTGGCGCCGCTAAATTGCAGTGCTCCGTCTTGCAGTTTTTTCCTAGAAAAAAAACCTGGAGAGTAATCACTCTATTCACCAATCACCCCCCCCCCCTCAAATCAAGACCTGTTGGACCTGTTCTAATACGTACAAGGTGTGTATGGGAATTGAAATCAGTACTTTAGGCAACTGGAATGCACCTGCATATTTCTCAAAATAAGCATTGTGCGCCCCCTAATTGTGTCATTATTCTGCATCATATTGTGGCCATCAAGAAAATTAATACTGCGTCCCTATTCACTACGTTCAATTACCCACCATAGACTCCGGTTAGTCAAAATGACTATTTTGAACTGTAGGCATTAATCAGCCGGTGACGGAGAGATAGAGTTTAGGGCAGGGGAAGCCCCATGACCCCAAGATTCTCTTTCCCTTACGTCACGAATCACTCTTCTTTCATCTCTGCCTCATCGGGAATGATTCTGAGCGGCTCTGCCTGGCTCTTTTGCTTTTTTCTGTCCGGGTTTTTAGCTTGGATTTTTGCCGCTGGGCGGCATTCGACATTCTAACTGGTAGGATAAGTTTTTCTTGTCTTCTTTATTTTTTCACAACAAAGAAAGTAAAACCCTGCGTCACTACGTTAACCATTTGTTGGTTTCGTGGCGGCACCTTTTACTTCTGTATTTCGCTTCCCTCATGAATGTCGTCTTCATTTTTGCTTGATCTACGTATTTACCTGCCTATTTATCTTCGACCTTAAACACAACAAATATGCACATAGCCTCAATAAGTATGTTAATGATTAACCCACATTGCTATCCCACAAGTTCAGTGTCTAGCGGTAACTTGTCGATTCCTGTTGCTCAACTTACAGTTTCACAACATAATTTTAAATTTGCTGCAGTAAAACACTGGAATTTACTTCCAGACTCCCTCAAAAACATCAACAACAGAAACAAATTTAAATATGAAATGAAACATTATTTGCTTTGTTAAATTCCTCGATTACCTCCCATTTCTCTGCAAAAATTTTTTTTTCTTTTTTTCTGCATATAAATTCGTTGTACCAGTAGTTCGTTTATATTATTATTACACATAATATTTTAGTCATATTTACATCTAAATCATATAGATTACCTTTTAATTTTCCATATGTAAATAGTAATTTTCCTTTCCTTTACTAGTAAATTGTAAATTTCAACTTGACAGTCTGGGCCATGGACTGGACTAGTCCATAAAGACTATTTCCATGGTCCACGCCGGAATTACTACTATTGTATTTTGTTTATAAGTTCTGTTATAATGGTCATTCTGGTGAAATAAATAAATAATTAATTAAATAATTAATTTAGAAATGAATAGATGTAATGACAGCTCCATGACTCGCTGCTGTTTTTTGGCCTACTCGTTTTTGAGTAGTGGTTATATTCAGAATTTACCAGCATAGAACCTACATCCGATATGCTTTTTCGCCATGGCTGCGTGCCAGATTTGGGGTCTTTGCCTTGAAGGCCTGCGTTTTTCACTGTTCTGAGGCCTGAGATATTTTTTTTTTCAGAGCCGTCAAAATCGCTGGGACTGACTCAGTCACTCGTTTTTTCACAGCAAGGTTGCATGTTCAGTAAAAATCGGTTAAAGTGAGTTGCATGTTTGGCATGAGTGGAAAGTCCTCACACTCGGCTACCGGTGCTTCGCGTACTGGGACGTCGAGTAGGAGGTACGACAGTGGAGGTAGCAATATTTTTTCGGTCTCCCCTTGCTGATCGGAGGGCATCCTCACAGTCTGTGTTTTCAGGCGGTGGTTTATCCGATTTTACCGGCTACAGCGAGGCTGTGCCCCTGGAGGTTTTTTGTGGATCCTTCCTCACACGGCGCCGGGTTTGCCTCCAAGTTGAGGGCTTTGGTCGAAGGACTGTCGGGGCAAATTGCGTCCCTGGCAGGCCGGGTAAATCAGACGCAGTCGGAGCGAGCTGTCTCCACTGTGGCCTCCGGTGGGCAAACAGGAAGAAACACGAAAGCATGTTTGCATTCAAACACGTCTCTTCCAGGGGAACCCTCGTTCCCAGCCCCGGCTCTCCCACTAACTTGGGTCAGGCCGAGGCTCAGGCTAATTGCACCGAGCCTCCTCTGGAGCCTCGGGCACTGAATGCCAACGGGGTGCTGGCAGCCAAGCCTCCGATCTCGGGCAGGACTTTCAAGGCAGGGCACACGTTGCACCCCCCTACTTTCAGGCAGCCAGGGTTCGTTGCATGGTAATGGTACAACAGTAACGAATTTACTTTTGTGTACGGTCTCCGCTGTGTGTTTTGACTCCCTTCCTACCGACCCACGGGCGTTCCCAGAGGGAACCGGCCATGTTATGAGACGCACAGTCGAACACGCTCTCTCTCACCAATTTAAAGTGAAAAGGAGACACGCTTCGCTCGCTTCGAATACAGTCTGTACCTCGGGCGATTCCTCAGAGTCTTCTATTCGTAACATCTCGGTGAGCCACGCTTTTGGGGTGATACAGAGTTCCATCGATCTTAGTGATATGATGTAAATACCCCCACCTCTGATCCTAGACGACCACTTTCAGTTACTTCGACGCTTATGGGATCAATCTAAGATGCATGTGACGGATTTCTATCCTTATCCAATGCTTATTTCAAGAAATGCATCAATGCATTTCAATCCTTATACTTACCTTAATTTTGAAGAAATTTTAATAGCACAGCCCTTCTAATTACTCACATAAGGAGAGTTTTAAGGAGAGCCATTTTCAAGCTCACCAGCCATTTTCTAAAGATAAGTCATTTTCTTCTGGTGTTTAATATATCGTAATTTAAAATTAACAATAAAAAATAAAAAAATTAGCTGTTTTTTTTTTTTGCCACTAATTATTTGTCATTCTAATTTTAGTTTTGAGTTTTAGCTTTTTTTATTAAATGCCCATTTTTTTGACATGTGGTGCCTTGTTCTATTTCACAGAAATATGGCAAACTCACAGCCTTGAATATGATTGACAGTACAACTACATGTAGCTCTTCCATAGAACAGGTATTACGACTTTAATTATGTAGTATATATCCTACTTAAGCCACCATTCACTGAACACTTTTGTTATTTATTAATTTCAGTTATTTCATAACCTGACCCATATTTTGCATTTGTTGACTGGCAGCCATGTTGATCTTTGACTATTTCTTTAAGATGTGAAATTGATCAATTGTTTTTACTTTTGGTTCAGTACTATGTTGATTTTTTTTTCTTAAATTAAAAGCTTTGATTTATGAATAATCACATAAGTTTAAATTATTGCTGTCCTTACCATCAGAATTATTTCTTTGTCTTTTCATATTACAGAATATGTTGTATGTGGTGCTTGATACAAACGTCTTGATCAATCATTTAAAATTCTTGGAAGAATTCAAGGACCAAGACATCAAAGGTAAAATTTCATATAATAGCTGTGTTTGAAATTATTTCTTCACCTGTATGTGCACCGAATACAGGCAACTTCCGGTTGGCCTGGTAAAAATTAAAACTTGCATACCTGTACCTGTTGGTCTGGTAACATTTTTTTTATGGTCTGCTTCAATGACAATTTTGAAAATGCAAGGTTGAAATTATATTATTGAAAATGTAGAATGCGATTTTTCTCTGCTGGCAGTTTAAAATTATAATAAATTTAAATTATTTGCTTTGTCAGTCTAGAGAATGTTGAAGGTTTGCAGTGCTCACTTGGAATGGAAAAAATATTTTTTAAGCCAGGCCGGTAACTTTCTGGCAGGGCTGGTAGAATTTGAATGTTACCTGCTCTGGTGTCTCATACACAATTTTGAGAAATTTCAAATACTGATTATAGTGAACTATTCAATCTAAGAGAAAATTTATCTCCAGATACTGTGGAAAAAAATATTCACTGACTTTAAATAATACTTTTAAACATATGATACTGCCATCACTTAATCACTGGGTTTTAACTTCTCAAATTTTTGCTAATAAGTGACATCCATGCACATGAGAATGTCATTGTTAAATTAAACAAATATCCATTTGTATGCTACACAAACAATGTTTCAATCAATGATAATTAATGATCCAATGTGCAGTATTAATTAACATGTGGTATTAACATGTGGTTATTAACATGCGGTATTAACATGCGGTATTAACATGCGGTATTAACATGTGGTATTAACATGCGGTATTACGGTATATAACATGCGGTATTAACATGTGGTATTAACATGCGGTATTAACATGCGGTATTAACATGTGGTATTAACATGCGGTATTACGGTATATAACATGCGGTATTAACATGTGGTATTAACATGCGGTATTAACATGCAGCATTAAAGCGAGGGAGTCATCATCTGCGTATGCGTCAGATGGCCATAGCATGTCATTGTTTACAAACAAGCATCTAGCCTTGAGCTTTTGCGTTTTTAGCGTGTGTTATCATCGCTTGGGACTCAATTCCCGCACATGCGCAGGTGACGACCCTCTCTCTTTAACTTAAAGAAAAATATTACAAATTACATGTCTCTCTTTAACTTAAAGAAAAATATTACAAATTACATGTCTTTTTATCTTTATTGTATTCTTCATAGGATGTGGTCGACCAGTGCTTGTCATACCTTGGGTTGTTATGCAGGAACTGGACTCTTTAAAGGTAATATAATTGTATTTATGTACATCACAAACATACTTGTGTAAATAAAACAGTGTGTCTATGGCCAAAATAAGTAATATTTGAAAGATCTAGTACATAATTGCTGCAATTGATGGTTTACATACACTTGTATTGGAGATATGCTTGTAATAGCGTAAATACAATACCTGCATATACCATGGAGAGTCTTTATTGCAACTTTTTACATAATGACTGCAATGGTCGCCATTGAAATTAAACGTCTCAAGAGAGTATTGAAAATGTTTCCCTGGTCATCAAATATGACTGTTTGCAATAACTCACTCTTTATAAAATATCATTTTGAAAATATTGTGTTTTTTTGTTTGGTTTTATTTAATTATTATTAAAATGGAAATTTTGTTAAGGCACACATCTTGTTGAGCATCACTAGTTATAATCATAACTTCATAATCCACTATTTAAATTACGTTATTAAGGATAATCATGAAATATTCTTTGTCAAGCAAAATGGAACCAGCTTGAGGGATGGAAGTTAATAAATTGAAACTTTTACGGGGACATCAATCAATATAACTGACACATGGGAAATGTAAATCATTTACTATTGGTTCTGATGCCACCCTCAAAGTTGAACAAATGAAAGTTTCTTAATGCCAAATTTTGTATAGTACAAACCCCATACATACATGTACCTTTGTGTAAATTTCCAGGCTCTGTATACTGTCAGTTTTTTGTATCCCATATTTTGCATAGTTTTCTAATGCGATTTTGGTGCATATAATACAAAATTAACTTTTATCGCTTCTCACAAATTGAACAACTTGCATTTCCTGTGCATCCTACTTAAAATTCGAAAGGGTAAACAACATAGTGATTCAGTGGCTATGATGTTATGCTTTACCCATAATTCTTTGCTGGTGAATCAATATGGTGGACTACCTAATACTAGTATTGATGTGTAGCTACCTAACATATATGTTGTGGAAGCGTCTCTTATTAACTTCTATGTTCACATTATAATTTGTTGATATTACAGGACAGCAAAAATATAAGGCATGACACGGTAAGTAATATTATGTTGCAAAATATATGAAACACTACAGGCTCTGTGACTGTCAGTACTTGATATTCAAGACTTTCCTCACTTTGGGCCAAATTTAAAAAAATAAATATCATTTTATTTTTCTAAAAACTACATGGAGCATAATTTTCATCTATTGGCAGGATTATAATATAAACCGCAAAGCAAGGGCAGCTGTGAAATTTCTTCATTTGTGTTTTGAAAGCCGACATCCAAGAGTAAAGGGACAATCCATGACTGAGGTAAGATTGTGAGTAAATAGAACAGTCCATGACTGAGGTAAGATTTGTTATGAGTAAAACAGTCTTTATGACTAAGGTATGATTGTGAGTAGAAGGGAAGTCTGTGATTAAGGTGGGATTGTATGCTAGTCTGACTGAGGAAAGATAGCTTGTGACATATTAGGCCAAAAAAAAAAATGAAATATCGACCGAAAAATATGAAATATCGGGTCGCGTTTTTTTTTCCCATATACCTCGGCTATTTACGGTTCCCTTAGTTTTCACGAGTTTAAAAAAAAAAAAAAAATCGGACCAACCAACTCAATTTTTTAATTTTTCGACTTGAGGGCAACATAAGTTGTTGTTTTTTTGGCCTTATGAAAGAGCTGCTGTACCTTTTCTTGTGGTTAAAGGAATGAAATGTTCTAGATATTAGAAGGATGATGACGACAGTGGTAAGATTTTGTGTAAGTGAAAGAACAGCCTGTGAATAAGGTAAGTTTGTAAAAAGGTAACAGGACAGTCTATAACTGTGATACATTTTCTTGTGGTTAAAGGGACAGTTTGTTACTGAAGTTAAATGTTCTAGAGATTAAAATAGACAATTACTTAAAGTAAGGTTGTATGTGAGGAATGGGAAAGTGTATGAGTAAGGTAAGATTGTATGTAAGTACCAGTAAAAGTCCAATTCTGTGTTGTTAAAGAGACAACCTAAATCTGAGGTAAGATTGTTTTTGAGTAGAAAGTGATTTAGATTTGCAGCCTTCACTTCTGATTCCTACATTAGTACATGTACATTGATTCCTACATTAGTACATGTACATTGATTCCTACATTAGTACATGTACATTGATTCCTACATTAGTACATGTACATTGATTCCTACATTAGTACATGTACATTGATTCCTACATTAGTACATGTACATTGATTCCTACATTAGTACATGTACATTGATTCCTACATTAGTACATGTACATTGATTCCTACATTAGTACATGTACATGCTCTGAGAACAGAAATTCTGGAAGAACCATTCAATCTTTTCATGGTTATGTTTATTTTCATTATTTGCTCCTTTCTAAGTAATATATCATCATATAAATATTTACAGCATATTGTATTTCAGGGATCCACTAAGCTACCAACAGTCAATATTGAATCAAATGATGATAGGGTACTACAGTGCTGTATTCTCTATCAACAGAAAGGTAAGGTATCCAATCTTTGACCAAGATATACCACATGCTGTACCACAATTGATTGGTAAAATACACTAATCATTCTTGTTGTTATTTTGGTGGTTTCCATGATCTATGCCATCCCCAAATGTGACTTGGTGATGTCACTGAGCAACTTGGTAATGTCACTGAGCAACTTGGTAATGTCACTGAGCAACTTGGTGATGTCACTGAGCAACTTGGTAATTTCACTGAGCAACTTGGTAATGTCACTGAGCAACTTGGTAATGTCACTGAGCAACTTGGTAATGTCACTGAGCAACTTGGTAATGTCACTGAGCAACTTGGTGTTGTCACAGAGCAACTTGGTGATGTCACTGAGCAACTTGGTGATGTCACTGAGCAACTTGGTGATGTCACTGAGCAACTTGGTGATGTCACTGAGCAACTTGGTAATGTCACTGAGCAACTTGGTAATGTCACTGAGCAACTTGGTAATGTCACTGAGCAACTTGGTGATGTCACTGAGCAACTTGGTGATGTCACTGAGCAACTTGGTAATGTCACTGAGCAACTTGGTAATGTCACTGAGCAACTTGGTAATGTCACTGAGCAACTTGGTAATGTCACTGAGCAACTTGGTAATGTCACTGAGCAACTTGGTGATGTCACTGAGCAACTTGGTGATGTCACTGAGCAACTTGGTAATGTCACTGAGCAACTTGGTAATGTCACTGAGCAACTTGGTAATGTCACTGATCAACTTGGTGATGTCACAGAGCAACTTGGTGATGTCTCTGAACAACTTAGTGATGTCTCTGAACAACTTAGTGATGTTACTGAGCAACTTGGTAATGTCACTGAGCAACTTGGTGATGTCACTGAGCAACTTGGTAATGTCACTGAGCAACTTGGTGATGTCACTGAGCAACTTGGTGATGTCACTGAGCAACTTGGTGATGTCACTGAGCAACTTGGTAATGTCACTGAGCAACTTGGTAATGTCACTGAGCAACTTGGTGATGTCTCTGAACAACTTAGTGATGTCTCTGAACAACTTAGTGATGTTACTGAGCAACTTGGTAATGTCACTGAGCAACTTGGTGATGTCACTGAGCAACTTGGTAATGTCACTGAGCAACTTGGTGATGTCACTGAGCAACTTGGTGATATGTCACTGAGCAACTTGGTGATGTCACAGAGCAACTTGGTGATGTCTCTGAACAACTTAGTGATGTCTCTGAACAACTTAGTGATGTTACTGAGCAACTTGGTAATGTCACTGAGCAACTTGGTGATGTCACTGAGCAACTTGGTAATGTCACTGAGCAACTTGGTAATGTCACTGAGCAACTTGGTGATGTCACTGAGCAACTTGGTGATGTCACTGAGCAACTTGGTGATGTCACTGAGCAACTTGGTAATGTCACTGAGCAACTTGGTAATGTCACTGAGCAACTTGGTAATGTCACTGAGCAACTTGGTAATGTCACTGAGCAACTTGGTAATGTCACTGAGCAACTTGGTGATGTCACAGAGCAACTTGGTGATGTCTCTGAACAACTTGGTAATGTCACTGAGCAACTTGGTAATGTCACTGAACAACTTAGTGATGTCTCTGAACAACTTAGTGATGTTACTGAGCAACTTGGTAATGTCACTGAGCAACTTGGTGATGTCACTGAGCAACTTGGTGATGTCACTGAGCAACTTGGTAATGTCACTGAGCAACTTGGTAATGTCACTGAGCAACTTGGTAATGTCACTGAGCAACTTGGTGATGTCACTGAGCAACTTGGTAATGTCACTGAGCAACTTGGTAATGTCACTGAGCAACTTGGTGATGTCACAGAGCAACTTGGTGATGTCTCTGAACAACTTAGTGATGTCTCTGAACAACTTAGTGATGTTACTGAGCAACTTGGTAATGTCACTGAGCAACTTGGTGATGTCACTGAGCAACTTGGTGATATGTCACTGAGCAACTTGGTGATGTCACTGAGCAACTTGGTAATGTCACTGAGCAACTTGGTAATGTCACTGAGCAACTTGGTGATGTCACAGAGCAACTTGATGATGTCACAGAGCAACTTGGTGATGTCTCTGAACAACTTGGTGATGTCACTGAGCAACTTGGTAATGTCACTGTGCAACTTGGTGATATGTCACTGAACAACTTGGTGATATGTCACTGAGCAACTTGGTAATGTCACTGAGCAACTTGGTGTTGTCACTGAGCAACTTGGTGATGTCACTGAACAACTTGGTGATATGTCACTGAGTAACTTGGTAATGTCACTGTGCAACTTGGTAATGTCACTGAGCAACTTAGTAATGTCACTGTGCAACTTGGTAATGTCACTGTGCAACTTGGTGATGTCACTGAGCAACTTGGTGATATGTCACTGAGCAACTTGGTAATGTCACTGAGCAACTTGGTGATATGTCACTGAGCAACTTGGTGATATGTCACTGAGTAACTTGGTAATGTCACTGAGTAACTTGGTAATGTCACTGAGCAGCTTGGTAATGTCACTGAGCAACTTGGTAATGTCACTGAGCAACTTGGTAATGTCACTGTGCAACTTGGTGTTGTCACTGAGCAACTTGGTGATGTCACTGAGCAACTAGGTGATATGTCACTGAGCAACTAGGTGATATGTCACTGAGCAACTTGGTGATATGTCACTGTGCAACTTGGTGATGTCACTGAACAACTTGGTGATATGTCACTGAACAACTTGGTGATATGTCACTGAGCAACTTGGTGATATGTCACTGAGTAACTTGGTGATATGTCACTGAGCAACTTGGTAATGTCACTGAGCAACTTGGTGATATGTCACTGAGCAACTTGGTGATATGTCACTGAGTAACTTGGTAATGTCACTGAGCAACTTGGTAATGTCACTGAGCAACTTGGTGATGTCACAGAGCAACTTGGTGATGTCTCTGAACAACTTAGTGATGTCTCTGAACAACTTAGTGATGTTACTGAGCAACTTGGTAATGTCACTGAGCAACTTGGTGATGTCACTGAGCAACTTGGTAATGTCACTGAGCAACTTGGTAATGTCACTGAGCAACTTGGTGATGTCACTGAGCAACTTGGTGATGTCACTGAGCAACTTGGTGATGTCACTGAGCAACTTGGTAATGTCACTGAGCAACTTGGTAATGTCACTGAGCAACTTGGTAATGTCACTGAGCAACTTGGTGATGTCACAGAGCAACTTGGTGATGTCTCTGAACAACTTGGTAATGTCACTGAGCAACTTGGTAATGTCACTGAACAACTTAGTGATGTCTCTGAGCAACTTAGTGATGTTACTGAGCAACTTGGTGATGTCACTGAGCAACTTGGTAATGTCACTGAGCAACTTGGTAATGTCACTGAGCAACTTGGTAATGTCACTGAGCAACTTGGTGATGTCACTGAGCAACTTGGTGATGTCACTGAGCAACTTGGTAATGTCACTGAGCAACTTGGTGATGTCACAGAGCAACTTGGTGATGTCTCTGAACAACTTAGTGATGTCTCTGAACAACTTAGTGATGTTACTGAGCAACTTGGTAATGTCACTGAGCAACTTGGTGATGTCACTGAGCAACTTGGTGATATGTCCTGAGCAACTTGGTGATGTCACTGAGCAACTTGGTAATGTCACTGAGCAACTTGGTAATGTCACTGAGCAACTTGGTGATGTCACAGAGCAACTTGATGATGTCACAGAGCAACTTGGTGATGTCTCTGAACAACTTAGAGATGTTACTGAGCAACTTGGTAATGTCACTGAGCAACTTGGTGATGTCACTGAGCAACTTGGTGATATGTCACTGAGCAACTTGGTGATGTCACTGAGCAACTTGGTAATGTCACTGTGCAACTTGGTGATATGTCACTGAACAACTTGGTGATATGTCACTGAGCAACTTGGTAATGTCACTGAGCAACTTGGTGTTGTCACTGAGCAACTTGGTGATGTCACTGAACAACTTGGTGATATGTCACTGAGTAACTTGGTAATGTCACTGTGCAACTTGGTAATGTCACTGAGCAACTTGGTAATGTCACTGTGCAACTTGGTAATGTCACTGTGCAACTTGGTGATGTCACTGAGCAACTTGGTGATATGTCACTGAGCAACTTGGTAATGTCACTGAGCAACTTGGTGATATGTCACTGAGCAACTTGGTGATATGTCACTGAGTAACTTGGTAATATCACTGAGTAACTTGGTAATGTCACTGAGCAGCTTGGTAATGTCACTGAGCAACTTGGTAATGTCACTGAGCAACTTGGTAATGTCACTGTGCAACTTGGTGTTGTCACTGAGCAACTTGGTGATGTCACTGAGCAACTAGGTGATATGTCACTGAGCAACTAGGTGATATGTCACTGAGCAACTTGGTGATATGTCACTGTGCAACTTGGTGATATGTCACTGTGCAACTTGGTGATGTCACTGAACAACTTGGTGATATGTCACTGAACAACTTGGTGATATGTCACTGAGCAACTTGGTGATATGTCACTGAGTAACTTGGTGATATGTCACTGAGCAACTTGGTAATGTCACTGAGCAACTTGGTGATATGTCACTGAGCAACTTGGTGATATGTCACTGTGCAACTTGGTGATGTCACTGAGCAACTTGGTGATATGTCACTGAGCAACTTGGTGATATGTCACTGAGTAACTTGGTAATGTCACTGAGCAACTTGGTGATATGTCACTGAGTAACTTGGTGATATGTCACTGAGCAACTTGGTGATATGTCACTGAGTAACTTGGTGATATGTCACTGAGCAACTTGGTGATATGTCACTGAGCAACTTGGTGATATGTCACTGAGTAACTTGGTAATGTCACTGAGCAACTTGGTGATATGTCACTGAGTAACTTGGTGATATGTCACTGAGCAACTTGGTGATATGTCACTGAGTAACTTGGTAATGTCACTGAGCAACTTGGTGATATGTCACTGAGTAACTTGGTGATATGTCACTGAGCAACTTGGTGATATGTCACTGAGCAACTTGGCAATGTCACTGAGCAACTTGGCCATGTCACTGATCAACTTGGTGATGTCACTGAGCAACTTACTATTGTCACTGAGCAATTTGTTAATGTCGATAAAAAAATGGTAAGAATTATTTCTTTTTTTCAAATAGTTGATGCAGAGGTGATATTATTCACTAATGATAAGAACCTGTGTAATAAAGCAATATCTTCTGATGTGCAAGCATTTACTAAAGAGGTATGGTAAACGGTTTAATTTTCAGTGTCAGGAAACTAACAACAATAGTGCTTTGTCATTCAAGAAGATCTTCAGTTTTAATAAACAAGTGCCGTATGCCAACTTGTTTTTGATGATCTAATATTTTTCTAAGAATTACATTCAAGAATTGCATTTCCCAGTACTTTGCGGTGTCACATGGGCTGAATGAAAACCACACCCAAATAACAGTTAATTTTAAACACTGGGCTTTATTTTTTCTGTGGGTAACTGTCACTGTCTTGTTTCACTCACTGTCAAGCATTAATAAATCACTGTATTTGCTCTAATAGAAGCGCATACAAGCCAATAGTTACATATACAGTATACTGCATTATCAAAATATGATTTATTTTGACCATAGATACATCTTTGTCATTCACAGCGCATTGTGCTTCTAATAGAGTAATATGGTGCATCATTTTATTATTGGTAAAGTGAACACATCATATAAGCAACGCTATTCAAAATTTATTCTGCAGAGTTTGTTGAAAGGAATTAGAGAGCTGTTTGGAGTGGATATTGTGTCTCCTGTCAGGATTAAGAAGAGTAACACTAATGCTAATCAATCAAAGACATCCACGCAGGATACAAAGTCTGCAAAGCTAAATACAGCACAAACAAAGGAACAAAAACTTAAAGAGTTCGTAAGTTTTACATAACATTTTGTAGATATTTGTATAACTGTTTTGGGGAAATTTCTGTAAGTAGTAAAATAAAATAAATTTTGTGTGATACAAAGTATTGTGAATTTTACAAGTTACAGGTTTTTTTCTAGGAAATAAATGCAAGTGGAAGCGCTGCAATTCAGCGGTGCAACCAAGTGGGGAGATAGGGTTCTCCCTACCAGGGTGTGAAGTTTTTGATAATTCTAAGTTAAAATGGAGCATTCTATGGCTTCCGTAGTGCCAAAATTACTATCAGACAGGTCACAGTTGAAGACTGTGGCCACATGTGATCCCTGGTCAATCAAAATTTGATGGTTGCCAGAGGATCTGCTCCCCAGGGTAAGGGGGTGCATAGCCATGGCATGAGGGCGCTGCGCCCCTGTTCCCTTGTTTAAAAAAATCCCTGAGTTAAGAGTACACCTGGAAGTACTGTTATAGCAGTGCTTGAACATTCCAGGGTTATTTAGACTGGGGTTACAGTGATTTTCGTCAAAGCAGTAAATATACAGTATCATTGTATATACAATAGACTTTGAGTGGTTTACTGTAAAATACTTTATTTTCGCTTGGAATTAATATTCACTAATTTTACTTAAAGAATGATTCAGTGAAAATAAAATCCAGTGAATATACCTTTTTTCCTATATTTGACATTCAACTCATCAAAAACCAGTGAAAGTAAAATTCCATACAAAACAGCCAAAATATCTTTTCAGCGAAAATTAATTCCAGCTAAAATAAAGTATTCTACTGTAATCAATTTACCATTACTAGTATGTTACATCTAGAAACAAAATATTTCTTGCCAATAGTTTCTTGTCCTTGCTTTAATTATAAATATATATATCATAGTTTTGTTTTAGGTATTTTGTAAGAATTTTGGAAAAGATGAAAGAAAAATGAAAATGAAAGCAATATTGTAATGACAATATTAAATTAAAAAAAAACTAAAAAACACGCACGCATTCTGAGTTCTCCCAAAAACATTGAGTCTCTACTTTATAATTGTGGATAACAATATTAGCTTAATTAATATAAAAATTAATATAATGACAAAATTTACATATTGTATTGTCATGCAAATTAGCTGATACATGTATGCTATGCTGTTTTCCTGGGAGGATGCTTAAAAACAAAATTAATCAGAAATACTTTGTTTTGCTGGACCTTACTAAGCAATTTTCTGACCCTCCTGTTCACAGGCGGATGATATACTATGCAAATTGAAGGCGAGGCTACGTGAAGCGTTATCTGTTGTCTTGGAAACAGAGATGAAGAATGCTTTTGGTGACATATGGTAAGATGAACCTGTGTAAAATTAACTATTAATTTGAGTGTTTGCATGCATCAACTGTATTTGGTGTTTTTGTAAAAATTACATGTTCACCAGATTCCTGAAACAGCAACCTTATTATTAGTCATTGTTTGACAAAATTTGAAAATGGGGTCACCTCAGTGTTCGTCCACACCTGTGTTTCAAGCATGCCTGTACCTATTATGTTCAAACTTCACAAAAACACACACGCACATCATATCATACATATACACATGCATTTGTTCCTTGATAGCTGAATGGTGGCCACTTTAATTTTAAAAATGTGTCAAAATTAAGCATTTCTGCCATTTCAGAACAAGATTTTGATCGTGCTTGTACAGATATTCAAACTTGGTAAATACATTGAACATAATAGGAACTTGATGCATGTCATTTTGTTTTCGCATCAGATTCAAAATGACCAACTGACTGGTGGGCATTTTGTTTATACATGTTTGGATGCTTTGCTGAATGAGAGGTTAAAACAAATAAATGACAAAGCCAAAAAACATTAGGATACCTTGTTTTTATTTTCCCAATTTTGTTATTTTCATTTTGAATGCAAATTACATATTTTTAAGGTTTATAATTCAAAAATAAATCAGAATTTTTCATTGACTGCAAGATCTCAAATAATGCCTGAAAGATGCAAATCTGTGGCAAAAATCAAATAATTTTATTCTGAGATTAAATTCTCTTTTCAAAGTGTTGTGACATGTCACTGAGATACTAATCAGAATTGAGTATGTGTGCAGCACATTATGAAGTGCGAAAATACCTGAACATTTTTTTTCTGTTTATTCAACCCCATGCAATTTTTTGACACTGCTATTAGCTTTTTCTTGTTTTTACGTTTGATTTCACGCATAACTCAGGATCTGTAGTGAACAGAAAATGGTCGTCATTTAGTTAAATTGTCATGTAGAAAAAGTGTATTTGCCTTTAACATAAAATAACTTTACTGATTTCTTTTTCATTGCAGGCTGTCAATAGTTCTAATAAAACCCCCATGGACAATGAAAGATCTAATAGATTGTTACAATAAGTGAGTTATTTATCAGCCAACACAGTTAATAACACATTGATAAACGCGAGGGAGTCGTCACCTGTGCATGCGTCAGATGGCCATAACATGTCGTTGTTTACAAACACGTGTCTACCCATGAGCCTTTGCGTTTTTAGCGTGTTTTGTTATTGTTGCCTGGGACTCAATTCCTGCCTGTGTGCAGGTGACGATCCTCCCGCTTTAACAGTCCTTGATATATTCTGCAAAATTTTTAAATTTAAAAATAGCAAAAGTCCTGAAAAATGAAAAAAAATGAATGGTTTACTCTATAATTATATATTATCACATTCATTATGAAAATTCATCATGCGATAAAGCCATGTCATATTTGTATATACAAATGTACCAAAAACTTACATGATTTTGACTTGTCATACATGTGTTATGATTCCTCTTTATTTTGTTTCAGACACTGGATAGCAGTTTTTGGTTTAATTGTAAAAAGAAACGTTAAAGAATACTTGGAAGTTTTACTGGAACATTATAAAACTAGAGCAGGTACAGTGATCACTTAAAATTTGACATAATAAATGTTTCTTTTGTACTTTTATAAAAATTGAGTACAATATACCGGTAATAAGATGAAGTAGGTTACATTTATCTATGGTTGAAGTAAAATTAGTATATTAGGAATAGATTAGGTGAAGTTGGTAGATTATCTATGGTTGAAGTAAAATTAGTAGATTAGGAATAGATTAGGTGAAGTTGGTAGATTATCTATGGTTGAAGTAAAATTAGTAGATAGGAATAGATTAGGTGAAGTTGGTAGGTTATCTATGGTTGAAGTAAAATTAGTATATCAGGAATAGATTAGGTGAAGTTGGTAGGTTATCTATGGTTGAAGTAAAATTACTATATCAGGAATTGATTAGGTGAAGTTGGTAGATTATCTATATGGTTGAAGTAAAATTAGTATATTAGGAATAGATTAGGTGAAGTTGGTAGATTATCTATGGTTGAAGTAAAATTAGTATATCAGGAATAGATTAGGTGAAGTTGGTAGATTATCTATGGTTGAAGTAAAATTAGTATATCAGGAATAGATTAGGTGAAGTTGGTAGATTATCTATGGTTGAAGTAAAATTAGTATATTAGGAATAGATTAGGTGAAGTTGGTAGATTATCTATGGTTGAAGTAAAATTAGTATATCAGGAATAGATTAGGTGAAGTTGGTAGATTATCTATGGTTGAAGTAAAATTAGTATATCAGGAATAGATTAGGTGAAGTTGGTAGATTATCTATGGTTGAAGTAAAATTAGTATATTACGAATAGATTAGGTGAAGTTGGTAGATTATCTAAGGTTGAAGTAAAATTAGTATATCAGGAATAGATTAGGTGAAGTTGGTAGATTATCTATGGTTGAAGTAAAATTAGTATATTAGGAATAGATTAGGTGAAGTTGGTAGATTATCTATGGTTGAAGTAAAATTAGTATATCAGGAATAGATTAGGTGAAGTTGGTAGGTTATCTATGGTTGAAGTAAAATTAGTATATTAGGAATAGATTAGGTGAAGTTGGTAGATTATCTATGGTTGAAGTAAAATTAGTATTGGTAGGTTGGTAGGTTATCTATGGTTGAAGTAAAATTAGTATATCAGGAATAGATTAGGTGAAGTTGGTAGGTTATCTATGGTTGAAGTAAAATTAGTATATTAGGAATAGATTAGGTGAAGTTGGTAGATTATCTATGGTTGAAGTAAAATTAGTATATTAGGAATAGATTAGGTGAAGTTGGTAGGTTATCTATGGTTGAAGTAAAATTAGTATATTAGGAATAGATAAGGTGAAGTTGGTAGATTATTTATGGTTGAAGTAAAATTAGTATATCAGGAATAGATTAAGTGAAGTTGGTAGATTATCTATGGTTGAAGTAAAATTAGTAGATTAGGAATAGATTAGGTGAAGTTGGTAGATTATCTATGGTTGAAGTAAAATTAGTAGATTAGGAATAGATTAGGTGAAGTTGGTAGGTTATCTATGGTTGAAGTAAAATTAGTATATTAGGAATAGATTAGGTGAAGTTGGTAGGTTATCTATGGTTGAAGTAAAATTAGTATATCAGGAATAGATTAGGTGAAGTTGGTAGGTTATCTATGGTTGAAGTAAAATTAGTAGATTAGGAATAGATTAAGTGAAGTTGGTAGATTATCTATGGTTGAAGTAAAATTAGTATATTATGAATAGATTAGGTGAAGTTGGTAGGTTATCTATGGTTGAAGTAAAATTAGTAGATTAGGAATAGATTAGGTGAAGTTGGTAGGTTATCTAAGGTTGAAGTAAAATTAGTATATCAGGAATAGATTAGGTGAAGTTGGTAGATTATCTATGGTTGAAGTAAAATTAGTAGATTAGGAATAGATTAGGTGAAGTTGGTAGATTATCTATGGTTGAAGTAAAATTAGTAGATTGGGAATAGATTAGGTGAAGTTGGTAGATTATCTTTGGTTGAAGTAAAATTAGTAGATTAGGAATAGATTAGGTGAAGTTGGTAGGTTATCTATGGTTGAAGTAAAATTAGTAGATTAGGAATAGATTAGTTGAAGTTGGTAGGTTATCTATGGTTGAAGTAAAATTAGTAGATTAGGAATAGATTAGGTGAAGTTGGTAGGTTATCTATGGTTGAAGTAAAATTAGTATATTAGGAATAGATTAGGTGAAGTTGGTAGGTTATCTATATGGTTGAAGTAAAATTAGTATATTAGGAATTGATTAGGTGAAGTTGGTAGATTATCTATATGGTTGAAGTAAAATTAGTATATTAGGAATAGATAAGGTGAAGTTGGTAGATTATCTATGGTTGAAGTAAAATTAGTAGATTAGGAATAGATTAGTTGAAGTTGGTAGGTTATCTATGGTTGAAGTAAAATTAGTAGATTAGGAATAGATTAGTTGAAGTTGGTAGGTTATCTATGGTTGAAGTAAAATTAGTAGATTAGGAATAGATTAGGTGAAGTTGGTAGGTTATCTATGGTTGAAGTAAAATTAGTAGATTAGGAATAGATTAGGTGAAGTTGGTAGGTTATCTATGGTTGAAGTAAAATTAGTATATTAGGAATAGATAAGGTGAAGTTGGTGATAAAGTTTAATTTGAATTGTGGTGTATAGAATTAATACTTTTATAATACATGTATTTGTGTAATTCAGGTTTTGGGTTGAGTGTACGCCAAGCTATACATGTTGTTTATAATGGTTTACAGTTCTTGAAAGCATTTCATAACCATGATAGGTAAGTCAGTGTTAAATTATTTTATCTTGTATTATAAGTTGTTATAATATTTTAGTCTTCATTCAGAAAATGATAACTTATGGTTTGACCTGTCTGTTTGTCTGTATGTTCCCTGTATCTTAGACATGCCTGTACTGACCACATTCAAACTTCACACATTTGAGTTTGGAGCTAACTTAATACTCATTTCTTTTTTGTGTTGTAGTTACGATGGTAAAATAAGTGATGCAGTAGACGTGATACAAAGTTTGCATGATAAATGCACGCAAGTTGTTGATGGTGCTATGACTCTGGAAGAAGCGTGTGGTGAGGTGTCCACTAGCAATCAATGCAGTGCTAATTTTACAAGTGAAAACAGTCCTGCTAAACATGTAATGGAGGTCTTTGAGGTTATATGGAGAGCTGTGAACTACTACACGTAAGTCACCTTGACATTGTATTTTTCTGTATTAATACAGAATACCCTTTATTTGATAGAAAGTGAAAATCGTAATATTTCGTGAACAGTCACAATAATTTTCAAGAATTGTTTTTATCTCACCTATGCAAAATTTCCTAGAATTGAAAAATAAACATTGTGAATACAAAAATTGTGTAGCAGCAATTTCACTGGTGTGTCCTAGGTCAATGACTTTTCATTAAATTTGTTTTTCACAAATACCATAAAAACCTAAATTTCTAACTGTAAAAATTAAACGTTTTGCAGTATTTGTCACTATTTGATTAAGTTCATGAAAAATACATTTATGATAAAAATATACGTCATGAATTGTTGAACATGTGCAGCATTATTTGTGTTAGTAGGCATTCATTTACCTAATATCCAAGCCTTTTTCCCAATGGCTGGCATGAATACACATTTTGACAGAGAGGCACTGTGCATGTTTTGTCAGCTTGTAAAACTGAATGTATAGGGTATATACATTGCTTTAATTGATGAATAGATAAATAAAAAAATAAGTCAACCACTGACTTGGGTTAGATCAATAGACCAGGGTTCTCCACAGAGCATTATAGAGCAGGGGGCCCTCTATGATTTTGAGTACAACAATGATTACAATGGAGATTATTGCCATATCATATTGTTATGTAAATTATCCATGGTGCTCTGCTATTTTCGTTGGGAAAATATTGTGCACATTCCGGCAAATACTGTGGGTACCATTCAGAGAAATCCTAATTTTGTAGCAGTGAACCTCAATCTCCATGATAAATGATCAAGAAAATGCTATTCCTGTTCATAACAGTAATATTTTTTTCTTTCAGTGCCCTCATTTTTGAAGCTTTGGAATACACACATCCTTTGTTCCCATCTGTTCATGCATCTGAGAAACCAACTGGAGCACAGGCTGTTATCTTACTTGCAACTTTATGCCGTCAGGTCCACATGCTATGCAATGTACTGTTAAAGTGAGTAATCAAATGTCATACATTTCTTCATGTGACAACTGTTTTAACCAATCAAGCATCAAAATAAACTTTTATCACCTCTTGCAAACATAATAATTTTAATAATGATTTTAAAACCAAAAATTGCATATTTTTTCACAAATTGTGATCAATTAATGGAAAATTATGTTTTTTTGTTCCAAAAAAAAACCAAAAAGTTAATTTAAAGAAAAATAAATATAATGAAGCTCAGACCAAATTCTGAATGAATTTTAACAAAAAGTATACTTTTATTTTTGTTTGTTTTCATTGGTTTCTATGGAGAAATTAGTTAATCATCTTTAAAAATTATGAAAAAAAAAACACATGTGTTTTCATTTAATATTGAGTTGGTTTTCAAGGTTATTATATTTCTATTATATAATGCATTGCACATCCTCGGTAAGGTACATGTACATGCTTGGGCTAAAATATATTTTCATCTTACAATACATGCTTACTCTTGTATATTCTAATTGCCCTCTGTCTGCAGATATCATCTTCAAATACTTACATGCACTCACATGATAATATTTGTGTTAGTATTATTATAAAGCCAAAAGAAAATTGCTTCTTGTTCTGGAAAAAATTGATAAGTGATGCGGTGATGAATTTTTTTTATTATTTAATATCACAAAAACAAGATATAATTTTAATGTTTAACATTAAATAATATTTTCAAATACATGCATTAATGGTTGATTTGGATTGACAAAGTATCCTTTAAAACATTCCATTTCAAACTAACATTTCCCCATGTTTGGTGCTCTTCATCAGTATGCAAAATTGCATTAAAAAATGTGAGGCTCTGGTTTCAAACTGATACATTTTATTTTCTTGCCTAACATTTTAATATAATTATTATGCAACCTTATTTCAGTAACATTGTGAATATAGAGATCCAGACACTGCTAAAGAGGAAAGACTTACTTGAACAAGTTTGTGAAGCAATATTTACTTTCATTCAGAATGTTCCTGTAAGTTCCACTGAATAACTACATTTTCTTATAACAACTGTTTTTTGCATCAACTGATGATTAATGACAACTTTATGCTTGTGTTGGGAAAAAGTGTGTGATTTTGAAATTCTACAAATGACTAACAGCATGTGTGCAAGCTGTATAGAATGTATCTTATGTGTTGAACAATGAGAATGATGTGACAGGATTGTTCATTCCATTAGCTTAAATACTAGTTTTATGATTGAATAAAAATTTTCCCTGTTACATGCCTAAGTTGATATTTACTGCAAACTGCAACACACCTGACATATCTATATGGGTATAAAATTTACTGATGTTGTGCAAGACAGTAAACTTCACTTTTAATAACACAACTGAATCTTTTTATCATCACAAGACTACTTTCTGAAATATTATAATTATAATACAAAATGACAATGAAAAGGTCAATCCTGTTAACTATTCAATTCACTCTTACTTTAAGGGTTTTGTGTCAATAATATATTGTTTGAAAGTCACTGATCTCATTAACTAATTGCCTGTTGACACCATTATATACAATTCATATTCATTGGCTATCTCTGGAGGTTTTCAGCAGGTGATGTGATAAGAACAACATTAATATATACTGCTGCAAAATTTCACAATTTTTCCAAAATTGAAAAATTTACAAAAATAAGCTTCTTGTGAGATTAAAGCAGTTTACATATTGCAATCAATATGTTTTAATCTTTTCACCACCAGTTAAGTTCCCTCTTTTCTTGACAAATTCACAAAATAGTCCTGTTTATAATGACAAAAATAGCAAAAATTACTAAAATTGTGTCTGTTTGCTCCAAAATTAGAGATCATTTTCAAAAATATTTAAGAATACAAGAAAAAAGTGCTACAAAATTTGAGCGAGAAAGTCTGGGGGTGAATAGGCTAAAAGATCTGTTTGTTTATTTTTCAGATTAATGGCATGAATTGTAAAATAACACCAGAGATGCTACAAGAGTTTATCATGTGCAGCAATAACAGACAGAGCTTGATAGTTGGACAGAAACAACTGAATTCTGTACTAGAACATCTCCAGAACTGCTATGTTAACATTTAATTTGGCAGAACTGCTTTGACAACCTTGCGTCATGTGTCAATCAAATAGTGCTATAGAACCAGTTGTACAGAAGGAGCTCCAGACATTATCTAACTTTATCCAGTAGATGGCAAGTTCCATTTTCTTATTAGTCATTGCCAATTACTTACACTACCCGTCACACCTCCCCAGGCACATTTTACAATCGCTGAGTTTATGTTCTGTTCTGTACAGAGGAGCAAAATGAAATGATTTCATAAGGTGGTTATACACATGATGCTTTATGTTGTTAGGCAACCAAGGGTTTTTTGCAACAAGAAAAATCACAATGAGGACTAGATCAGTGGGTGATAAAACCCACATTTGTCTGTGACAGTATTTGACTTCATCCAAATATTGTAAGTGGTTGGCAGTGACTTTGAAACAATGGAACTGGCTGAAGCAGTTCCTCTAATTCATTTGTGGTAAAAGAGGTAAAACAATCTGATTAATTATCATTGTACATGGCACAAATGAGTCTAGTCTTTATGCCAGATCAATTTTTGTGAGAATTGCTCAATGTTGAAATATAATTTTGTGAACCACTTCAGATCATCGATCAGAGAATCATGGGCAATTCCATGACTTGATGATACTAACACAAATATTGCAACCCTCCTGGATTCTGGCTTCATTCAATAATTGGCTGACCAGTCCGTCACTCAACCACTTGGAGTACGACTCATGTTCGATATGCAACCCATGCAATGTCTGTTTCATTTTTCCAACAGGCTTAAAAAGCCATTCCATTACCATATGGAATTACCATATCAAGCGTGTTTTCAATTTAAAACAAAAGACAAATCAAAAGTGCTCACAGCACAAACAGCAGAGATTAATGAGCACAGTGCCTTGACAATATAATGAGCATTCATACAGGTTTATAGTGTTTAAAATTGCAGTCTAATATCATTCTTGAGGTTTCATTGGGATACAATTATCTGAAATAAGTGATGGTTTGAATTATCCACTAATATCCTATGGTTTTCAGCACCTTCTAATGTTGGCGTGTTCTCAGTTTATCATTTGAGTGTTGGAATTTCATTTGCCAAATTTTTCATTCACAAATATTCACTTCTGTTTTGAATTAATGCAGCAAATCTGGGGATTCTTCAAATATTTCCCGCAATTCAAAAATGTTCATATCATTAAATATTTTGCATAATAGTCCCCAAATCCCAATAAAGTGTTGAGAATGATCTCAGTGATTAAAACTTATAAATGTTTGTGTTTGAATTGCTTTATACATGTACAGTCTCAGGATACAAGTAATTACTTAATTTAGTGAGTATTTACTGTTGGTTTCCGAAATGTTAGCACTTGAAAATATTATTTATATGCAAACTCGGTTTCTTGCACTCATATGAGAAACTCGTATGACTATCATAACCATATAAAACACTGTTGTGGCCAAATGAGTATATTTATATTATTATGACCACCTATATAGTCATGCTAGTTTGGTCTCTATGTACATTCAGGTTATTATGGCCACATATATACATTCAGCTGCAGATTATTGTGGCCAATATATATTAAGCATATGCAGGTTATCATGGCTACAGACATACCAGTTTATTATGTTCAATATATATTTTCACATGCTAGGTTATTATAGCAAATGTTTATGTACATGCAAGTTATTATGACTTCGTGTACTTGCATGTTATTATTGTCAATATATATGTACATGCAAGTTTTTATGATCACACGTACATACATTTCATAACTACAATTGTGCATTTAGCTTATTAAGGCCACATTTACATGCAGATTAATGTTTTAGAGCCAATATATGTATATTCAGGTTAATATTGGTGCATATGTACATTCTGTTTATTGCGAACAATGTACATGCAGGTTATAAATACATACATTCCCACATTTCGTCACATATGAGGACAATATTAGTATAATAACCTCCATATACAAATGTGGTAATAATAACCTGCATGATGTACACTCGTATAAACGATGGTAATAAATGTAATTTGCATGTATAAATGCGGTCATAACTTTCATGCATATGTACGTTTGCCATAATAACCTGTAATTACATAATTTGGTCATAATAATCCGCATATGCGTATTACTACACCCAAGCTGTCCCAAAGTAATCACACTTGCGCCATATATTTATCACACTTGTGTCACATGTTGGATAAAAAAAATTCAACAAAATGTTTCAAAACTGCTGCTAATAATATCAGTATGTATTGGCTTGCAATCATTGGATTTACTCCTATAATGTCTTGTATAATCATAAGTTTAATTCTAGTGTAACTGCTTATTCTAATCATGTAAAGAGTAATTAGAAGTTACATTGAGTTCTTATTTCATCAAATTATGTACAAGGAAAAATTTATTCAACATTGTAGAAAGTTTAATTAATGTAAACTCGCGTTCAATTACAGATTCACACTTCGAGTCAGAAAAATATTCAAAACCAACTACCACTTGCCAAACTATTTCATTCATAGTTGATATAATGTGTTTTAATAGTTTGCTGAGTTAATGTTAAGAGTCATTGACCAATTCCATAAAATTACATTCCAAGTTTGTTGACAAAAGATAACAAGTGTATGACGAGTTTCGTTCAAGAGTTTGTTTTCAAGAGTACTGCTTGCAATACACTTCCAAGTATTAGATACACCCACATTGGATGTCACATTGTATTAGTACTGATACTTGTTGTTGTACAGATAATAAAACACACTTGTGAAAACTAGTCAGTGATACAACCACTATTTGCACATATACTGTAAAATACTTTATTTTCGCTTGGAATTTATTTTCGCTAGAGGGATAATGCATTTTTTTCTATATTTTACATTTAAATAATCAAAAATCCGTGAAAATAAATTCTATACAAAACACCCAAAAAGTCTTTTCATCAAAAATAAAGTATTTTACAGTAGTGCAGTTAATTTTGGCAATATTGTGTTTGGCCACATCATTAAACATTTTCACTGCCATATTTAGCTTTCATATTTTTCATTAGATTGATCATTAGACAGACACAAATATGACTTTACGCATACGTGAGTATATCTATACTGGAAGCATTTATAAACTAGTTTGTAAAATAATATTCTATGTGTTAACTTATTTATTTTACTGTTGGAGCAATAATATTTGCCATTTACCGTTCCATTTTTTGAAATGTGTTCAAATGTTGATGTTCAGTATATAGTGTTACCGGAGGAAAATAAGAAAGCTTTACTTATTAATTTTGTAATCAACAAACCAATAGTTCTATATTTTGTTGGATTAGATTTAAAAAGTTTAAGAGTTCGTTATATAATAAAAGTCGTATGTACTTCATTATAGATGTAATGTTACTCTTTTTACATTATTCCACTTCACTGATTATATGGTATACTAGTATCTGATATGCTGTTTGGCGTTGCTTGTAAAGTCAGCCTCGCTCTGATATGTATTCTATTTGTGATTCATTAAAGGTAACACCTCTTGGCTCTTCATGAATGAATAAATTCATTCGCCCACAATACAATGCAATGCAAGCATTGCACAACTTTAAGGCCTATTTTGTAATGGCAATATTTAGCTGTTGAGAGTTCTTCTCATAGATAATAACTGCAGACTTATTAAGTATGTTTGTTTGACTATTATAACTATTGAAATGATACTCGATTCTCACATAATATGGAACAATTAGTTTTGGGTTCGCATCTATAAATAGGTGGCTAATTTAATTTGCATAATAATTTTAAATTTTCGCAAAACATTCACTACTCAAGGAATTTTATTTGTTATAAATGTTACCCTTGTTATATTGCTATAATTCAAGGTCACCTATTTCATGTCAGACTCCACAATCAGATAACCGAATGGCATTGTAGGTAAAGATTGATACTTTTAAATTTCCCTTAATATATAAAGTTGTTGTTATATCTAGTACATGATTATCTTCATATACATTGGTTCTATACTGTGTAGTATGTGGAGTAATTTTTATCAAATAATTAAGTAAGAATGCTTGATAAATGAAAAGTCAATCCAAGACGATCGTTTTTCTAAGTAGTCACACATCAATATCAATGTTCCAGTAATTCATTGAAATTTCTACCAATATTATTGTTATTGATTTTCAACAATTCGCAAGATTCAGTTAGTTTAAGAATCAAAAACTTATAAAACTATAAGGGCTTAATTCTCGTGTTCTCAAACGTTATACCAAGCAAAGACAAACACAGAGATGGAATCGTGTCAACTTCTCGTCTCAGCGCCACGTGGAGAGCTCACCTCTCAGAGAACACACCAAGACTAGCTTTATTCACTTCTCAAAACCTTAACCTATCACATGGAGGTTCAAGATCTTGAGGCGTGGCCTCCACATATTCCACTCGCATGTAGTCAATCACACGAAATACTTAACACATCATATATACTTGATTACTTGATTAATTGTTGAATCCAGATTAAATTTCTAACACAGGCTTGTTAGTTTCTGTTCAGATCAAGTCAGATAATTTGACGTCTGTGCATGCATATATCTGTTCTTCAGATCGACCGTGCTCACATATATCACACATCTTGGGATACATATGCACATGCATTTGTTTTGTGATCCCTTGAACAAATGGCGGCAGACATTTTAGTGCTGGTAATACAGTGGACATTATTGGACTTTGATTGCACTTTATTTTGCTTTTTGGATTAACAATGACTGAATGGCGGTCATATTGTTTAAAGTGAGAGGGTTGTCACCTGCACACACGCTGGAATTGAGTCCCAAGTTAGGTTCATGGGTAGATGTTTGTTTGTAAACAATGACACGCTATGGCCATCTGACGCATGCGCAGGTGACGTCTCCCCTGCTTTAAATAAACGCAATTTCACAGCCATTTCTCTGTAATATCTTACCCAATCACAAACTTCACCAACTACATAGTATCAGGCTTATGCACATGCATTTGTTTCACAATCCCAATTGAAGATGGACAATCCCATCATCAGTGGCCAAATTCAGTTATTTGAAGAATCACAAAGTGCCAAAAACATGTTGTCCCTAATTTTACACAACATGCCTAATGTCTTATAATCGTCTGATATGTTCAGTTGAAACTCTTTCAAATGAGAACAGTTCACTTGGGGATTACATTTCAGCTCTTCTTCCAGCACCAACTGTTCTTCTGATATGCACAAAATTACTTTACCTTTCTGTCTGCCCTTAATTAAATCGATACTGCTATTTAAAATGAATTGATATTTCTTCAGAAATTGATGTGATAATAATGCAATGACACAGCAACATATCTTAGTGGATTTCCCGCATTCGCTTTCAAAGTTAGCATCCTCATCAAAATCCCTCTTAGGAAAGCAGCAATCAAGTCCCCAGTATTCTTCAATTACAGTGAGTAATGCATGCGCTAGATTATTATCTTCCTCACAGTTCAATAGCAAAATATCGTGTTCATAATCTCCATCTGGCAAGTTGAATGTTTCAGCAAATGTCTCCTGAAAAATATCTCTCGGTAAATCTACAGCGATCACAGTCTGCTCTTCAATAGTGGACAGTCTAATTCGATGTATTGTTTCAGGGGTGATGGCATGCCCATTCTGTTGTAGAAATATCTGCAAAATTCGAGAGCTGCATCCGCCATGCTTGTTTAAATTCTCCACTAACATCTTCTCATTATTTTGGTCACGATTATAAGCTTCATATGACAGATCTAGTACTTCGGAGTAGCTTTCAATTAAGTGGTATAAGTGGATCAGTTCTTTACACATATCAGTGTCTGATTGCCGTCTTTGCTTCTCACCAAGGAGAATTTCCTCCAATGTTGGAAATGCAATCTTTGCATGCTCCTTCACCTTTGCTGCACATTCAATAGCTTTCCGGAGTAAATTCTTCCCATCTTCTTCCTTTCCATGTTGTAATAAACACATGCCCCACTGCTCATATATTTTAGATTTGTCTAACGGTGAACTTATAATAGCTGGTCCAACTGCTAGGCGAAAATAATCCACAGCTTCTTCAAAATCTTCATCCAAAGATAACTTAATTCGAGCTAAATCTTGCAATATAACACTTGCAGTACCTCTAGCCAGTTTATTTGCTTCCAGAAAGTACTTCTTCGCTTCTAGCAACAACTGATTTCCAGGATCAATCGGATTTTCAGCATTTCTCTCTAGATAGTGTTTTCTGTGGGGTTTTGGTGGAAATCTTTTTCTCCTTCCATAATTGTCTTGCCTTGGTTGATATTTCTTGGTTGGTATATCACGTTCATGTATTCTTCTATCAACGTTATCTGTGCCTTGTTTATAGTATTCACCACCTGCACTGTCATGTCCGAATGTGCTATTATCAGATCCCCCACAAGCACCTCTTTGATAAATCTCGGAGCCATTATCAATTGAAAGATTTCCCATTCTATGAATTGTCTGATTCAGAATTAATTCATTGTCATTATGGGACTGGTTATTGTTGTTAACTGGCTGTGAGTGGTAATAAATGTGTCTATCAACTTGGTATGTTCTACTATCAGCTTTAATACCATAATTTCCTTTATATTCTGGGTTTATTCGGTCTCTTCTGTCACCTCCCTTCTCTCTAAATTGTTTTCTGACTCTTCCACGGCCTCTGCGGCTTTGGTGCCATGAGCTTGGATGAAATTGAACTTGAGCTTCATGTGGCCTGTCCTGCTGACATATTGAATGTTGGGGACCTAATGTATGAATATGAAACCAAGTAATAATGAACATCAAGAATCAAATAATCCGTGACTTCCCAAAGCATATCATCACAAAATAAATATTGACAATGTTTCAATTGGACGTTAATAAAAAGAAAAGTATTGCCATGATTGAAATAAAATAAAATAAATTTACCTCTGTATGGTCTACGTTGTCCTCTGGTATTATAACGTGCTCCTTGTCCTCTCCATGAACGCTCTTTATGGAATCTTTCTCTTCGTATTGACTCTTTCCACTTATCTCGATAAGTTAACCCTAAATGATGATATGCTGCAACAGTTGGCAATTTATCAACAGATTTTTTCAAGTATTTTTCAGCTTCATCAAAGTTTTTTTCAACTTGCCTCAGGTAGCGCCCAGTACTGGTCAAAACACAATGATCCTCTGGTGAAGTTCTCAAACCATGCATGTAACAATCAATAACGGATAGCCTATCGGGCAAGTTCACAGGTATTTCACTTTTCTTGTTTTGTGGTATTACTTGGTATTTTGTAGCAGCTTCTCCTAACTTGACCCAACTCTTGCCTGTAAAGTTTTGCGAGCCACCAGAATGAATATTACCATAATAGAGTAGATCTATTATGTTTCTGTAGTATGATGTGGCATCAAACTGCTCGTCCTCACAGTAATTGAAAGGATTGAGACTTCTGACGTAGACCAAGGAAAGACCATATCTCCACATCATAATGTATTCCTCTGGAACATCATGCTTTTCTGCTTCATCGAGAATGGATTTGAAGGACTGTATGGCATACTTGTGATACCTAGGACCAAGACGTGAATATGAATATGGAAGCTCTGCCTGTCCTATGATCTGTCTAATTTTAACCTCTTTATCACCATGTCTCAGAGCATCAAGAAATTCTTCGATTTTGTTCAATACTGCTGTGGCATCTGTTAAACGTTCTTGTTTAACTAAAGAAAACCCCTCATTAGTCATGTTGATCAGGTTATCTGGATCTCTGTTCCTTATCTCCCTTATCAGCCCACGGGCCTTAGAGAATCTTTCCAGCTTAATTGCCAGGAATGTCAACAAATTGTCGCGTCTACTCTCATCATGTACATCAGATGGTTCATTATCCTTCTCTCTCTGTAATTTATCATACACCTTTTTCATATGTCGTGATATGTGTTCAGCTTCCCATTCTTCTTCTAACTTGAGCTTAAAAAGGTTGGGGTACTTCTTGAAATTGTCAATGAGTTTCTGATCATCTGTATATGCAGCAGATGCCATGGTATGTCACTTGAATTGTGCACTGAAAAAAAATATATATAGGTCAAATGTCTCATAAAAATTAAAGCTAGTTAGAACCCTGAATCGACAGCTAAACAACCATGGTAGTTACGATGGGATCAAACTATTTCACGCCGCAACTATATACAAAAAAGAACTTCAGCAAAACAAAGTAAGTTACAGAACTGAAGCTACAGTAACATATTAAAGATAATACAAAAATGAGAAAGGCAATCTCTGAAAAATGTGAGATTGAAGCTTTGAGTTCAGATTTGTCCAATTATTTTAAGGTTTCCCGGCAATAGGATTATGGTAAAGGATCGGATAGGTACATTGTCAACCTAAACCCAATGCCATAACACGTGCCATGATTTTTCTAAATTGATTTTAATAATAATAACTTTATTACAGGACTGAAACATCTGTGGATATCGTGTGGTAAATGAAAAATAAATAAAATTACAAAACAGTCTCTAATATACATTTCCTACTTCCATCCCAGTGAAATACTTTCTTTTCGTTCGGAATTTATTTTTGCTGGGCTGATTATTCAGTGAAAATAAAATCAAGCGAATATACTCTTTTCAAATCACCAACAAACGTTGAAAATAATGTCACATAAAATCACCAAAAAAGTTCTTTTAGCGAAAATTAATTCTAGCTATATATAAATTTAATAAATATTAATTTAGGAATGCCAAATATCAAGACTTAATTGTCACAATATCTCTACAGTTGATGAAAGGCAGCTGTCATTTCCAAATTAAATATCAGGATCAGTCATACACACCTACTAAGTTTAAAGGGCGTTGGTCGTAGCGCCACGCATGCATGAGATGTGGGACTCGTATGGACATTTCTAGGCTTTAACTATGCAATTTCGTTGGTGATTGGAAGGTATCGAAGAGTCACCCGTGGTAATTAGTGCGCCTTGGTCAAATCACATAAAAGCGCATTGGATTGTGAAAAAATAAATATATATATCAACACAAATGTCGCACATGCGTGGCTCGACAATTAGAGGGCGTGTTTTACATGGTTTAAGTACGTTGCTATGAGACCCATATCGAACAGGACGCGGCTCGATGATCACCGCCCTTTAAGGTGACTTTACAGTTAATGAAAAACACACAAAAACTCGATTTTTTAACGTATCTCAAAACTGGGATAGTGATGACTCTTGACCGCTCTGTCAACCTCAGTGGACTAAGATTTGTATTTCTTATATCCCCTGTGACACACCGACAGATCGCGATTGACTGTGAATTTAGTGTCGCAATTGTCGCGCCCAACTGCAATCTCTTTGTTCGTGTAATCGACACTCGTCGATTTGTAGCCATGCCGAGAAATTCAAAGTACATACAAAAGTAAATACAGACAGTTGAATGCCGGATGCAACATTATAATCAGTTGACATAAAACATCGACAATTCAGCGGAACATTGTAGAGACGGGGCTGACCTTACCGCTGTCGGTTTTCAGGATAGAGGTGTTCAGTCACAGTCCCTCGACACCACGCCTCAGTCATTTGAAGAACTGCAGTCAATTCTCAAAAGCATGACACTGACGAAAACACGCAATAATAGCAATAATTGACTTCGATGACCAAACCAATATTTACTTCTGGCACTCGCTGTATTTAGAAAAGCTTTATAGCACTCAACATCTCGTCAAAAATCGGACATTCGCCATTAAATCAAGCTTCGCAATTCTCGGAAATTGTGACACGCACGATTAACCCGAAGAGCAGTGACCTTTTAATAGGAACCCGACTTGTGCCCGACTAGCTGGAATAGCCTCGTCTGCAATATTTAGCTACAGCTATATTAATTGGAATCATGTATACTGTAAAATTGCCACAAAACGATTGACATAGTCATACAAACACCATCACAAACACATAGTAGTTATCCATAATACCTTGAATGGCCTTGTAAATTTCCAGGGACCTGCAAATTGAAGCATTTTGACCGTGAGAGGGCGTTATTAGACAGAACAGGTCCCACTTTGTGTTGAAGCCAGTGAATGATACAATAACAGCGAGTTTATATACAGATTGGAAACGCTTGTTAGAGGGATTACATTTTATATATCACAAAGTTGATAGACACATAATCACGGTTTGGGGTATGTATGCGTTTTTAAATTGACACCGATAAACTGAGGTACAAAAAGGCAAAGTACATCGCAAATCGGCCGCCATTAGGTGGAGACCTTGTACCAGCACAAAATTTAGCAAGCAAAATAATCAACGGAAAACAATCATATTTCAGTAAAATGTCGTTAATAACAACTAATTGGTATTATTTTATAGTTTACTGCTATATCTTTTGACAAAAAACTTTATTCCTTTGAAAAAACGAGTATCGAAAGGAATCTTTCCTGAGTGAGGGCAAAAGTTCAGTGTGAAAAAATGGAAGGTTACGAACAACGTAGTTTTTGATGGCCTGTAGCGGCGGGTAGGAACTTTTTGAAAATTTCAGGTTTTATAGATTGAATCATTTTCAATGCAGCATTTCAAGGAAAACGATGTAACATGAAAACGACAGCCAGGTCCGTATATTTCCCAAGACAATACCACAATCGTAATATCTGTACATTGACTGCTACGTACTTGGGATAGAATTGTCACACGATTCCCTAACTTTCAGCACACTACGACGATAAGTTTCACAGTGAGCGTGGTTTGAAATTCAAGTTTTCATAAGTTGGAGACACGCGTAACAGTCGCGTAATAATCGGTAGAATCTCATTAAAATCTCTTTTGCATACGACATTTTTTCCTTATGCTTACTTGTGTAAATATTTATTTTAACATTCATATTTTAATTTCCTAATATCATTCAAACGAGTTCCCCAGAATATTTGAAATGATGGCTTTTCACATAACTTCAGACTCCGAAAATACTAGTAAGTGTATTAGTGTTACGATAGATTTTTGGCAAAATGTAGAAGATCAGAAGTCAGAGAAGGGGAATTAATGCGAAATAACATTGAGTTTGTATTAGTATATAAGTGGTTTAATTTTCATTAGAATTTACGTAGTTTGCTGTATATGATCACTGAAAAGGGCTTCGTATATTCATTTTCTTTAGAGCACTAACATATTCTTGCATAGTAAATGGCCCTTCACAAACTTGAATATCCTGGTCCGTCTTATCCAGCTTTGGTGTACTGGCACAGTTGGAGGAAGTATCTTCCCCACCAACGTTAACGCTCTTGCTATTATACAGCCCAGAGTAGAAATCGTGAATATTAGTTTGGATATCTTTTATAGATGTCAGTAGTTTCTACCCACGGTCAAACAGTTGGGTGATTTGGGATTTGTTTGCGTTATTTTTTCAAGGCTCATAAACCATTTCGTGTTGTTTTCCAAACTTGTACCTATCACGAACGGGAGCGAATTATTGCGCCTTGTGACATGTAGTCATATTCTAAACTCAGATCCTCCCTAATATTATGACATTCATTTTGACTCAATTCAACAACCAAAGATTAAGTTTCAAGTGTATTAAATAATTATTGCCCTTTCGGGTTTTGTTTACTGAATATGATATGTGATTTGATTTTAATTTTTTGAGAAAATCCTACAGATCTTGGCGGTCACGTATATTGTGATAAGAAGACTATTAATTAATATCAATTACAAGATTCCCCCCTTCGATTTCTCTGAAATAGTGACCGCCAAATCGTCAGATAACATTATTTGAACAATATCACAGTTATAAAGTCGACGTTTGGAGAGAGTCACTGACTAAAAAGTAGTCTAGGCTTTATATTAAAGATGGGCACAATCTTTGCTACGTAGAACGCTTCAACATTGGGTTTCGTAGTCTAAAAATATCTATAGTAGCAAATCGAGACAGAATATTTTCAAAGATAGTTTTTGAATTTACCCAGGTTGTTGGAACACTCTTCGCCAGCTCTATCAATTAAAATTAAAAATGTGGTAACCCGTGAGATAATTTTGTGTTCGTGATTTGTATGGGAATCCCCAATACACTTATTCATCCGCTCTACGAAACGGACTGGGAAGTTTTCTATATAGGAGCGTAAGTACCCATCAAAATATATGGTTTATTCCCACTATTTAGTGAGACAATGATAACCCTGACTTCATTGTCTTTTCAACATGGCAAGTATTTAATATAATATTACTTACCCCACCCCACCTCCTGCTTGCTGTGTTCCCATGAGAGTAAATGTCAGGGCGAGATAACTTCATTTGTCACTGGTAAGTGGGTCCTGTAGTAAAATATAGTTACATTTCCCCAATTCAACCATTGAAAAACCTTCTATTTCTTCCTTAA
Source organism: Saccoglossus kowalevskii (assembly GCF_978046115.1). Lineage (NCBI taxonomy): Eukaryota > Metazoa > Hemichordata > Enteropneusta > Harrimaniidae > Saccoglossus > Saccoglossus kowalevskii. The sequence goes on from NC_140657.1 coordinate 25,502,191, forward strand.
ATCTCCCAAACCGCGAATATTCAAAAATATTAATTTGATATTGCCATTCATTTAAAAACCGAAATAGTGTAATAATAAAAAAAATCACGTTATACGACATATTCACAAACATACTAGCAAATACTGTATACATTCTCAAATGATACACACAGACAACGTAACACAACAACGATTACAACGCCAATCATACAAACATACGAGACAATGAAACAAAATACGCCGCAAATGAGTCGCGCTTGAGACAAGGAGTCATTAGCGACGGAACACCACGATCGCCAGGGAAACAAAAAAAAGAGGATAAGAATAACTGAACGGAACAAAGAGCTAGCCTATCTCAGCTTAACGTCCTCTACATTCTGCCTCCTATGCACACAGACTCAAAGCAATTAAGATTAAATAATTTTTGAAATTACGTAGCAAATCCATAATTTCATTTCTGTCAACAACTATGTGTCATTTATATATGTTCTCGTACATTACAGATTTTGTTATCAATAACAAGTTTTTCATTTCTCCATTCCACACAGCATTGCCGGTTTTCCATACAACATCCATCTTGAGTTTTTAATTTGTTGTTGTTGGCTTCATTTGTAATCTGCTTTGCAAAACGGAAATGTATAAGCCTTATATAGAGTTCGAGCCCAATACAACTACTTACACGTCGAGAAGACAACATTGTTGACAGATGACAACACCGTTACACGAGAAACAGAGTACTGGCGCACAAGATAAGTGCCACAGATAGGGTTCGAACCCACGATCTTCGGTTAACGATGACTTACCACTTGGCCACTGGTAAATTTTCGCTAATATTGTCTGTTCACAGGTGACGAAATCAGTTGACGACGTTTGACATTGGTCTATAAACGGTGTATTTTTTCCCAATCACATGTGACCATAGATTGACCAATAACGATGCAGTCTAAATTTTCAAAAATGTTGACTAAACAGATGCACGTTTGCACACCTTAATTGCTGGGCGTGCTCAATTTGCACATCAACCGGTAATTGGCCATAATTTCGATATCAATTACACAGGATATATCGTCTCTCTCGTAAACTGAATATCATGGATTCCAACCGCTCTGAGTTTTATGTGTTTTTCAGTCTAATTAGTTGCTGAACGAAAATATATAAGCCTCAGATGGGGTTCGAACCCATGATCTTCGGTTTACGAGACCGACGCCTTACCACTTGGCCACTGAGGCTCTGTTATTATTAAAAAATAATATAATTAAATTCTTCTGATACTAGTTATTAAAAACTGTGATGTAATTGTAAATTATTTGTTCGAATATGCACACACACACACTGCGAGTCTCATATACAGATTATAGAAATGTGTAAACATTTTAAATTGTTTTAAATACAATAATGATATAACCGCAAATGGGCTTCACCACTAGGTTACACTAAAAGCCCACAACATAAATAACATGAACAAAGTCTTGTGGTGGAATATTCGTGACGTCACATGCTAAGAGATAATAGTGCAAGTTTTAGTCGGGCGACTATTTACATGCCGAAAAGACCACATTGTTTGCAGATGACAACTTGGTTACACGAGGCCCAGGGTACCGACATACAACATAAACGCGGCAGATTGGGTCGAAGCCATGATCTTCGGTTTACAAGACTGGCGCCTTACCACTTTGCCACTGAGGCACACTTATCAATAACAAAAATTATATAAATAAATTCTGCTGATATTAGTTATTGAAAACTGTGATGTAATTTTAAATTATTTGTTGGAATGCGCACACACACTGCAAGTCTCATATACAGATTATAGAAATTCATGAAAATGTTTAATTAGTTTAAATACAATAATGAAATAAACCTCAAATGGGCCTCACCACTAGATGACAACATCGTTACACGAGGCACAGGGTACTGACATACGACATAAAACATAAACGCCGCAGATTGGGATCGAAACCATGATCTTCGGTTTACAAGATTGGCGCCTTAACATTTGGCCACTGAGGCAAATTTCAATAACATTATTTGTTCGCAGAGTGTCGTCATTGTAAAAACAGTTGAAAATCGAAAAAGTTGACGACGTTTGACATTGGCCTATAAATGGTGTAATATTTCGTAATCACGAGTGACCACAGATTGACCAAACAAAATGCAGTCTAAATTTTCAAAAACGTTGGCTAAACAGATTTATTTTATTTTTTCAAAATGGAATTATTTTGTCCATGTTTATTTCATTTATGCACGAAATGTGTGATAATGTAGTATTGTAATGATAGTATATCAGGAAAACTTATGCATACCCCACGATAATAAAATGTAACTATTTTGAGAGATTATTCCATCTTAAAAAATCAAATAGATTTTAAAATACTAGTATTTATAATACGTGCATAGACACCCTGTATATTCCTGAAGCAATTTCCTTAAGTTTCATGACAGAAAATAAACTACATTTTCAACAGAAATGCTACGAACGACATTCACACAACCAAAAGCCGTTCATTAGTGCATGCAAGAAAAAGTAAAATATCTTTTCAAATCATCTAATACAAACGTTGGCTCAACACGCGAAATGTCAGCACTGTTCCAAAACCTGAACAAAATTATCAATGACACCTGTGTATTTTAACCAATTCATTGTGTGGAATCGGCCAACATTTCGCGACTTCCAACTCTGTGGTGATACTGTTTGATTTCAAAGCAACCAGGTAACCGACTGTTTTAAATGTTTTAAAATGTGCGTGCTTGGCCCATTGACTATATATGTATATAGCCATACTTCCAGTTATTACATTGTCCTCCACGGGGAGTTTGAATGTAATTGAAAAATAATTAGGTGATTAATATTTAAACAGTAACGACAAAAGAACGTTTACAGCAATTAAGGTTTATGTAGTTATAATTGTTAGACTAGTGCAAATAAATTTCTTAAAAGCGATGGCACTTTTGTAAGACCTCGAAGTATTTAAACGGGTGCTGACCTTAGAAAACGAGACTTCTTCGAACACTAAGGGCAATTGCAAACATCGGAACTCATCCGTCTCAAGTGGTGCTCACTATCATATGAATCATGCCGCCATGCACTTGTATGGACGTGTTCATTTTATGCGTAATGACAATTTCCGTATGGTCGGGTAAGTGATTTTTATATCATTCATATTCATATTTCTTGCAAATACGGCTTATATAAAAAACGCAAATTGATGTTTAGGGAAATAAACAACGTTCCCGCATATTTGTTCTCTGTTATATTTCAGTTATTTTTGAATACAATTGCGTAAAAAAATTGATCACGTCCACTACCATCAAATGTCATTTTATCATTATTTATATTATTTTAACTTGTGGTTGTTTTGGATTATCATACCAATGCAACGTAAATTACACTATTGTAGATTTCACTGTGTAATAATGACTTGTTTTGAGATGTCCGATTGTTTGTTACTTCCTCAGCATATTTGGGGCGCCATGAATCATGTTTTAACGCCAACGGCGACACACCTTTGGTGGGGCGGTCAATCAAAGATGATAGTGGATACCTGAATGTCCTAACAGGAAGACAATTTCTGTGCGACGATCTCTATGTCGTTGGATGGGAATACAATGTCTCAAGTTCCGATGAGTTTCATGTGGGCGTGTGGAGACCCATGTCATACAGTGATTCCCAGTTTCAGCTTATAAGTGAGGTGAGTATCGTCGAAGTGGACTATGACCGAGTCCAAACTCGTATGTTGTCAAGTGACCAGTGGATACAGGTTTTAGAGGGTGACGTGATCAGTTACCGGTCAAAAACGCCTGTGTTTGAGTACGATGAAGGTGGATCGACCGTAAGAAGAACGGCTCATACCAACGATCTATTACCGGGCGACATCAAGACATTGAACGAAGTTGTAGATAGAACTGTATCCCTGAATGCCATAGTTGTTGGTAAGTACGCTATATATTGGAATGTAAACATTTGAATCACGGCTCATGGACATTGAAACCCGGCGCCCGTTGATCCGTCGAACATACAGTGGCAGAATTATCCCCCGGCGCATCCGACTCTGAGGTACGCTCGGATAGAAAAGAGTATTGAGTGTCCAAAACTGGGAACATTTTTAAATGCGGTATCAAATCATGGATAACATTTATAAGAACAAGTTTCAATAAGGGTCCAAAATCTACAGAAATTACAGAAAGTGTGTCCAAGCAACCAGCATGCCACCAACATTGTTTCTCTTGCTCCAAGCTTTCAGTTTTAACAGCATTAAATTTCACCCGTTTCTCAAGCGTGCTCTTGTAGTCTACGTCATCGCTACCCATGTAATTTACCATAGCCTTGTAATGTATAGCTAGCTTATTTCAGTAGTCTGTATCAACGTTGTTCTTTCAAATTACAGAAATCATGTAATCTTTAGGAAATTTATCATAAACGTATTTTAGTAGTTTACATCAACGCTAACCTTGTAATTCATAGTATCCATGTATTCCATCTACAGACTGGAAACCTTCGCTGTCTACCACTACAAATGCTGTGTATCCTCAATATCATTACTTGGGAAAACCGATTCTCGTGTTTGTAGACTTTTTTCATATTGAGTTTATCATTAAGGGGATGGACGTAATTTATATATTTCTGATGGAAATCTCTGATGATTTTGATGATGTTTACGAGATTAGAATCAGCTGGTCCGTAGAACACTCGTACATCGGTAAGCGTCAAAATGGTGCCCAACAAATGCTACTTCCGACTCCCGTCCCGTCGTATGAAAACGAATGGAAGCGTTACTCTGTTACGTACGTAGACGACTTCTTATATGTAGCCGATGGGAACGACGATCCGTTTATGTTTTGGTCAGATGTAGATACAAGAACCGTGAATTTTGTGGGATACTCTCCAGGGAAAGACGGCGGGCTCATAGTCTTTTCTGACCCAAACTTTGCGGCTGGTGAGTAAGGTACTTTTTTTTACACGCTCTCTGTGTTAAAACATTCGCCACATAAATTTGCAAGACCGGGAGAAACAAAAGCTGTGAATATAATAAATCTTGTCACTCTAATTGCAATTGAAATAATACTTTAATTTCCGAAATATTAGGGAAATTGGTAATGGAATACAAGACAATTAACAGTTCCTTTGAATATCAGTTTTGAAATTCCGAAAATACTTTAAAGAAAATTATTTAGCCATGAATAAACTGGAAAAATGTGTGCACATCGCACAGGTTGGAGGAAACAACAGATTTGAAAAGAACAACGTAGTAAATGAGAAACATGTCTTCTATATTTCCGGAACTTAGTGCTGAAACTTACAGCATGCAATGACTAATACATAAAGAGAGGTAGTTCTCGAATCAAACTTGGCCCTAATGTTCCGTTTGAACAATGTTTTGGGGGCTCTTGTTAGTAGTGTATGTGTATGACGTGAACATACTTCCACGGCAATGTGAGTTATAATTGGATATACCAGTGAAACATAGCAAATGCACAAACCATTCACAAGCCCACAACACTCTACATCGAATATTTGTCACCTATGTGTCATGAGATTGAAAGCGGGGAGATTGTTCAGTTGTCGGGGGATAATTAGCTTATTAGTTAGTGTATAATACATGTTTGGACGTAATCACCTAGCACAATAAATAAATTCCCCTGGGTAATGTCATGATGACATACGGGGATATTTGGCTTAATTGTTCGTGTATAATGCGTATTATTTTATTTGACAGTATCATTGTTTGGACGTAATCACCTAGCAAAATAAATAGATTCCCCTGGGTAATGTCATGAATGACATACGGGGATATTTGGCTTAATTGTTCGTGTATAATGCATGTTATTTTATTTGGCAGTACCATTGTTTGGACGTAATCGCCTAGCAGAATAAATAGATTCCCCTGGGTAAGGTCATGACGACCTACGGAGGTATTTTTCTTAATTGTTCGTGTATAATGCATGTTATTTTATTTGACAATACCATTGTTCGGACGTAATCACCTAGCAAAATAAATAGATTCCCCTGGGTAAGGTCATGATGAACTACGAGGTATTTGGCTTAATTGTTCGTGTACAATGCATGTTATTTTAGTTGACACTACCATTATTTGGACGTAATCCCCTAACAAAATTACTAGATTTCCCTGGGTAATGCCATGACTGGCATATGTGACATTTACATTTAATTGGTTGGTGACTGTTCTATTCGAGTGTCTGCATTTGTGTTAGTGCCAATAGGCCTGTTGGTTATTTTGTTCAATTAATAATTAGTTTAAATATGCCTTACTTGTACTGGTGTATATGATTGTGTTTAGTGAATGTTAAGCGACATATGTCACAGTAAACATTTCACAAATTTTTCTGTGCAATTTATTTAAGTATGTATGCGTTCGTCCGTGTAATTGTATAGTGAGATTAATAATCATTAAACAGCTACTCAACGTTGACTCGTCTTCACACTCTGCATTAATTTAGTGAATAACCTATTCAAACTTTTGAATTCGTTTTTTTGGAATGATAATTAAGCGCAATCTCCCACACAGAGTTCTATTTCTAGGAATATATCTCCGCTACAACGACTGTCTCACGATTATTGTGAATGTCGACGAAACGATGCATAGTTTTTCTATATATCTGATTACTTCCGTTGTATGATTGATAGGCTATTGTGAAGATCCTGGCATTCCGATTGGTGGTCATAGGACCGAAAATAAACCCTGTGGGTTTGGATTGTGTGAGAGCGGTACCGAATTATATTTCGTGTGCGATGACGGCTTTGTGATGGATGGGGTTGATACAATTATATGCATGAACGGATTCATGAGCGGCGATGTTCCCAAATGCTGGGGTACGTATTCGATGTAAAGCATAGGGATACTTTTGTGATGCGTTGTGTTTGTGATGGGTCCCATGGAACGAATACAACGCGTGTGCAAAATACATTGCTTACGGAAAATCCAAACTCTCGTCGTACAATAAAGATGGCGCTCAAACGGCGTATTTTAGGTGACGCTATTGTATACATATAGCTTACGGGACGTATCAGCGTTTGAGGGTGATTGAACATCGTGTGTTATAGTTACCCATCGCTGATAATTAAACAATAAATATACTGTGATTAATAATTCTGGGATGTATTTGAAATATTGATAAATTGTCAAATGGAATCAGTAGGATAAGTAAAATGACCAGAAATGTTTATTACAAACACTGTTGTTGTTTTGTTTCCGTACAGTTTATGTATGCTTCATCATCTCGCAGAGCTTAGAATGCGAATGTCTGATATCAAATAGTATTTACCGATCAGCATTTAGCTTCGCTGCGACAACATTGCCCACAGGTTGTTATATTATCAGGAACACCTACATGTATATTATAATCAACAACAACGGCGTTATTTGGTCTTTGGGTGGGAACGACCTATTCTTGCCAACCAGTCACTATGCATTCATGCTCGCGCGTGCACAATGAGTACGGCCGTTCACAAGTTCGGTCGGACTATGTCGAACACGACACCGTGCGACATTCGAGTCTTAAAGTTTCAAACGAATAACCGCACTTCCAATAATGAAGTCTGTCTTTTACCCCGGTTTACATATAGGCTTGGAACCATTGTACAATGTAGCCAGGGGACGGAGTGCGATGCAAAGTTCCGATGAGTCAACCGATGTAATCGCACGTAACTCAGTAGACGGTAACGTCCAGTCAAACTATACAATCAATAGTTACCTCTCTGCATGTTCGGGTACCGCAACAGAATACCATGCGTGGTGGGCAGTCGATCTGCAACATGAATTCGAGATCAAATTTATAGTGATATACAATAGGAGAGACTGTTGCTGTAAGTGAACTGTTTGTTTATTTATTTATTTTCGTTAACGATTTTGGTGAATATTATTGAACGTCGATAGTCAAAGTCTTAGGGTAACACTAATAACGTGGAAGCAGAATTTATATTATTGCGGTTGAGTAGTACAGTTTCAAGAATTTTGGTCGGTTCAAAAATGGTCGTGCAAACATTTTCAATCATGTAACAAAGTATAATTTCGAATTATGAAAAATATGTTATATACATATAATGAAAAGCCCAAGAAGTTACAGTTTTTTCTTACACAGCACAAAGAATGCAAGGCGCTGAAATACGTGTAGGCGACATAGCGCCACCAACATTCACGGGTAACCACTTGTGTCACGTCATGTCCCTGGAAGACACTATGGTCAAAACTATCACCGTCAAATGTGGTGGCGCCATCTACGGCCGATACGTTAGTCTCAATCACAATAATACCAACACTAATGTTTATATCTGTGAAGTTGAAGTCTGGGTGGCAGGTAAAGTGACGTTCATCAGTTGTTGCCATTATGCTAATACAATGCTTATGTTAGTATCTTATGTATACTGATTGCGTGCACATCCACTGTATCGATCTACGTGACACGCTATGGCCACCTGACGCATGCGTAGGTGACGACTCCCTGCTTTAAGGTTAACAGCATGTTGCACAATAAAAAACCTGCTCATTATTCTGTATTGATTACAAAACCAGACACCGGACAGATGAATGTCAAGATAGTTAGTTTTTTGGGGCGCTAATCAACAAATACCAAAACCACTAATACACTGTAACAAATAACAAATTCTTTGAAGACATATAATTTGTTTCCTATAATGAAGTGTTCACTACAATGAGACACATAATACATGGAAGGCAATGCAATGCGTTCGTTGTATTGGGAAATTCATTATAAAGGTATTCATTATAACGAGGTAACAGTAATTTGCTATACCATGGAGCTCCATTGCTGTAATAGGTAACCACGCTGTAGTATACTAACCTGTGAATGTGAATAGCTATAAGTGTATGGTTATTTTGAATAGTTACTAAGAAAAATCATTTCAAAGTATATCTGTAATGAGTGTTTCGACTTGAGTTCACCCTTCTTAAACATCCTAAACAGTGCCCCCCCCCCCCCGTTGAAACAAATATTCAATTTGTTTTTTATAATATAAAAAAAATAATTTAGTCTGGCGATTTTAAAGTTTGGACCCCCCCCCCTCCCATAAACAAATCTTGTATCCGGTCCTGCTAAAACAAGGGAATTCCAGATATTGATAAACATGTTATTTTCCTACTTTCAAACGTGAGGTGGGAGAGTCGCTATGAAAGGTATCAGTGGAATTGAAGGCAATGGTTTACTCTACACATGGGAGCATGGAAGTGGTACCATTGCAAGCGGTGTACCTATTCACCTGACCAACAATTCAAACGGACATCATAAGGATTCGATGGTAGATAGCTGGGATGAATATGACATCAATGAGGTAATATTTCCTTTCGTTGTGTTTATGTATCTGAGTAGCCGTATCCCAGTTTTTGTGATACAAGTCAAATCACATAACCAATTTAGTGTATCGAAAAGACATTTCATGCATTAATTTGGAGTTAGCATCGATTTTAGAAGACACAGTGGATATTTTAATATTGTGTGATATTGTTGTTGAATACACGTGGAAAATGTCACACATTTATAATACTAGTGCCTCTCATTCTTTCATTAAAATGAGTTATTTCGTAAGTGATAATGTTTTCCTACACAATTGCCTTGATGTTCAAAACAATGGATTAAACATTCAAATGTATTGTTCATATGTAACTCGAATTTTCCTATACTTGGTTGGCAATGTTACTCGGTTCTGCATTAATTTGTATGTATTGGCCAATTTCATTTTATTTTTTGCATCATGTGATTTTACAGCATAAAATCAAATAGACGTTTTAATGATCACTTTAAATAATAGTTTCTTAGTTAAACTTATAAGCATGTCCAATATGCTATGCCGGGCGGGCAACCAAATATTGTATCAGCCAAAATATTGTATTACATACTGACTGATATTATTCAAAGAACATCCCAAGAGAGATCTACGAGACTTGTGTTTGCCCTCATATAGTGTTCCATTTCCCACCGTCATCGCTTCCACTTTTGCCTTGACCATTAACACCACAATATATGAGACACTGGCAGAGAATGGAACACTATTGGGATAACAAGTCGCGTGGCGTAATACACCAACACGTTAATTAAAACTACTAAATATACTGCTTTGCATATCAATAGTTGAATAGTGAAGTTGCTGCATTGATTTTAAATAGTGGTGAAAATTTCTGTGACCAATGTTTTGACGTTCAGTAAAATGTAGGTGATTTGTTATTTTTAAATTTGAGCTCTGAAATGTTTATAGAATAATTAAATATATACCAATGAATACTCTAAGTATATAAAGTTGTGTAACATGTGGTAAATAACTACATTATTAATGCGAGTAATATATATAACCATAATTATTATGAATAATATTAGGTGTTCGTCGCGCTCTATTCAGACGGATCTCCTGTACTGACCCTAGTGTTTAATGGTACTGGAAGTTCATATATAGACTGGTTTAGTAAGAGTAGACTGACCTCGTCTCCCTACGAAGACATCACCCAGGATGACCCAATGACCTTTTCAGTATTTGGAATGACGTGAGTATGCCAGATTAAAATATTATTATCCCGCATGAAAATTGTATTTTTTACCAGGAAAGTTGATATTGGCTTGCGAATGTGTGAGCGATCTATTGTATGTGGAACACGGAGACGATGGACGGAGACTGTTACAGTAGACTACTTACTAGTGCACTCGAGAATGCTCTTATACACACAGTATTGGAAACACCAAGTTTATGCGAATTGGAATATGTAACACTATTTCAATAAAAACAATGTACATAACGTGTGTTTATTGATCACATTGTTTAGAGAGCGTGTTCCCATTTTTACACAGCTGCTCTTTATAATTTGTCTAAATGTGAATCATTTATGTAATACCACGTTGTATGAATGCCATGTCGAGTACAACACATTCTGAAAACTCGTGTTTGTCTGGATTTACTGTAGGCATGGAAAATGGTCCTGTCGCTGGTGCATTATGCGTGGTTACGCGATAATTCAAGGCTGTGACAATCAGGGCTGGCTAGTTGTTGCAGAAGGAACTCTCAGTTACTGTTCCTGGCTACCAGATAATCAACCGGCATTTATTTATAGCCCCGTGGATTCATCTTCCAATTTCAATACTGGTGGGTAAAAAGTATAATCGTTGATCAATGTAGAATAATCACCGCCTCATTTATGTCATTATTATGCCCATGTAATTGTTTTTATAGGCATAGTTGTGTTCATGATACTAGACATATATATTTGATCGTTCATATTCAGTATACAATATTACAATTGATCATCGATAACCACATTCTCTATTTCAGGGGTTATTGGATTTGCTGACGTGTTTGTAATATCAGTGGTGGCATCTCCTAAAGGTATGCAATAAGGATGTAAACCATCAAATAACGAAAAATGTTGTGTGGGGGTGAGAAAACTGATCAGCGTATGGCGTTTGTGATTAAATTATTATAGATTCCTTTGACTGCAAATTGGGTAAAATAGTAAAATATCATCGGTGTTATTGGTTCCAACTGTCTAATATATATTGTGATTGAGTGGGACAGGGTGTATATATTCGCTTGATGATGTGTATAATACCAGAGATGTATCATGATTATAACAGACAAAGTTGTAAGTGTGATAAACGTCATAATTAACAATACATATTACACATTTAGGCAGCCATACATATAAACACTAATTTTAAAAGAATAACTACGATAATTCAACAAAACATTGTGTTTTTTGTCAAATAATAATTTATTCAGAATTCTGGTGGGTAAGAAACACAGTCACCTTATGAAATATGATCTTGTTTCAGTGATAAAACACCAAACGCGCCAACAACAAATACCACATTTGAAGTATTTCATAGGTGGAAATGCGTCTTGCACACACACACACACACACACACACACACACACACACACACACACACACACACACACACACACACATACGTGGATTGCTATATGTTGTGAGGACTAGGTAACAGCACCCCCCATACGAGGACACCATTTTCCCCTGTACCTACTGCCATAAAATTAAAAAACATATCATCAAATCTATTAAGGATATGCCCTGTTTACGCATTTTTAGAGTATCTCAAAATTTTGCTGACCTGGTTTTTCCTATGCCACAGAGGACAAAATTCCGAGGACTGTGATTTTGTTGCGAGGACAAGGAAATTTCAGGGGGTGTCACTCATAATCTTGTTGCAAGTCCTCGGAAAACATGCAAATAAACAAGATATTTCACTGCTCATCTAAAGCAGAGGTAACTGTTTCAAACATAAACCATTCAAGGCGATGACTTTTGGATTGTTTTTTTTTCTAAAACAGAAATAATTACACTATATTCTTTTTTAATTAGAAATGATTATTGCAAGACAATCCTTTTATATTCCATGTAATGAAGTGAATGTATATATTGTTGCCACTATTCATTGATATTCTATGCAATGAATTGACTGCATTTATTGATGTCAAAATTTTCATTGATACTCCATTCAAAGAAGTGACTTTATTTATTGATGGCAAAATATTCATTGATATTTCATTCAATGAAATGTCTGCATTCACTGATGACCCCAAGAATCTCCCCTCTAGATCTGCCACTGAAAATATTCATTCATATTCTCCATGCAATGAAGTGACTGTATATATTAATTTCACAATATTTATTGATATTCTATGCAATGAAATGACTGTATTATTGTTCGTAAAATATTCATTGACATTCTATGCAATGAAATAACTGCATTTAGTGTTCGCAAAATATTAATTGATATTCCACACAATGAAGTGACTGTATATATTAATGTTAACTATTGATAATCAGTGTATTTAAGTGACTTTATTTTTTCCAAACCAAAATATTCCAAGTAATGAAGGGACTGTATTTATTGTTGCCAACTTTTTTATTGATATTCCATACAAGGAAGTGACTGCATTTATTGCAGCCAACATTTTCATTACAGAGAGGGTAACCTCATACTCACTTTATTAGTACATGCTTCACACAGAAGTCAATACTGTTGTTTTTTAGCATATTACCAAGGCTGAAGTCATTCTCAAATTTCCAAATTATACACATATAAAGTGAATGTTTCAAACATAACTAAAACATAATCTCTACATAATAAATCATTACTGAACATAAAATTTGTTTGAATACCTTTTTTTATTCTTAATGGTACACACTGAATACATGTACATTAAAAAAATCAGCAATAGTTACATAAAGTAAATGATATCATCACAGCAAATGTCAATGGTGGATAGGGGGTGGGGCGACAACAAATTATCAAATATTCAGGTTTTAATATACATGTATGAGGGGCACACAATGAAACCATCCGTACTTAAACACTAAAAATATGGCAATGCTGCGTGATGGGATGGGTTGTTGTGTGCCCAACAAGTGTTGAACAAGGTGTGATACAGGTTTGTGAAACTGATATAACCATCTTTTAGAGCCCAGGCTTCATCATATTGTGAAGCTTTGAAATTATGTTCATAGTTTATCTATTCATATGCAAACAAGTTTGATCTTGCATACTGTTATTACCTATAATTGAAAATTTATCTGCTCTATTTGAAGTGCATCTAGACAAGCACATAAACCAAAATTAATTTATACTGGATCAATATAAATTGACTTGTTTTGACCATAACCATATATGAAAGCACATGCTAACAGAAGCATTCAAGACACATGTAAGAAAGATGAAACTCATTCTTGCATGTATTACATATTTGATAACCCACCCCCAACCAACTAAATGGCATACAGAAGACCTGTAGCCAGAGTTAAGAATAATGCTGTTTTGACTTTGATTGCCTTTTATATGTTGTTATCAGATTGTACACACAATACTTTATGTTTTTCCATGACCTGCTGGCCAGTACTTGATTCTCTTTCAGACAGTTAGTACATTCAATCTTTCCAGGAACTTTTAACATTCTGATATTTCTCATAAAATAGTTTTTAACTATTGTCCGTTCTTCTGTGGTCCACATCTTTTTCTCATCACTCACACCTAAGCACAAGAGAAAATGTAATTAAACCATAAGAGGTCCAAAAGAACTTAGTGCATGGAAATAAAACTGTCTAGTATTCAAGACTTAATGATAGCAAGCAATGTAGAAACCACAAGACAAATTAATTTTTAACTGAGAGCAAAATATATATGACTTCGTGCTTAGGAAGGGAATACAATCAATCAATTATAATACCTTTATCAGGTTCTCTCTGTAAATAAGCTTTCTTAGTTTCTGACTGCATAGGGTTATCTGTGGAAGTTCTCTTGTTATACAGTGATGACATGATTACATCTGGAATAAAAATAACACAAATCAAGGCAGTTAGTAAATGAAGCTGAAATCACAAGTAATGGAGCACTGAAAACAAACCCAAAAGAATGACACCCTCGAAGGTTTCGCACACTATACTTTGTCTACATTCACTAGGAAAGTACTTTTTTGTTGCGAGCAGTTCAAATTTATGAGTTAAGACGTTATTCAGGAAATTTCTCCCAAACAAGCATGGATACTCTACTCCTACAAGCAGGAGATTTGTGATGGAATGCAACAACTAATGATACTTTCTGCAGAAAACCCATTTACCAGACATTATTTAGCAATAAGAGGTCAAGTACTAGTACAGGGATGTGTTCAATGAGCGAGATGCAGAAAAAACACATTATTTAAGAGGCCATTTCCATCCATTATGGCAGCGAGAAATCCATTATTTCAATTATAATGCCCAAAATGTAGTGATGTGCTCAAGAAAAAGGACAACAACTCTGTTGTTATTGCGTCCTGACTTTAACACGTTCACAAACAAATGGCATACAAATCCATGTTTATAGGTAATTTTGCAATTAAAAAGACCAGGATTTTCTAACTTAAACGACTAGTAATGGATTTGTTGTTTAAACAATCTTCACAAGTGCGGACAATTTGGTATATTGCTGATCTTTTTTGTGCATTGTCCTCAAGCACTACCCTGTTATTGTCTGATAATGTTACAGCATCTGGTACTGATCAACCAATGAAACCACACGATAACTAATAAGAGATAAAATAAAAACAATACCTTCCGCTGATTTTTTCTTCTTTTTTGGTGAGGAATCACTGGTAGAATATGTGGAGGTTCTTTTATTAGAAACTTGTGTCTTGTTCACAGCAAGATCTAGATTTGAATTAATAGATAAGAAAATTTAATGCTGTTTAATATTAATTGTCATTTTATCATTTTCCATGATAAATATTGTGGTGGAATACAATTTCTGTAGGTATGGGATGGGAAAATACTGATATAGAGATAACAAGCAAAGCAGTGACCGTAGACTTGAAGAGAACGTACACAAGTGTTATTATGACAAGTGTGTAGTGTAACTTGCTGAAAACTTGGTCAGAATAAGTAATGACTTTGCAAAGACTAAAAATTACGTGACCAACTAGGACTGAGTAGGAGAAATCGCCTGTACAGTTGTGCTGACTAGAGTGATATTTAACACATTTTATAGCAAGTCACTGTCAACATTGTTGGGAGTTTAATAGTTATGGTGTACTCACTTTGAACCAACTTGGAATCCTGACTCCAACAAGTGAGGATTGACTGGGGATTTGTAGATGTGTGTACCAGCCACAGAAAGCCGATACCAGCTTATCTGTCACTTGACTATTGTAGGGGTGCACCCATAGGAAAGCGGATTGAACCAGGCCATTAACGTCAATGAATTCCTACATTGCTTATTAGTTGGAATAATACTGGTGTACTTTGGATTTAACACTGGTACCAGTGGTAATCGCACAGGAGGAATGGTTAGAGGACTCTATTGACCGGGTAATTTAACTAAGATAGCAAACCCCTAACTCAACCACAGACACCCAAATGTGACCCTGGTAATCTGAGAATAAGCTCGTTGTAGACCACTCAGGAGACCCTGTGGGAACCCTATCCACTGAACCAATAAAGTGCTACCAGTGGTGTTAGGAAAGCTGACTCACCGCTGACTTATTTTATAACCAGTGGCCAGTTATTTAATAAAGTGCTAGAAAATATTTCTTGGACGAGTTGTTTCAAGTTAAAATTGCAACTGAGAACACAGATTAGTTACAGTTAAAAATAAGTTTAGTCTTACGGTAAGGGAAATAAAATTACCTTCAACAGATTTCTTCATAGGTAAAAGGAAATCCGTCTTCTTAAGTTCTAGGGATGGAGTATGCACAGAAGCTCTCTTTGACATGTGCGTCTTAGAATCTTCTGAAGCTAAAAATAAAAAAAAATACAATTTTATCAGAACAATCAATATGGCAAATGCAATTAATTTTGAACAAAATTATACCATGCATGTCTGGAAAACAGTTAAACAGATAAATTGATGTTATATTCAGTTGTTATTTCAAGTACTGTCTTTGTCCCAAATACCAATGAATCAAATCACGTTCAAGAATTCAACAAGTCATTGTCAATGACACGTCCCCGTTCCGTTCATATTTGAGTGACATATACATTCAAAGCAGATCATGATCGAAATGCACCTGCATATGTACAACACATTGAACAAAATCCATCCATGCATGACTGAGATCCGGTTCTGGAATTGGGAAAATACATGATTTTGATGCATTTTCGGCCTTAAAATGGCCATCATTCAGCTATTGTTAAGCGGATCATGAAACAAACGCACATATCTATTTGTGACATGATGTATCTTGTGTGTGTGAAGTTTGAACTTGATCAATCCAGACATGTCTTGGATACGGATCCAGAACTGATTTTTTTAAAACAAAATGGCCACCAGTCGGCCATTTTGAACTTGATCTGGAAAAAAAAATGACGTGCATCAAGGTCCTATTATGTTTAATGTATGTACCAAATTTCAACAAAATCCGTCCATGCATAACTGAGATCCGGGTTCGGAATGGTGAAAATGTGCGATTTCAACCTTAAAGCGGCCGCCATTTGGCTATCGTTAATGAAATCATGAAACAAATACACATACATATTTGTGACATGATGTACCTTGTGTGTGTGAAGTTTGAACTTGATCAATCCAGACATGTCTCGGATGCGGATCCAGAACTGAATTCTTTAAAACAAAATGGCCGCCAGTCGGCAATTTCGAACTTGATCCAGAAAAAAAATAACGTGCATCAAGGTCCTATTATGTTTAATGTATGTACCAAATTTGACTGAAATCCGTCCGTGCATAACTGAGATCCGGGTCTGGAATGGTGAAAATGTGCGATATCAATGCATTTTCGGCCTTGAAGCGGCCGCCATTTGGCTATCGTTAATGAGATCATGAAACAAATGCACATACATAATTGTGACATGATGTACCTTGTGTGTGTGAAGTTTGAACTCGATCAATCCAAGCATGTCTCAGATACGGATCCAGAACTGAATTCTTTAAAACAAAATGGCCGCCAGTTGGCCATTTCAAACCCGATCCCCCCCCCCCCCAAAAAAAAGACGTGCATCAAGGTCCTATTATGTTTAATGTATGTACCAAATTTGAACGAAATACGTCCATGCATAACTGAGATCCGGGTCCGGAATGGTGAAAATGTCTGATTTTGATGCATTTTCGGCCTTAAAATGGCCGCTATTCGGCTATCGTTATCGGATCATGAAAAAAATGCATGTGCATATGTCCCATATAATGTGTGATGTATGAGTGAAGTTTGAACTTAATCGGCCCATGCATGTTCGAGATACAGGTGATCACGGACGCACGCACACAGGGCAAAACATAAGTCCCCGTTTTCGGACTACGTTCGAACGGGGACTAATAAGCTCACTTCAGAAATAAAACTGTTGCCAGTCAGACAATGTTAATCACATCATGAAAAAAAAAAACTTTGTGAGATGATCATACAGAATTTGAGTGAAATAAGTACAGCCATGACTGGGAACTGTAAAATGTCTCTCATTATGTCTAAAAATGGCAGCTTACCTGCTTCTACAATACAACGTGATATATCTTCTCTAAATTGCACTATGTTGTCCATGTCATACATTAATTTTGTAGACTGTCCATTAGCAAACTGCTCTGCAAACTGAAAAGTATTATGACATTATCAGCAATAAAATAAACATTGCTGTCGATACAACGGCCTGATATATGATACATACATTGAGAAAGTACTGTAAAACCATTTATTTTCACTGACATTTAATATATCACTATTTTAATTTTAAATGCAGCTGAAAGTCCATAATTACCTTGATGACTAACACACCACATGATACAGCATCATCTTGCATTGTATGATCCACTTTCAATATAGTATAAGTACTGACTTCACCCTTCTTACTTGCATAATTACTAAAAGATAACAGATATTTTAGTTGTTGAAATTGAAAAATCTTGTGCAAGAGTTAGGTGCATTTTTTGTGTTACGGTAAGTAAACTATGGCATGTAGGTGGCACAGGATCCTACTGATAATTTATAGCAAACACTTGTATCAAGAATAATACTTGAAGTAGGAGTGCATATGGATCCAACCTTATCCAATTCTTGGTAATTTGCTCCACAACTACATGTATGTCATATTTTGTTATAGCAACCAAACACTCTTGGGGACATAGTTATGTTCAAACAATAACTACCTATTTCTCATACTACAGTATATCCCAGAACTTTGAGTTAAATTAAAAATCTACAAAATTATGCAAAAACAGAAAAAAATCAATTATAATTGAACTCTTCCTACTTACTTCCAATTCCGCTGAATTGTCACCATTGTCTCTTTACTTTCACCAGTAGAATTCAGATATATTATTTCATGACTTTTTTGCTTAACCACCTGTAAAGCATTACAAAAATCAATTCTCATATTGGACAGAAATAAACTAGTCATTGAAAATGACACAGTTCCCGTTAAATATTTGAAAGTTTTCTTTGTGCTCGTCATATTAAAGCGGAGGGGTTGTCGCGAGCGTGTCCTTGAAACTTGAGTTCCAAGTGGTGTATACAACAGATTGTTTATTTACATCAAAACACATGTTCCGTGTAGTAGTAATATGGCCAAAATAAAAACAGCCGTTATTCTGCCATCTTTGATCTGATTATGAAACACACTTGATATGTACGATGTATGTGCCAATACGAATGAAAATGGTACATAAATTGTGGAAATATAGTAGTAAGGCCAAAAAGTCAAATGGCTGTCACAATTTGTCATGGACATGCATCCTAACATGTATAAAGTAAATGTATGTGCCAAATTTGAATGAAAACTGACAGAGCACATCCAAGATACCACATAAAAAAAAAAAAAAGATGCAAAATTCAATTGATCCAATTGCAAAATAAATCGTCATGGACATGTATCTTAGCATGTACATGTATAATCTATGTACCAAGTTTGAATGACAACTGACAAAGCATGTCCAAAATAAAAAATTTTCAAAAAACAAGATGGCTGCTAGTCGGTCATTTTGAATCGAATCGCTGAACCACTGCATGTGCATATGTCCCACATAAGATACTAGGCACATGCAAAGAATTAACATAATCGGTCCAAAGGGATTCTGAGATATGACTCCGGACGGACGCACGGATCATTCGAACGGGGACTAATAAAATTGTTCAGTACTGATGGATTTATGCAAAGCAAATGGAAAACAATTATACAAGAATTTTAGAGTCAACTGTAAAATTGAAAATGGTGCCTGAATTATTTACAGTATTTTACAACTTACCACAAGTGTCCAATGTCCATTTATTATGCCAGAATTAGTTGTTTCTCCACCTTCAAACATAGCACCTATTACCATCTCATACTTGGAAAGATTTATCTGTAAATACATTGTATGCATTAGTAATAATACACATGACTAGTAACAATTGTTGCTAAATGGAAGAAACAAATTTCCACTAGCTGACTAGTCTGGAAAATATTAAATGATAATTACCTTTTTTGGTTTGGCCATTTCACCCTTCAAACAAATAGATGTCATTAAATTGTGGTCAAAAAAAAGAATGGCCTGAAAACAATATAAAATTACATTGTCAGCAATGAAATAAAGGAGATTATGTTTAATGATAAGCAATGAATAAACTGTGGCAACAAAGCATAACAGCAGACACCAATGGAGGAAATAAGTACTAAAAAACTGTTGAAGTGCACTACACTTTGGATATTATGCACTAATGAAAAAAATACATTTCAATACATATACACTGTATTTTACATAATATTCACGTCAGATAGCATCAGAAAGTGATGAACAGTGCATGAATAACTCAATCTAAATAAATAAAATTCATTTCGTCCGATTGTGAATGCTCAACACAGATCTGACAAACTTTCATAGAGAATGGTCAATCAGAATGCATCTTTAAATAGTAGCACAAATTATAAACAGATTCTAGTAGTTACTCAAGTGACTTATAAATGAATGAGTGTCAAATGTTAAACACTTTTTTAATCTCATTGATGATCATTATATATCTAAGGCATTCCCATTGAGGTCAGGTCAACAAAGAAGTTGTGAATCAGAGACCCCCCTCCCATCCCCTCCATTAATCTGCCATGCTGTTATGTTGACAGAAAAGAGAATCAGAGAGACCCACACTCCACAATCATCATAAACAAACACAGACTAAATAACACAAATACCAATGGTAACCAGTCAAATATCAAATTACAAAAGCAATATTGGGGAAAATACAACCAAATATGTTATCATACCAATTTAAGTTTGATTGAAAATGACATTGATATGTGAACAAAGTCTATCAATGTTGAACAAATTATCACTGTCAGGGTCAGGGATACCCTGAAACAGAATATCTACAAGAAAAACAAGATTTCTTTCCATTGAGCAGCAATAAGTAAAAGTTTACCAAAATCTTTATCATTCAATATGCAATTAAATCTTAAACTCAGCTTCCCAATTCAGCCATCACCATTCCACCTGTTCAGAACCTTTCAACATAAAATAAATACCTTTTTCTCTCTTGTGGCAATATAAATAGCAGAGTTCACAATATCATCTGACAGCTGTTTTTTATGGCCCAGGTCCAATATACTGTTCTTCATTATCGAGTAGGGCCCTACTTTCATTGTATCTACATCACCTGTAAAACAACATAAACCATTCAAAAACCCTATTACAATAAATACTTTTTCTATCAGGTTGATGTGGTTGTATCTTGTAGATCTGTATAAGCATCAGTGGCAGTCTTTTTCAGATACGCATGTTTACCTTCACAACATCTTCAACTAATGGAAGAAATTTTGGCATGTTCCTCTTCCTTTCATTCATAGTATTAAGTGCATGTAAATACTGAACACCAAGTGCCTTAGGAAATGGTGAATTAAACTGAACACTAAATATATGAACAAACCTTTAGAAACATCTTCATCATCAATATGCATACATTTGTCTTGTAGTTTTCCATTTATATCTGTATTATTATTATTATTCATTTCTTGAAATTCCTCATCTTCAATGATATTACCAGTATTCAGTAGGTCTTCATTCTCACATTCATCTATAATTCACACAATTTTGAAAAGTTAGTAAGCCAAATGACAAATATCATACGACTTATTTCAATTCTCGTCCTAAGACAGTGCTCAAAGAGATTACAGCATAACTACTGCAAAGATTGTTCAGTGTCATTGATAAAAACTATTTCCTGAACAAATACTAACCTAATATCAATACACAATAGACTGTTCATTCTATCGGTCATTCTGGTTTTTCTGCTGGCATATACAAGAGGACAATTTTTGTTGTTATCTTTAACAGTGTCAGCAAATACTGATAATCGTTGGCTAGTGTATATTTGATACTAATAACAATTCCCCATAATCATTGATTGAAATTCCATCAACAAATTCAGGCATTTCAATTTAGGGAAAGGTGACCAGCCTATATGCTAGTTCCATATTTGACATACAACTAAAGAAGGTGACGATGATTGAGTAAAAACAATAGTTGGAGTGTCATAGCAGTGAAACGCAGAATTTATCATGGGATAAAACACTACTCACCATCTATGTTGATTTCTATTTCATCAAGTCCTTTGTTCTTGAATTCTCCAATATTTCCTTTCTCAAATGCCATCAGAATTCTGCTGACCTTTGCAATTTGTAATGTATTCTGTGGAAGTCTGTAAAACTCTCGATGGACTCTTATGTCATGTCCCAAAAATCCAGCAAGGATGTCTTGCTCATTGTCCTTCAAATTGAAGATTTGTGACATTGTAGCAATTTGTTTCCTTAAATTTGTAGAGGTGAACCGTTCAGCATGTTCAATGCCACATTTTGTTACAAACTTTCTCAGGCATACTGTTGCACGTACTGGGCGCAGTGAGTTTTGTAAACACGCAAAAATGTATGGATTTGCCACATTGACTTCAACAGCTTTTCTTTTTTCAATAAGTAATTTTATCTGATTACAGTGATCCTTGGTTAATAGAACAGGCACATTTCTTCCTCTTTTGCCTTTTATTTCAACTCTATCAATCAAACGACACAGATTTTGCTCCCAACTTGTCAAAGATGAACCAGCTTCTTGATTGACTCCTCTTACTTCTTTAAAATCTTCTAGAAGCATTCTTTCCATTTCCCCACTCCTCCTCCTATTGAATAAAATCAATTGGGCTAACGTTATCTCGCTCAAATTCTTCCAGGTTGATGTGGTTGTATCTTCTTGTAGATCTTTATAAGCATCAGTGGCAGTCTTTTTCAGATACACGTTTACCTTCACAACATCTTCAACTAATGGAAGAAATTTTGGCATGTTCCTCTTCCTTTCATTCATAGTATTAAGTGCATGTGAACTTATCGACTGTGCCCACTGTATCTCACACAATTTAAGGAATTTCTTAGCTGCTAATTCGTTGGTAGAGTCTTCATTTTTGATTGCCTCAGCCATGCAGATTGTAGTACATTTCTTTAGAGAGTGACCCAACTT
Organism: Saccoglossus kowalevskii; assembly: GCF_978046115.1. Lineage (NCBI taxonomy): Eukaryota > Metazoa > Hemichordata > Enteropneusta > Harrimaniidae > Saccoglossus > Saccoglossus kowalevskii. The sequence continues at coordinate 25,525,087 of NC_140657.1, forward strand.
TAATGCGAGAGAAGGTTTTCCAAGAACTCTGTCGTCAAGGTTATAGTCTGCCAACTGCTGTGTTGCCTGGATTACGATTTCAAACTTTGAAGGATGAATATATTCTTTTAGGGAGGATGCATTTTTCTTACTGATCTTTCTAAGTTGTATTAGAAGTTTTGCAAGTTCTCTCATTTTCTGCTTCACGTACTGGATCTTTGCAGATTCTGTACCAACTTTCATATATTCCCTGGATCCAAATTCTATGATAAGATCATCATTTCTTGCAATTACTGCCACTTCATCCTGAGTCATTCTAGATAGCACTCTGTCCGCCATACCCTCTGTAACATTATCACTATGTGGTAATAACATTCCTGCTACTTGTTGTATTCTTCGGTGAATTATTTTTGGTGTTGCATTTTCAAACAGTTTGACAGGACATGTCTTGTTGTGTTTATACAGTTCTGCTTTGATGAACCAACCCAAACATTCAGGACAAGGGAGATACTGCGATACAGGAACTGTAAATGATGGTCTTCTGTATGGTATGATATAGCCATATCCATCTTTAAGTATTTCAACATTATGAGCATGGTTGCCTTTATTTGTTAGTTTCTGCCATAAAATTTTCCTTTCGGTACTTCCCTTTCTGAAACTTAATGCATATACAACATCTTTCTCTGTACTGTGTTTATTCTCAAAATGCCTTGGTAACTTTGGATATTTGTTCATGCAGTAAACACAGTAAGCAAATTTGTCCCATTTTCTTTTCCTATTGGAATTATTTGTTGTTTGAACCTGCACCGAGGAAGAATTCACAGAACTGATTTGGATGTCATTCTTAAGATTCTTTGTAGTAGATGATGTACTAGGCAGATTTCTTTTTTCTGAAGACTTTACAAACTCTATGCTCATTTCACCTGCAGAAGTATTTTGATGATTCTTGTTTTCTTTCCCATGAAACTTTGATGACAATGGTGACACAGTATTGAATTCAACAGACTCACAATCCGACAGATCAGGAACAATGATACTATTGGAACAATTATCACTACTTTGACAGATAGCAGCTGATTGGCAAGCCTTATCTTTGGGGCTTATGCTAGATTTCATCCATGGCTTGTCATTTCCTGTAGTTTTCACATCACTGATACTATGCATATCTAATTCACAAGAAAAAGATACATCCGACTCACAATCTGAATTTGGTTCATAAGTAGGGTCAGCATCAGAATCGTCATAGTCTTCTTCAAAGTTTTCACTATCATTTTCATCTTCATTGTCATGAGTAGCTGCAGTTTTTACTTCCATTGAAGGATGAGTTTTAACCTTAGTTTGTACAGGTGTGAGAGGCCTAACTTTAACAACATTTTTACTTCTATCCCATTTAGATTGCAGAAATGGAAAAGAAATTTCAGAATCAGAAATGTCAGATTCACAGTCTGATTCCAAAACAATGTTTGAATCATATTTTTTAAACAAGGTTGATGATTTACGTACATTTTTACAGGAATTAGTATAACCTGGGGTGAGAAATTCTTCTGGTGAGGTTATAAATGGCAAAATGACTCTTCTTTTTAATGATTTTGTCTTGCCTCTATCTGACCCACCATTGACATCATTATGTACCAAACATGATTCTGGTTTCAAGTTGCCACCATCTGGTTCACTTCTGGCAGTTAAAATACTGTTCTGTAAGATGAATGATCCTGAATTCAAATTGCCACTATCTGGTTCATTTCTGATAGGTAGCACACTATTCTGTATTATACACGATTTTGGTCTCACGTAGACACCATCCGAACCATGTGCAATATACGATTCAAGATTCACGATACCACCATCTAGCTCAAACATGCCAGGCAATATACATGCTTCTGGTTCTGAGTTGCAACTATCTAGTTTACTTCTGTCAATCTGCGTGAAATGTGATTCTGGTTCAGTGTTGCAGTCAACAGATTCACTACTGGCATTGTGGGTAACATGTGACTCTGGTTCAGTGTTGAAGTCAACAGGTTCACTACTGGCATTGTGGGTGACATGTGATTCTGGTTCAGTGTTGCAGTCAACAGGTTCACTACTGGCATTGTGGGTAACATGTGATTCTGGTTCAGTGTTGAAGTCAACAGGTTCACAACTGGCTTTGGCATCATTGTGTACCAAACATGATTCTGGTTTCAAGTTGCCACCATCTGGTTCACTTCTGGCAGGTAAAATACTGTTCTGTAAGATGAATGATCCTGAATTCAAATTGCCACCATCTGGTTCAGTTCTGACAGGTAGCACACTATTCTGTATTATACACGATTTTGGTCTCACGTAGCCACCAACCGAACCATGTGCAATATACGATTCAAGATTCACGATACCACCATCTGGCTCGAACCTGGCAGGCAATAGACATGCTACTGGTTCTGAGTTGCAACTATCAAGTTTACTTCTGTCAATCTGCGTGAAATGTGATTCTGGTTCAGTGTTGCAGTCAACAGATTCACTACTGGCATTGTGGGTAACATGTGATACTGGTTCAGTGTTGCAGTCAACAGGTTCACTACTGGCATTGTGGGTAACATGTGATTCTGGTTCAGTGTTGAAGTCAACAGGTTCACAACTGGCTTTGGCATCATTGTGTACCAAACATGATTCTGGTTTCAAGTTGCCACCATCTGGTTCACTTCTGGCAGGTAAAATACTGTTCTGTACAATGAATGATCCTGAATTCAAATTGCCACTATCTGGTTCAGTTCTGACAGGTAGCACACTATTCTGTATTATACACGATTTTGGTCTCAGGTAGCCACCATCCGAACCATGTGCAATATACGATTCAAGATTCACGATATCACCATCTGGCTCAAACCTGGCAGGCAATAGACATGCTTCTGGTTCTGAGTTGCAACTATCTGGTTTACTTCTGTCAATCTGTGTGAAATGTGATTCTGGTTCAGTGTTGCAGTCAACAGGTTCACTACTGGCATTGTGGGTAACATGTGATTCTGGTTCAGTGTTGAAGTCAACAGGCTCACTACTGGCATGGTGGTTAACATGTGATTCTGATTCTGTGTTGCAGTCAATAGGTTTACTACTGGCATTGTGGGTAACATGTGATTCTGGTTCAGTGTTGAAGTCAACAGGCTCACAACTGGCTTTGGCATCATTATGTACCAAACATGATTCTGGTTTCAAGTTGCCACCATCTGGTTCACTTCTGGCAGGTAAAATACTGTTCTGTACAATGAATGATCCTGAATTCAAATTGCCACTATCTGGTTCAGTTCTGACAGGTAGCACACTATTCTGTATTATACACGATTTTGGTCTCACGTAGCCACCATCTGAACCATGTGCAATATACGATTCAAGATTCACGATACCACCATCTGGCTCAAACCTGGCAGGCAATAGACATGCTTCTGGTTCTGAGTTGCAACTATCTGGTTTACTTCTGTCAATCTGTGTGAAATGTGATTCTGGTTCAGTGTTGCAGTCAACAGGTTCACTACTGGCATTGTGGGTAACATGTGATTCTGGTTCAGTGTTGAAGTCAACAGGCTCACTACTGGCAATGTGGGTAACATGTGATTCTGGTTCTATATTGCAACCACCTGGTTCACAACTCGCATTGTAGGTGCCGTGTGATTCTGGTTCAGTGTTGCAGTCAATAGGTTCACAATTGGCATGGTGGTTAACATGTGATTCTGATTCTGTGTTGCAGTCAACAGGTTTACTACTGGCATTGTGGGTGACATGTGATTCTGGTTCAGTGTTGTAGTCAACAGGTTCACTACTGGCATTGTGGGTGACATGTGATTCTGGTTCAGTGTTGTAGTCAACAGGTTCACTACTGGCATTGTGGGTAACATGTGATTCTGGTTCAGTGTTGAAGTCAACAGGTCCACAACTGGCATGGTGGTTAACATGTGATTCCGATTCAGTGTTGCAGTCAACAGGTTTACTACTGGCATTGTGGGTGACATGTGATTCTGGTTCAGTGTTGTAGTCAACAGGTTCACTACTGGCATTGTGGGTGACATGTGATTCTGGTTCAGTGTTGTAGTCAACAGGTTCACTACTGGCATTGTGGGTAATATGTGATTCTGGTTCAGTGCTGCAGTCAACAGGTTCACTACTAGCATTGTGGTTGACATGTGATTCTGGTTCTGTATTGCAACAATCTTGTTCACAACTCGCATTGTAGGTGCCGTGTGATTCTGGTTCAGTGTTGCAGTCAACAGGTGGTTCACTACTGGCATTGCGGGTGACATATGATTCAGGTTCAGTGTTACAGCCATCAAGCTCAACACAAGCAAGTAAGGCATTACTGTTCATGACACATGATTCTGATTGTTTGTTTCCACCACCAGGAACTTTTTTCTATAGATAAAGAAATAATCCAATGCGATTTAGGTTAAGCATACATCTTGCAATAGTGCATTGATAATTATAACTGTACACCAGGAACTAAGTGTATTGCAAATAGTACCTAAAGACTTGTTTTTCCCAACTTATTCAGGGAGATTACAAGATTACAAAAGCATATACTAATTAGATGCATGATATTTATGTTTGTCACTTCTCTCAGGTACAGACACATGTGCCTTCTGTGTTACTGCTGACACTAATCTACACCAGCTGATATGAATACTATTTTGCACATTATTCTCAAAACAAAAAGCTACCCAAAAGCCAAAACATAAAAAAATCCAACTGTGTAGATAAAATACAGATTAAATATTTAATAATATTCAAAAAATAGAAAATATGGGCAGTTTTGGCCAAATATTGAGAATGGTCAATGAAGGCAGAAAATTATGCAAAGAAAGACAAGGAGGAACCAGAACAGAAAATTACCTAAACTTCAAGAAAAAATCACCAATAATGCTCTGAAAACAACAAAACATTTTGATGTTTTGATATGACAAACAAGTCAAAATACCACCACTGTCAAGCAAATAACAAATTTACAAAACAAGTCACTGTCAATGCCCTAGTCCCTGCTCAGTTTTTAGTGACCGCATTAAATATAAACAATGAAAATGTAGAGAAATTACAATAAATGTTAGGAGATTATTCAACATGTTAAAATATGGTGTTACATCAAATGGCATCATATTCATGTTTTGTTCAGTCAAAGTGACACCTCCTATGAAAAAATCCACATAATCCACACATAATACAGTTGGACATTTTGAATCAAATAGCAAAACAAAACATATATGTTTTACATACCAAAATCTGTTAAAGCATAAAGCATATTTATGAAACTATGAAAAAAAAAAAGCATAGCTGCCAGATTGAAGCAAATCACCAAACAGATTCACACGTGATAGTGTCATGTTCTCAAGTTTCAATAAAACTGACCCAGACATGCCTGAGAAACGGTTTACGAGCGTGTGAGGGAACAAAAATATATACTAGTCTCTCAAAAGTCATTGAAACAAAAAAAAATAAATCAACTTGTGTAATGTATTGTCTTTGTACTGATTTTCAACAAAATTGTTGAAATGTTGATTTTTGGTGTGTTATTGGACTAAAAAAATCGCCAGTTGGCCATTCTGAATCAACAAAACAAAATAAAGTGATCATGCAAGGAGTAAATGCAATCAGCAAAAGCATCCTTGAGAAACAATGACAATGGCAGGTGCAAATTTTTGAGATTTTATTGTTTTTGGAAAAGGATGCTAGTCAGTCATAATTTCAAAAAACAACATTCGTCTTGCGTTTGTACTAAATTTGAACAAAAAATATCTTGGAGAAATGGAGACCAGTCAGCCATTTGAATCAAACCATGAAACTATCATAATGTGCATTAGTCACCTGATGTTCATACCAAGTTTGAACAAAATCAACATAGGCATGTCTGGGTAACACTTCTTTTGAGACAGAAATGGCTGCTAGTCAATCAAGATCAACAAAATGACAAACAAATCCTATGCATATGTATTTCATTATGACTTGTCAATGAATGAACATATACACGTATACACAGACGGAACCAAAACACAAGTCCCTATTTTGGAATTTGTTCAACAAGGCCTAATAAAACGCAGCTTAATTAATTAATTTTGAGTTAGTAAAGTGTTTTTTATAGGCCATCATGAGTGAAGCTAATTCATAGAGGTTGACCAAATGTTTTAGGAACAGAATTACATAGTCAAATTTACATGAAGCAAAACATTTTTTTTTTCTACTATACTATTTATAGGAAATGAAGTTCACACACAGATGATCAAAACTGAAAACACAATCTTCCAACCAAGAAAGAATCTCAACAACATTTCCCAGTCAATATATGTACAAATATGTACAAACTATCAAGTAAACAAAACTTTCATTGTAGCCAATATCATCTACAATATATGATTGTGTAACTATATCTCAACAGTAGTTAAGTGTAAGTACCACTGTAAGTACCACTGCAACGCCTTTTACAGCAAAAAAGTGGCTGCCAGTATTTCAGACAACCAGCTAATTCCAGTAAGAGTATAGATATTTACCTTAACTTCCCAAGGTAATCTAGTTGGTCCATAATTATAAAGAATCTCTTCATCAACGTCAATGTCTTTGATTGCAAACAATGCTAGGTATGGGCGACTCCTTAGTTCTATTACTTGCATTCTTGAATTTGGATGCTTTCTTTCATGATTAACCAATCGTCCATATTTAGGACCTTTTGAAGGTTCATCAGTTGCATCGACACTAAAAAACAAGTTTTAACCAAGTTTGAGTTTATATAACCTTTCAAGCCTATATAGTGCTTTACAAACTTATTCTTGTAGTCAGCTTTACATACATGATTATGATTAATAACATTCTAAAACAAAATGGACATGGTCATATGAAAAATAAAACATGGGGTCAGTAGCAAAATTTGAAGAAAAAAATATTTACATTCCCTAGAGTTAATACAAAAGATAATAATAATAATATACATTGTACCTGGTAACAATGGTAATAATAAGGGTAATAATGGTTTTGAGCGGTCATGAATGGTTTTAAAAATATATTGGAACTTTCATCAATTTTACTATTTATAGAAAACAATACTTCTTTTGTCAGGTAGAAACAAACAGTATTGCCCATTGTTAAAAACAAATTACATAGCTCTACAAATGTACATCTTACTCTGAAGTTAATACTAATTCTTTATACTAGTAACCAACAGTATTTATTATGTAAAGGGCTGTCAGATTAAATTACCATTCATAATGTATATTGACTTATAGATATACTCGGAAATCTTCTATCATGCTCAAGCTCCAACCCGAGGAAGCTGCAATTGGTAAATTTTCCAGAAAAATATTTATTTTCCTGAAAATTTTATATGTAACAAATTAAGGTATACCAAAACAAACAAAAATTATCAAATTTTGCATCACTTGTCACTACAAATACCAGTCTAAGATGCAAGGAAACTTGAGACTGATAGACAAAATGATGTGAACAGTTATGGGTCATCTCTATGAATTTTCTATGCATGAATTACAAATGCTATTGCAACGGCGGGGGATAGGCAAAAAGCATTCTGGGTAGTAATTTCAACAAATGGATGGAAACCTTAGTCAAAAAATAAAATGTCAAACGTGCCAAAATATTAATAGAAAATACTAACCAATAGCTTTTTCCTTTATGCTTGAAAAAGTAACGAAATACACTTTCCTTGCTGTCTTCACGTCTTTCACCCTCCCTTCCAGTTAATAGCTCACCATGATATTCTAAAAGGAAATCACCTTTTGTAAAATTCTTTGCAGCAAATACACCTCTACCTGAAAATAAAACAGTCAAAATACATCATCACATTGGATTTCGACAGCTTTTATATTTCCAGTAAGGCAATTGAATTCAATATTATATTATATGAGTGTTCTCAATTAAACGCGAAGTCGGTACAACACCGGAGTATTAGTAAACTTGCTGCCAACTTGCAATGCAACGTGTGGGCGTGGCTACCCAAGATTTCACATGCCACCACTTTTCAGTGGCGTCAATGTTTTATCTGAAAAGTTGATTGCTTTATAAGCATGGATGGCACCGAAATACTTTCACAAAGCTAGATTACTGTTGACCTACAAATGATGATGTCCATGCCCGCAAATCTGAAAATGATCAATTCAAGTAATAAAGCGACACTGCTGAAACCACACTGTACAGTTACCCAGAAAATCAGCGCCACAAATCACACGAGAAGACAATTTGAATATAATCACCTTTCCACAAAACCATGTGTTTGTAAAACCCAGGCTGGTCTATTCCTTTTTGGATATACTCTTCGGCCACATTAAAACGGGTAATTCGGCCTTGATCCGTCTGACAACGACTTCTTAGTCTACCAGCAGCCAGTTTACAACTCGCGCTCGACACCGCCATTTTAAAAGCTTAACAACTATGCGCATGCGCGTCCTCGATTTAAAAAAAAATACAGCGCCACAAAAATGTTAATCAACGTCCAGCAACACTTTACCAAACGCATAATTTTTGTCATGCTTAACATTTTATTTGTAAATACAAAACAGGGGAGGCACTCGAATTGGAGTACCTATGCTCAATAGTGGTTTTTGAAAAAAAAACGCTAAATGCATACAAACATTTGCAATAAATAAGCCATTCCACTGCATGTTCATACTAATCAAAAGTAAAACCTCTATTTGCGAAGGAGGTCGGAACGTATGATTGGATACTAATTCATATCGGGAATTCACCTAGGAGATTCACATAAGAATTAAGACATTGCGATTGAAAACCAAATATACTCTTTTTTTTCTTTTTTTTTGTAGGCAGACATGACTTTCTGTTTGAAAACCACTCATAATACGGATTTTTTCGTATTGCAGCATGCGTATAAGGCGGCGGCACGGAATTTTACATGGAGGGGCGAAATCTGATCACTAGCCTCGCGCCGAAAACGCGACCTTATTAGGGAGTCTGGGGCATGCTTCCCCTTTAAAAGTTTGAGGGGCAAAATTTGCTGACATAAAAGGTTTCAGCTTGATTTTGGAGAGGCGACGAGGGCACCCCCCCCCCGCGCGTGTTGCCGTCACTGGTACAGAGTTAAGGAATATTTAAACATTTTGAAGGGCGGCAAAGCAACATCATTTGCCTCCCGTGATACGCTTCTGTTAATTTCGAACCCTGTGCTCAAATCAGACATCAGGGAAAGACGGGTAAATGTGTAACGTTGTGATAACTGCATTTCTAGTCGGGATCACTCGCATCATAAGCTACTAGCACGTGCATTGCATATTGTGACATTAAACAAAAAATCATGATCCCTTATTCGTGGTTCGGCGACCCTGTTTTTGCCAGGACGAGGGAAATGTATGCTTTTTCAACAAGAATATCTAACAGAACCGGGCATGAGACTAAGATATTTCTGTAGCAACCACACCATGTTCTAGAATAATTTCAGAAAGTTAAATGGACAATACGTACCCTGAAACCAAAGTCTTTTAATCCGCCAACTGAAACGATGATACAGTTTGCAGAGAAAAGCGCCACTATCCAAACGCAAACAGAAAACGCATCTAAGAAACATTCGCGCTGCATTCGGTACAAAATGGTAGTTAGGATAATAAAGTACTTTTAATTGTAGCTTAGAGGCAATGGACCACACGCGTGTACCGGGGTACAGTCTGTACAGGGTCCGGGGGTCACTCGGCAGAGCCGGTACCCTAATTGAGATCTGCCGCATCGATGATCGTCAGTCAGATTTTGTCGTGGACATCATACCCGTTGCAGGCGAGATAGAAGTAGTATCAGCCAAAAGCAGCATAGAAAATTGCAGTGATACAAAACACAACTTTATATCATACTTGGCCAGATTAGGAAAAAACAGCCTCTCCCATGAATACTACCAGTGTAGCAAATAAGCGACAGGTCGATTCAAAACCTCGTCTGAAAGCTGGTTCAAAGTGAGACTCTGTCGACAGTAATCTGTAATTCTTGTGAATGGTATTGCTCAAAGTAGTGCTTCAACGGGGACCCGGGATGTTCACCTCAAATATGAAAATCAACACCTTTACCAGCATTTTACTGCACTGTAAGGCTTGCTCGCAACAAATCCAACTCCTCCGAACCCAGCATTAGCTTGCAACATGATTCGTGTATATGCCGGAATGATGTAACTAGTTGCAGCCGTGGTAAATGTCAGTTCATTGGAATATAAATTTGCTCAGGGCAATTTCTGAATATGTAATAAATAAAAGGTCGAGGGTGTGTTGATGTGGTCGGTAGGTATATAAAGTGCTGGGGCAAATGTGGGTATATCGGTAAGAAATGTATTTATAGGTAATATATAGACCGCCGATTTACAAAAAAAGGAATAGGTATTACAGCTACACACCTTCAACTACTAACAAATAATAAGTCAATAACGCGGGACGTTTTACTGTAAACTGGAGCAATAATAATGTAATAACCACGAGATGACATTCAAATATAACCACAAATCACGTCGAACCCCGATTCCCCAAGCCACAGTCCCCCTGTCATGGGGACTGTGCTTAAGCCCAGAACATTGCTGAGACAGTATTAGCAATGATACGCACAGCCCGGGCACAATACATGCTCTAAGTTGATTACAAATAAAGTGTATGGACTTTACAGTGACACCCCGGCGTTTGCTTAAATTTGTCCAAGACCCATTCTTGCTTTCATCTACATACTGGATTTAACAGAACACTTCATTGTCCAATTTTTTTGGACAAAGTTACGATCTCAAAAAGTTTATTGAGCCGCCACAAAATGCAAATTTGCATTCTCAAGTGTTCAGTATAATGCGATTTCACACTATCCAGATCCAGAACAGAATGATATTTCATTTTCAAAATAAAATGAGAACTAAAGCGGTTATGTGAATGTTGTCAGCCTATAATAATACGACCCATCATGGTGTGATACATAACACATATAACTTCAATTAGTATTCCGTTCAGTAGTGGGAATCTCACCCGTTTCATAGGCAAAGTATAAGTATTCACTAGCTGTGACACACACAATCTTGTTATCAAATGTAAAACGTAACTAAAATTTAGTACGGATTGCTCTGGTCAGAATCAAGTGGGATACTCGCCTTAAAAGTGACTGTTTTATAGTATACCCACTTTATTTCGAAGGTAGTTCTGAGACGCATAAATCATCTGAAATGCTATATTTGCAACCATGAATCAATGTAATGATACCCAGTCCTAGAACTAGCATGCATCGATTGTAAATACATTGAAAACTAGCACCTGTTTTTCGGCGTTATAAGTTCAAATAGTTTCTTGTTAAAAGATAATGTGGATATAAAATCGTCTTTTAAGAAAAATCACGGGCGGCGGCTAGCGCTTTCGCCCGTTTGCGTTTCGGAGATCGCCTAATTCTTCGGGTCCACTAGCGACCACTGCAACGGCAGTCATTTGCTTGTGGCGTCTGCGTAATTCTGGAAGAATATGTTCTCATGCTCCTCTTGTGAGTCCGAAATACCCATGAATGTTCTTCATTACACGCTATGTACTTTGCGAAAAATAGTAGCCTTTTTTCTAATTCCAGTAAAGTGTTAATCAGACGTATTCATTTGAAATGCTGGTATAATATATTAACAAATGATCGCATTACATAGTCCTCGTAGTTAAAAGTTTGAAAGTTCAGAGTATGTCATAGATAAGGAATGGTCCCATAATGTTCAACGTACATACCTATATGTTTTTTGAACGGAATTCAAAATTCGGCTACCACCCGACCGTATACATATCTCATCAAATGAACACATATGCACATGTGTGACATTATGTATATATAAAGTTCAACATAAATGGTCTGGGAAAGTCAAAGATATTACAACATAGCAGCATTCGTTAAAACAAAATGACCACCAGTCTGAAACGAGCCTGAGGTAATGAATAACCTGAATTTATAATGTCTAATATATGTGCTAAATTTGAACTAAATCAAACATGACCAAGATATGGTCACACATGGCAGAAATTCTTGATTTATATGAATTATCAACATACTATGGCCACTATTCTGACATCTTAAATCATATCGCAACTCAATATGATGAATGCCGTATATATGAAGTTCACACATGACTTGTCAGCACAGGTTAAAGATATATCCAACTATTCACAACTGAGAAACGGTACCAGAATGGCAGTGATGGTTAATTTTAATGATTTTTTAATATTAAATTGGCTGCCATTCGACATTCTTGACTTAGATCACCAATGAATAAATGTTCATATGTACGACATGATGTATGTACGAGATTTGTAATGATGTGCTTGAGTTCGGACTGTTGACAAAACCATATGGTGCAAATTCACGCAATAATGAACTCTGGAGAATGCAAATGTGTATATTGTGGTCAGTCGCATCCTGCAGGAAATACTATATTGAAGTTTCATGTTCCCAGATGATCAGATAGTGTGCAATAACGCATCTCAATTCATTCAAAAGTGCAATTTTGTACCTCTCAATTAATATAAAAGTACTAATTTGCACATTCATTGGCACTTTCCAGAAGTAGGTATATCTGCGCATATAAATTTTCATTGTAGCTTATGATATTTTCTTTTACTCTGGGATATTTGGATAAACGCCCGTTTGCTGTTAGTTTTGCATCATGTGTGTGGATTGTAAGTAGGGAATCAGCATGTTCCGGGGACTAACAAGCACACTACCATTGGGGGACAAATAGTCCCAATAGTCCCAATATTTTGACAAAAAAACAGTTTGTTGTAATACATCACGTGTGTCGATTGCAAGTAGAGAATCAGCATGTTCCGGGGACTAACAAACACACTACCATTGTGAGGACAAATAGTCCCAATATTTGGAAAAAAACAGCTTGTTGTAATACATCACGTGTGTGGATTGCAAGTAGAGAATCAGCATGTTCCGGGGACTAACAAACACACTACCATTGCGAGGACAAATAGTCCCAATATTTCGAAAAAGCCAGTCTGTTGTAATACATCATTTGTGTGGATTGCAAGTAGAGAATCAGCATGTTCCGGGGAATAAAAATCACACTACCATTGTGAGGACAAATAGTCCCAATATTTGGAAAAAAGCCAGTTTGTTGTAATACATCATGTTTGTGGATTGCAAGTAGAGAATTAGCATGTTCCGGGGACAAACAAACACACTACCATTGCGAGGACAAATAGTCCCAATATTTGAAAAAAAAGCCAGGTTGTTGTAATACATCATGTGTGTGGATTGCAAGTGGAGAATCAGCATGTTCCGGGGACTAACAAACACACTACCATTGCGAGGACAAATAGTCCCAATATTTGGAAAAAAAGCCAGTTTGTTGTAATACATCATGTGTGTGGATTGCAAGTAGAGACTTAGCATGTTCCGGGGACTAACAAACACACTACCATTGCGAGGAGGACAAATAGTCCCAATATTTGGCAAAAAAAGCCAGTTTGTTGTAACACATCATGTGTGTGGATTGCAAATAGAGAATCAGCATGTTCCGGGGACTAACAAACACACTACCATTTCGAGGACAAATAGTCCCAATATTTGGAAATAATCCAGTTTGTTGTAATACATCATGTGTGTGGATTGCAAGTAGAGAATTAGCATGTTCCGGGGACTACCAAACACACTACCATTGCGAGGACAAATAGTCCCAATATTTGGAAAAAAGCCAGTTTGTTGTGATACATCATGTGTGTGGATTGCAAGTAGAGAATCAGCATGTTCCGGGGACTAACAAACACACTACCATTGCGAGGACAAATAGTCCCAATATTTGGAAAAAAGCCAGTTTGTTGTAATACATCACGTGTGTGGATTGCAAGTAGAGAATTAGCATGTTCCGGGGACTAACAAACACACTACCATTGCGAGGACAAATAGTTCCAATATTTGGAAAAAAAACAGTTTGTTGTAATACATCACGTGTGTGGATTGCAAGTAGAGAATCAGCATGTTCCGGGGACTAACAAACACACTACCATTGCGCGGACAAATAGTCCCAATATTTGGAAAAAAGCAAGGTTGTTGTAATACATCATGTGTGTGGATTGCAAGTAGAGAATTCGCATGTTCCGGGGACTAACAAACACACTACCATTGCGAGGACAAATAGTCCCAATATTTGGAAAAAAGCCAGTTTGTTGTAATACATCATGTGTGTGGATTGCAAGTAGAGAATTAGCATGTTCCGGGGACTAACAAACACACTACCATTGCGAGGACAAATAGTTCCAATTTTTGGAAAAAAAACATTTTGTTGTAATACATCACGTGTGTGGATTGCAAGTAGAGAATTCGCATGTTCCGGGGACTAACAAACACACTACCATTGCGAGGACAAATAGTCCCAATATTTGGAAAAAAGCCAGTTTGTTGTGATACATCATGTGTGTGGATTGCAAGTAGAGAATTAGCATGTTCCGGGGACTAACAAACACACTACCATTGCGAGGACAAATAGTCCCAATATTTGGAAAAAAGCCAGTTTGTTGTGATACATCATGTGTGTGGATTGCAAGTAGAGAATCAGCATGTTCCGGGGACTAACAAACACACTACCATTGCGAGGACAAATAGTCCCAATATTTGGAAAAAAGCCAGTTTGTTGTAATACATCACGTGTGTGGATTGCAAGTAGAGAATTAGCATGTTCCGGGGACTAACAAACACACTACCATTGCGAGGACAAATAGTTCCAATATTTGGAAAAAAAACAGTTTGTTGTAATACATCACGTGTGTGGATTGCAAGTAGAGAATCAGCATGTTACGGGGACTAACAAACACACTACCATTGCACGGACAAATAGTCCCAATATTTGGAAAAAAGCCAGTTTGTTGTAATACATCATGTGTGTGGATTGCAAGTAGAGAATTAGCATGTTCCGGGGACTAACAAACACACTACCATTGCGAGGACAAATAGTCCCAATATTTGGAAAAAAGCCAGTTTGTTGTGATACATCATGTGTGTGGATTGCAAGTAGAGAATCAGCATGTTCCGGGGACTAACAAACACACTACCATTGCGAGGACAAATAGTCCCAATATTTGGAAAAAAGCCAGTTTGTTGTAATACATCACGTGTGTGGATTGCAAGTAGAGAATTAGCATGTTCCGGGGACTAACAAACACACTACCATTGCGAGGACAAATAGTTCCAATATTTGGAAAAAAACAGTTTGTTGTAATACATCACGTGTGTGGATTGCAAGTAGAGAATCAGCATGTTACGGGGACTAACAAACACACTACCATTGCACGGACAAATAGTCCCAATATTTGGAAAAAAGCCAGTTTGTTGTAATACATCATGTGTGTGGATTGCAAGTAGAGAATTAGCATGTTCCGGGGACTAACAAACACACTACCATTGCGAGGACAAATAGTCCCAATAAAAACAGTTTGTTGTAATACATCACGTGTGTGGATTGCAAGTAGAGAATCAGCATGTTCCGGGGACTAACAAACACACTACCATTGCGCGGACAAATAGTCCCAATATTTGGAAAAAAGCCAGTTTGTTGTAATACATCATGTGTGTGGATTGCAAGTAGAGAATTAGCATGTTCCGGGGACTAACAAACACACTACCATTGCGAGGACAAATAGTCCCAATATTTGGAAAAAAGCCAGTTTGTTGTAATACATCATGTGTGTGGATTGCAAGTAGAGAATTAGCATGTTCCGGGGACTAACAAACACACTACCATTGCGAGGACAAATAGTTCCAATTTTTGGAAAAAAAACATTTTGTTGTAATACATCACGTGTGTGGATTGCAAGTAGAGAATTCGCATGTTCCGGGGACTACCAAACACACTACCATTGCGAGGACAAATAGTCCCAATATTTGGAAAAAAGCCAGTTTGTTGTAATACATCATGTGTGTGGATTGCATGTAGAGAATTAGCATGTTCCGGGACTAACAAACACACTACCATTGCGAGGACAAATAGTTCCAATTTTTGGAAAAAAAAAACAGTTTGTTGTAATACATCACGTGTGTGGATTGCAAGTAGAGAATTCGCATGTTCTGGGGACTACCAAACACACTACCATTGCGAGGACAAATAGTCCCAATATTTGGAAAAAAGCCAGTTTGTTGTGATACATCATGTGTGTGGATTGCAAGTAGAGAATCAGCATGTTCTGGGGACTAACAAACACACTACCATTGCGAGGACAAATAGTCCCAATATTTGGAAAAAGCCAGT
Source organism: Saccoglossus kowalevskii (assembly GCF_978046115.1). Classification (NCBI taxonomy): domain Eukaryota; kingdom Metazoa; phylum Hemichordata; class Enteropneusta; family Harrimaniidae; genus Saccoglossus; species Saccoglossus kowalevskii. The sequence continues at coordinate 25,541,258 of NC_140657.1, forward strand.
TTGTTGTAATACATCATGTGTGTGGATTGCAAGTAGAGAATTAGCATGTTCCGGGGACTAACAAACACACTACCATTGCTAGGACAAATAGTCCCAATATTTGGAAAAAAGCCAGTTTGTTGTAATACATCATGTGTGTGGATTGCAAGTAGAGAATCAGCATGTTCCGGGGACTAACAAACACACTACCATTGTGAGGACAAATAGTCCCAATATTTAGACAAAATTATTAATTATTAATATAATACAGAATAAACAGACTGAACACAGTTAATTAATAAGCTGCTAAGCTAATTATCTAAGTTTCAATTTGTTGGAAAAAGCTTTTACTATGATACTGAAATTCGTATGCAAATTAGCTAATTCATTTGCACATATTAATTATTAGATATTAATCTATACAAACACTGTGCATGTACTAAGTTTCAATCCACTGAAGGAAAATGTTACATTACAAACAAAACGTGATAAAAAAGTTAATTATTATATATGGATTAATTACAAAACTATTATCAGGAAATCAACTTACAAATGTTATGGTGAGGAATAAACAAGCTGAAATAATTAATTAGTATAAAATTAACTAATTAATTTACACATACTAAATAGAAGCTGTTATTATATGTTGATCTACACACTCAGCAATCATGAACCAAGTTTCAATGAATGTGTGCAAACAAATGCAAAGATACAAATGCTTAGACAATTATTATGCTAATTATCTAAACCATGCATAGGTTTGTAAATATAATCCAGTATATGCATTGGTTCAAGCAGAATATAGTAACCCTCTGCCAAGTTTAATTTCAATCTAGCCAGTGGTTCTTGAGATCAGTGGAACAAGATTTGAAACACAAACTGAAGGAAAATGGACGGACAGACATATTTGCAGCATTAGCTTCTGTTTGTGCTCTGCAAATAATCTTTATAATGCTGTAATCCTGTGTGTTAACAAATGATTAACATTTGTTCAAATGATTTGCTGATGTCAGAATGAAATGACAATACAAGATACTCTTGAAATAAACCAGTATAGGTATAACTTATCAGGGGCACATTTACCAGATATCTGGTAGGTCACACTCAAATAAACAGTACACAGTCTCACAGTGCACAGCAAGAAAGTCAGACAGTCATATTATTTATTCAGTAAAAATAGACTTATCAGAGCACAACTTACAGTACCCCCAAGGCACACACACTAGAATATCTTGTCCTGGGGCTATATTTTTTTTGGAAATTAGTAGCCCAACCAGACTACCAGAGTTTTTTTAAAATCTTATTTTATAAAACTAGTAATATCTATTGACACAACACTGACTTTGGAAATTACAGAAGTAAGGTTTCAAACAAAACAAAATAAAATAAAAGCAATCATAGAGTAATAGTATCATCGTGATTAAGTAAAATCATGTCTAACACTGTGGAGAAAAACACACAACACTTAATGGCGTGACTATCACAAATGGAAGTTATACCGCTAATATTACTCGCATTAAGTTATCACGTACGTCATGAATCGCCATGGTTATATTAAAAAAAGGTTTCGGCTTAAGTTTATTTTTATATTTAGATTATTTAATATCACAACAACAAATTATATATTCAATGTTTAACTATTAATATAATTTTTTTTCGAATACATGAATTGAAGGTTTATTTGGATCAACAAAACCTAACCGTGTGATAGTCATTAACAAGACAGTGGCTCGCTTGCAGCGTGTGACTCAGTACAAAACCAGTTTAATGTTTATTCGATTTGGTGAACATTTGTGAAGACCTGCAGAAATGTACTCACTCGTTTATTAGCAAATATAAGCCAGGGGATGGTTAATATGTTTAAAATTCCTGAATAACAATGAACGAGACACTAAATGCCACAAATTCAAACTATTCTGTATCACGAAGGCGGCCATGTTAGTTTTTCAATCGCAATGCATTATGGGGCGTTCACTATGACGAATTCTTGAAATCAGGGCATGTCAAATGTAACAACCAGATTTATCATACAAGTTTCATTTTCAAATGATTTGTACTTTTTAGGACTGTTATGTAAATTAACATATGTTCGTTATCTGACTGTATTTGAAGCTGGCATACATCAAATTGCCAAATTAACGTTATGTAGGTCAATCCGGGGGTGTCCAGCTCGATAACCTGCTGTATGCGTTCACAGGCTGTGAGCAGCTTTCAATCCTCGGACGTCACTGAAATACGGTAACACCATAGATTTATTTTTCTGTAATAAGTCTTTTTTCAGCAATGGAGTTGTTTCAGTGTCGAATTTACGAATGATTGGGGGCTTTGGAATTATTAAACATGAATAAACGTAAATTATTCTTACAACAAAGCTAAAAAATCAGTCTAAAAGCCTTTTCAAAATAGTGTGTGTATTCACCAAAAAATTTTGGTTGGTGGCGCTCCCACCTAATTAGCGCAGTTAATTCCGCGTTCACACACGTACAGTGTGTATGCCTAAGGTGTGTGGATATGCTAATTTGGTGGCGCTGTGAGCCACAAAACACCTCCAATGAAAATGTGCGGATTTTAACCACACACATCAATGTTTCTGTACCTACCGAGGACCCCTGTCAGAAGAACGTCAAAGGGTATTTTATCAAATTTCTTTTGTTTTTAAAGGGTGTTTTTCCGAGGACAGTCAAAACGTCCTCGGAAGTCTCCCTAGGTCCTCGCAATAAAGGTCGTTTGACCATGCAAAGTCCTCGCAACATATAGCAATCCAAGTACACACACACACACACACACACATACACACACACACACACACACACACACACACACACACGGTGACGCGACGCGATGCCCCCAGCATTTTTTCGAGGGGTCGACTGCACCCCCGTGCCGCCGCCACTGCGAGTGTGGACAAAAACAAATGAACCTGTAATAATGAGACAATTTCGTTATTGTAATCAACTGACTAAGAGATTGTATTGTGGTCAAATAGACTCACCGGTTTAAGGAAGCATAATTTAGTCCTGCGAAAAATCACTAGTCACATTTCACAAAATTGGTGCGATCAGTTTCATTAAATTGGTGAGATATATTTAAAAATAATATGGTTTATAAACAGTACAGTGACTATTGAAGGTCATTGAGCTTGCAAATATATTAACTAGTAACTATATTAAGTATCACATCTCGGTTATATCGAATGCAATATTCAAATCAATAGCACCAGTGAACGACTTAATAAATTAAAATATTTCTTATGTAACTGGTTTTAATTAATAACTAAAATAGATTAATTTCTGCAAAATAGCCGTTGTACAATTTATTTAGTCCGGTAATATCAATTAGAGTTTAGAACATTATTTTATACATAAGTAATTGTATTTACTTGATTTTGTTATTTTCTTTTTGCAGAAAAGGAAACGATGGAGCTATCTATTGTGTAAGTAATCCCATTGATGTGTTCCATTTAAGATCAAACATTTAGTGAAGTATACAAAGACTCAGGCAATGCAATAAGAATGTGTTTTACTGCAATAAAAAAAAATATCAAATTAGAGTGATATTTAGAGTACACAAATGTAATCAACGTGAATATTAACAAATACAGTTGAGCAATCACGCACTACCGCTACACGACAAAATCATATAACTTATATTGAAGATGGTTTGATGTTAAATATCTTTATTTTATAGCTGCGTCTCAAACTGTGGCGTTAAGATGAACCCATCCTCGTCATTATCGGTTTATTGTACTTGTGTAAACTGTCACTCCAATGAAACGCTACACTATTCATGGGCACTATTCATGAAAAGTAAGACATTAGGATCAAACACAGAAGACATCCTCGATTTGGACCATCTTGCGGAAACTGGTATGTCATTGTTTATTTACCCCTCTTGAATTACACAACTTTTTGAACTCCCAAAATTGAGTAATGATTAATGTATTAAAATTAACTTAAATATTTTTATAATGTATTCAGGAGTACATGAGCAAAGTCTTGTATTGACAAGTTTGCTCAACGAAGGAAGAACATTTCGTCTTCAAGTCACAGTTTTAAGAGGAGATTCTGAATCGATGGAAACCAGTTATTCTTTTACTTCCAATTACCCACCAAGTTGTGGCTGGTGTGACGTACTTCCAAAGCAAGGTAGATTAAGCGTATAGTAATCCAATCTATTTATGTATATAATTATAGATATTGTAAATGATAATATGTACATATATGATTTAGGTTTTTTTTCGTGGTTTCGTTTCGTTTCAAATTGTCTAGGGAGGTATGATTTATGTAGAAGATCTGACAGTCAGCTTGGTTCATTGTTACTCATTGATGAGTAACACAAACGTGACATTTTCTATTCGACATGCATGTTAACTGGCAGCCATTGGATCGTTTTGTAAAGTAATTAAATGTGAGAGGATAACGTTCGCCGAATTGAATAATCATGGCATCCGGCTAATAAATAATTTGGGACACCTGACCATTAATCGAAATAGCCGTACAATATACATAGGTCAAGGTGCATTTACACAAATATGGGTCAACGTGTACAGTAGTATCAGAATTTAGATTTGTTACATGTGTGGAAATGGTCAGTATCGGAACAAAACAATTAAATAAATGCACAAAAAAATGATAAATCCAGCAACAAACAGTACACGAATGTTCAAGTTATCTTACTTATTCATTTTTACTCACTAGGTCACGTTCTTGAAACTGGATTCCGTATAAATTGTAGTGACTATTATGATGTGGATGACTCGCAGCCATTTACGTATGAAGTCTGGACCAAGGAGAATGAAACTAATCCAGATGGAACGTTATTATTTGTGTATAGTAGTATCAATCCAACGTCTCCGCCTCTATACTTCAAAAACGGTCGCCCGGAGAATAATTACACAGTTACAGTAATCGTTCGTGTCAAGGACTATATAGGGGATTACACTGAAGAAGAATTCAGTATTAAGGTATATATCGTAGGATAATGCCATGACGCGATGGCTTTATAGTATATTTATTCAAATACAATACCATCGGCCCAAATATATACACTATACAAACAACTGAATAAAATAATAAACACAGAACATAAGTAAGATAAGATAAGTATATATACACAGGAAAATACATTTAAAGCGCGGTGGTCGTCGCGCAGCGCGTGTTCGAATTTCATGTAAATAAACAATGTATTTTACACGCGTTGTATACGTCGCTAGGAGTCCCATATCGAATAGGACGCGACACGACGACTGCCGCCCTTTAACATTATACTGGACCAATTGAAAAGCTTGATACTATAACATCAGAACCACGTACTATGCAAACTGTTGGTAAGGTGAGAATAATTATTGCCTTTCCCATTGTAGCAGTGCGATGAATTTATTTATTTATCAGGGCATGTTTTATATGTTCGTAATAAACCTGTACTTACATGTTAAATGTTTGATTTTCAACCTCGTCATAGAATAGTGCATATCTTTTCTGTTATTGCGTAACATTCAAATTATACACGCAAACAATGCTCAGAAACTCTGAATTTCCTAAGTGATTAACAATAAGTACAGACTTTGTACAAAGACAACTTTAAATTCACAATAATTATCTCGTTTTGAGGAACGTCTAGGTGGCAATGACATAGTGTGAACGTATGTGCTGAAAATCAACAAAGCTCACCTTTATCAACATGGTTCGGTATAGTGTGTTATAGCCCCGACGTAAGATATCGGGATTTATTTTGAACAATTGTAATATTGTACTGTTTTTTTATTTTTAACATCAAGTCTGTAGCCTTCAAAGAATCAATGTTTCACATAATTCTCCTGAATACCATTATTTTGGATTGAGACAGGGTAATTTTTATTTTCCATTTATTGGAATAAATTGATATTTTATTTAATAAATGTTAATAAATTGTGTGAACAGAATGTCATATAAAAACCGACTCAGAGACAAATGAGTTACTGATGGATATTCAATCATAGCTCTAAAACTGTAATTTACCTCATCATGTTTGGAGAACATGTGAAGGCTGTTCGTTAATGCTATTGTTGTTCTCAAGAATGTCACGTATAGATCATATGGCATGTGGACGACATACCTATAATTAAAACATACCGAAGTTCTTCGCTACCAATCAGAATGCCCCACTGCCCGAATTATATTTTTTTTAATGTATTTTGTGCTAGGCGACAGTTCCGGACATTGAATGTCACTGTTTTCTCTCCTGAATTTGTTTGTGTGCAAATTGCAAGTGCTAGTGCTGACACATTTTTGCCACAGAAGTCATATTCATGTTCGGGACCTCATGACAGGATTATGCGGCCATCTCCCTAATCAAATAGCAATTTGAATACGCTATTCTGGCGTCAACCAGGCTCGGTCGAAAACAAGCACCTTAACCAAGGTTCCCCCAAAGTAGCATTAGTTAGTAAATGAATCTCGGACAGTGGAATTGGCCTTCCCATTTAGTCTATGGCACTCACCAAGGGTAGGGGGGTCGACCCTTTTTTTGATGTTCATCATAAGGTGGGATTTGAACTTGGGTCTACCGACCATGAGTCTGATGCGACAATCACTTTGCTACCAGTGACCGGTTATAATATGCATATTAAAATGTCCTGTCCTGTCCTGTTTATGAAGCCATAACGAGGATCTTGACGTATTTACCATAAACTGTTCAAAAACGTTTATATATGTTACATAACATCACGGACTAAACTCTGACCAGCTTTTCTTATATTAAGAAGAGACCACCAAGTCTATTTTTAAAATCGGAGCTCACGCAACGGGAGATATAATAGACATGTATTCATTGATCAAAATTATGTTTCGAGTTAGGTCGATTTGTATGCAGGTCTTAGGTATTCAGATGTTGTGACTACTCGTGATATGCATTTAAATTTTGTTAAACTTCATTAGTTCAATACTAAGCAAAGCAATTACTTGTCAATTCGTCGTTTTCTTCTTAGTATGAGTCGGTAATCGTTACTCGTTATAGCATTGTTGTAAGCACCACTGTTGTTGTGAGTTTACGAAATACTGGCCACAACTGTGGTTTTTGGAATCATAAGCATACTATAACTTATGCTATTTTCTTATGCGTTTTTCTCGAAGAACATACCTGTCAGACGTCAATATATGCAACTTTACCCTTCTTTCTTCTTTTTTTTTGTAAATATAGGTGTTTGCAAATCATGATGTCAAAGTGGATGACATGTTTATCACCCTTGGTGCAACTAACTTTCGTGAAGATTCCATGATTGTCTTGAACCGCATAATAATCATATCTGACGTACTATCGACGATCATAGAGGTACTGTTGCAATAGTCACATGCTCATCCAAGGCAAAACTTAACTACATTATGCCAGACCTTTCAGCATTAAGCTATAGTTTCATTTTCGCTTTCTGTGCAATTATGTCCGCATTCTCATCCATACATTAGCCTACAACTAACCACTGAAACTCTTTTACATATTTTAATAGTGATCTTGTTTTTAAATGTTCTGACCTCACAATAACATCTCAATAATTGATCCCAATTTATTTTCTATAATATCTTGTACAGCAACAAGAAATGACTTTGTAAAATACTAGCAATATCACGTCAGTATATCGTCTCATATGGTAATTTTACTCATGTGGTCACTATATGAAGTAGAAAGACAAATTCACATTTATTATGAACGATGACAGTATTTAATATAAAAAATACAGAAAATGCTCACTTCACATATTTTGCCTCGACATACAATTGCTTTACATTAAAAGATTACGTTTATCCTGTTTATTCCTGGTCTTGCTTTAGTCTCTCGGTATGGCGCAACATTCCTTGGCAGTAAACATTGCTTAAGAAAATGTTATTATTATTACAGTATATAGTTTCTTATTTGATATATTGAAACATATATCTCATCTAGTTCAAAACTTTCCATTTTTACCTTTCAGACTGACATGAATTCGTTTCTGGAAGAGATGCAGAAGGTGAATTTTACTGACTGACCAGGTTATACATCAAGTATATATATATAAATTATCATGGCGAATAATGCATAAATAAGTGTTAAGTGTATTTATTTTGTTAAATAATGGATATGTAAAAATGTATCAAAATCAAAACCACTGTTTAGGCATTCTCTTATATTCCACCCAAATGGGCATCCTACAATTTCACAAAATCTCTTGCACGAGTATTTCAAAGTATAATTTTAAGACTCAGTTTTATTTATTCTGCAATCGCTCTTGATTGGTTTTCTGACTGATTGATTGATTGATTGATTGATTGATTGATTGATTGATTGATTGATTGATTAGTTGTATATACTATTCCAGATCAGTGAACTACAACTGGATGCTATAGAACGACTAATAATCCAGGAAACAGGACTCAATTCTTCCATGATTATTTTGATTGCTAATGCATTACGTTCAATCACACAATTCAACGATCCTACAATACTGCCCACTGTATCACAGGTGAGGACAATATGTATAAATGTGCCTGAGGAATCCCACAAAACTCAGAACTCAAAAATGTCCCACATGTTATCTTTCTACATGCATATTACAGGGCAATCGGGTATAGTAGCTGTTGCACGCACACTGCGATCAGTTAACGACATCATTGTAAATGAACTGTGAATAAGTTCGAATGCACTCATATATAGTAATATGTAATACTCGCATTCAATGAATGATTTTCTGTTTTATTTATTAACTGTACAATCTATATTCATTCGTTGTTATTTAAGGAAAAGGTCACCTCATTGCTTGAAATCCTTGCCAGCTCACTCCATGTCCAGCAATATGATATGTCAATTGAAATGACGAGGCCAACTGTGCAATGTACGTATAATATTGTTACTAAATAAAAATAAACGATAATAGGAGAGATAACGACCGACTAGTTGGACCTTTTGAAGATATGTATTATATTTAGCGTTTCAGAAGTTTCAGAATCCACACCGTAATCCCAGAACTGCAATATATTTTGTATATGTATATATATATATATATATATTATGTTATGTTATTATAAGTTATTGGCGCTTTTTAACACATTTCCGTATTTCAACATTATTATTCTTTTCTGTAGATATTTTGGACGCATCAAGTAGCGTAATGACTGCATGGGATTCGAGTCTATCTATATATGATAATGTTATACCTGGCGGAGATGAAATTATGGTGACACGTTTTTTCTGGAGCACATTTTTATATAAATTTGATAATAATATATATTGTGTACTGGATTATGCACTGCTGTTCCCTGTACCAATTCCGATTCTTGCTTATGTACTATGTTGAAATCAATAAACTAAATATTGCCTTGACATTGAATTAACGTGAAAACGCATATTAAACATTATTTGAATAAACTACAGCCATGAATTATCATCTACATTATTCGATTAAACTATGACGTCATAGAGGCGGGTGTGTGACATCTTTGATCGACTATATTCAGGAGTTTGCCTATTTTTCACTGATTAGTTTTCGCTATAGAAATCTTCTCATCTCCGTTACAATGAATTGTTTTCCACCCCAGGATAGAGCAATAACAACGAAACAGCGTAACCTTCATCTGGTAGATAGAGTGTTGTTATCTGTAATGTCTAAAATGGTGCCGGGAGGTCACGTGATCTTCAACACAGACTCCATGCATGTAGTACTATATAAGTGTGAAGCACACCTATTGTCTGGTATAAAGCTTCAATCCGATATTGGTGGATTTCAATTACCATCAACACTCGCACAGTTTAAAGATGCACCGCGACATATAGTGGGAACAAAAGTACGTACTGTAAACATTCAATTTATATTCAAAATCATATGGATTTTTGTTTTTATTTGCTAAATAATAATTTATATTTACAATGATGATATACATTTTTAAAATTTGTTTGCAGTTCATTTCATATTCAAAGAATCCCTATTCATGGATCAGTGCAGAATACCTGGCTAAAGCAAACGTCATATCCTTGGAGTTATTTTATCAAAATGGAAGTTTAATCGACACCCATAATAGCAACGTGAACTCATTTTACAACATTCATTTAAATAGGCGACACGATTTCAAAACATTAGATTCTGCCAATGTAACACATCAGCAGAACTTTGTAATTCAAAGTGAGGAAACTGTGTATTTTGTGATGGAAGTTCCGGGAAACGTTACCATAACAGTTGAAGTAAATTCAAATGATACAGATGCGTCATATATAGTAGACATTTCAAATGCCAATTTACCAAATGAGAACAGCAGCTTCTATCAGGAGATGATTGTACGTAGTAATTATCCGTTGTTCATGGAACCACAGACTGAACAGGGTGTTTACTATCTGTCATTATATAAAGGTACGTGTTCGATCTTGACATCACCATGGACAAATTTGTTAATTTCTTTAACTCGTCATTCTGAAATAAATAACATTTAAAGTGATTTAAGTAATATAATCTTCGGTAGAGCTTTAAAATGTCTTTTAATTATTAGATGACACATCGAGAAATGGTTTCACTGATCATGGCAATGTGTCACACAACGTAACCATACAGGTCACAGTAAACTTGTGTAGATACTGGAACACGGAAAGCAATAGCTGGCAGGCAGATGGTTGTGAGGTGAGTGCAGCCATGCTAGATTCCTGAATGTTGGGAATAGAGTAACTAGTACACTGTAGACCGCTTAACAGAACTGTGCAAGTATATAGTATATATATTTCACCTATTGATAATTAAGAACAATTAATTATAATTAATTATAATTGAATAATATGAATTCTCAAAGTACTGGAAATTACCATATTACGCTAAATCTTAATGAATGACACGATTATTGTAGGACATATATCTTATTTACTAAGAATCATGTGTTGAGACCATGCATTTTGTCACTGTCTTATGAAGCTAATGATGATCGCTGTGTAAAAAAGGGCAGTCAGATGTGTTTCTCTGAAACAACGTATTCACAGCATATATCATGTACGTGGCAGCATTTTCACATAAGCTTACGACAATCCCAAAGACTAAATCGTTAATACTATTTTATTGCCATAGGTTGTTACACCAATTGGCACAGACAATATAGAATGCAAGTGCAATCATCTTACTTCCTTCACGGCGACGGATTTTGTTGTTCCAGTAAACAGAATTGACTTTGCTACAGTGTTTGCAGCAGACGTTACAGATAATTCTTTGGTCCTCGTCACCATTTGTTCCGTGTTCTGTCTCTTTCTCCTGATGACGTTATGCTTTAGAAGATTTGATAAAAGAGATTTGATAAAGGTAATATCCATAGTTAACTAAAAGATAATACGCATAGTGTGTTTGTTATTATTGTAGAAATGATAATCTTTCAGCCAGTAATGAGATGATTGTGAATCCATTGACAACAACCTTCACTTCTTTTCAACTTTTTGCTCGTCGAATAGAGCCTTATACATGTCACCCAGTTAGCCGCTTAGACCTTTGTCAGGGTTTTTGACGGTCCAAACTCCAGCATGCTATCTTCTTTTCAAAGCGGTCTCTCACTGCAATGTCGAAAATATAATGTTGTTGTGCAGACGCAGTATGTATATGTAAATGGTAGTCTTCAATAAACGACACAAATTATTCCTACATTTATATATTATGTTCAACCTTGACATTGTTATTATGCAAACGCCATTACGCTGGAGAAAAGTTTTCTTTTGTAATATACAATATATATAATTACTACACGTGTTTCTTTTGTTTTGTTTCAGTGGAGTATGTTTCCTTTGATAGATAACCAGACACATTCAGAATACTATTACCAACTGACAGTATATACTGGACCGATGCCAGACGCTGGCACCAGGTCAAAAATCAGACTTCAACTAGCTAGCAGTTCACATGATTCTGATGTCATACGCCTAGAGGATAGTAAAGGAAAAGTGGTGAGTGGCTTAATGAGTAATAATAATTACAGAAATGGTGTTGTCTCCTTTGCAAGTGTGTACCTGTATGCGCTGGACACTATCTTTGTGGGTGACATCAGTGTTATTTATACAATGTCCACTGGGAGTGTACGGAACTTTCTGCTAGCTGTAGACGAGTGTCTGGGCCCTCTAGAATACATTCATATTTGGCATGACCAATCAGGTAAAGGAGTGAGTGGCTCCTGGTATCTTGAAAGAGTAACTGTATATGATCTGCAAACAAATGACAGGTAATTGTGTAAAGTGTGCATGACTTCTAACTTGTTTTAACCGTATCTTTGACTAATCCATAAACCGATCTTGTTCAAACTTCTCACATGCTTCACACATCATGCATATATTTCACGATAGACAAATTGTAGCCATTGAAGCTGAAAAATCAAAATTCTCAGTCAGAAACTAGACCTCAGTCAATTATGGACAACTGTTTAAACTGTATCATTGATCATACTAGTTCCTTGGTGCATGTCATTTTTTTCATCAAATTCAAAATGGCTGGATTTTGGGCATATAATTTTAGCAAATGATTTTCCAACAATCATATTCAAACTTGTGTTGAAATGTCCTTCAACACAACACAACAATCTATTCAAATGGCTCCTCTTACGTTTTAGGTTTGACTTCACCTGTTATAGATGGCTGGCTGTCGACAAGGACGATGGACGAGTTAGCCGCGTCATATCAGTAGGTGGCGAAAAACAATTCTCATCATTCAAACACGTTTTCCTTAACACAACACGTGAGAACATCTCGGATGGTTATTTGTGGGGATCACTAATACATAGACCAATCCGAAGCAGCTTCACACGGGTTCAAAGGTTATCGTGTTGCGTGACGTGTATATACACGGCTATGTTGTCCAATGCCATGTTCTACAACACAGGGAACTACGTCGACACTACTGAGAGTGTTGAGCTAGGTTCATTACAATTCTCGTTCGGACAGTTATATATTGCAACAATGAGCTGCTTCATCAGTCTACCTATAACGATATTGGTTGCAATGATTTTCAGAAAGCAAAATCCTAGGAAAATATCTTCAAAAATCACTAACACTACGAGGAATACTGTAGACTATTGCCCGGACCGCTCAATGAACAAATGCTCTGAACAAATAAATAGAAAACGCAAACCACCGTCACGCCACTCTAATCAATGGAATAATAGAATGTGACGTCACGATACATAAACGTGGAAACGGTTGCCGTAATGAATATCAGTACAAATATTGTGGTTTCCGAGAAGAATGAACACGTTCTCTCTCCTCTATGTAAGTTATTCCTGATGTTTTGGAGCGTTTTCTGAGAAGGCGGACCATCTTTAACGACGAGTTTCTTGATAGCTTCTTTGAAAAGAACAAAGTGATTATTACAATGATTTTAATTTAAAATTGGTTATTATAATCAATCGTAAGATTTGTTAAAAGCAATTTGTTACATGGAACGTAGTTCTGGGTATCTTCGATCTATCATTTAAATATATATATATATATTTTCTTCAGCTATCTTTCATATGCAGTGTCTATTTTGTATGGGTTATATTAGCTGTGACATTTGTTGTATCTTGACATTGTGCTGTAACCTAATTTATATTGTATCACTTAAAAATTTAAGTCTATTAACTATATTGATTTACATCAAATGAACAATTAAATATGATTGTTGGCCTTGTTGATGTGATTTATTACATCACACTTTAATATACGATTAATTAAAATATGTGCATTGTATTTATTAATCACACTTCAATATACGATTAATTAAAATCTGTGCATTGTATTTATTACATCACACTTTAATATACGATCAATTACAATCTTTGCATTGTATTTATTACATCACACTTTAATATAAAAAAAAAACAAAAAAAAAAAACAATTAAATATTACCGTGTTTGTCTTTTTGTTTAGAGTCACATATGTTCTGAAGTCGCTCTGTATCTTTGCTCTCGTGTACATAAGGTTTCTTCAATCCAGAATATATCAACGCTAATACAATTGCAAATATCATTGCCTGAATATATGATTAGAATAATACATAGAAAATACATGATCGATAACTTCACATGTGTACGTTTATATATTCCGAAATATTGTCGGATATAACAATTTGAAGCTAACAAACCTTGCATGGGTCAACAACAAAAGCTGATAACCCAAACGAAGTCATTTCCGATGCGAGCCACTCTTCTGATAGTTCGGGTCCCCATTCAAGACTATACATTACAACAAAGAACGATGACGTGAAGATGGTGCAAAATACACAACACCATCCCATGTAGGCAATCCATTGATTAGAGTGGCGTGACGGTGGTTTGCGTTTTCTATTTATTTGTTCAGAGCATTTGTTCATTGAGCGGTCCGGGCAATAGTCTACAGTATTCCTCGTAGTGTTAGTGATTTTTGAAGATATTTTCCTAGGATTTTGCTTTCTGAAAATCATTGCAACCAATATCGTTATAGGTAGACTGATGAAGCAGCTCATTGTTGCAATATATAACTGTCCGAACGAGAATTGTAATGAACCTAGCTCAACACTCTCAGTAGTGTCGACGTAGTTCCCTGTGTTGTAGAACATGGCATTGGACAACATAGCCGTGTATATACACGTCACGCAACACGATAACCTTTGAACCCGTGTGAAGCTGCTTCGGATTGGTCTATGTATTAGTGATCCCCACAAATAACCATCCGAGATGTTCTCACGTGTTGTGTTAAGGAAAACGTGTTTGAATGATGAGAATTGTTTTTCGCCACCTACTGATATGACGCGGCTAACTCGTCCATCGTCCTTGTCGACAGCCAGCCATCTATAACAGGTGAAGTCAAACCTAAAACGTAAGAGGAGCCATTTGAATAGATTGTTGTGTTGTGTTGAAGGACATTTCAACACAAGTTTGAATATGATTGTTGGAAAATCATTTGCTAAAATTATATGCCCAAAATCCAGCCATTTTGAATTTGATGAAAAAAATGACATGCACCAAGGAACTAGTATGATCAATGATACAGTTTAAACAGTTGTCCATAATTGACTGAGGTCTAGTTTCTGACTGAGAATTTTGATTTTTCAGCTTCAATGGCTACAATTTGTCTATCGTGAAATATATGCATGATGTGTGAAGCATGTGAGAAGTTTGAACAAGATCGGTTTATGGATTAGTCAAAGATACGGTTAAAACAAGTTAGAAGTCATGCACACTTTACACAATTACCTGTCATTTGTTTGCAGATCATATACAGTTACTCTTTCAAGATACCAGGAGCCACTCACTCCTTTACCTGATTGGTCATGCCAAATATGAATGTATTCTAGAGGGCCCAGACACTCGTCTACAGCTAGCAGAAAGTTCCGTACACTCCCAGTGGACATTGTATAAATAACACTGATGTCACCCACAAAGATAGTGTCCAGCGCATACAGGTACACACTTGCAAAGGAGACAACACCATTTCTGTAATTATTATTACTCATTAAGCCACTCACCACTTTTCCTTTACTATCCTCTAGGCGTATGACATCAGAATCATGTGAACTGCTAGCTAGTTGAAGTCTGATTTTTGACCTGGTGCCAGCGTCTGGCATCGGTCCAGTATATACTGTCAGTTGGTAATAGTATTCTGAATGTGTCTGGTTATCTATCAAAGGAAACATACTCCACTGAAACAAAACAAAAGAAACACGTGTAGTAATTATATATATTGTATATTACAAAAGAAAACTTTTCTCCAGCGTAATGGCGTTTGCATAATAACAATGTCAAGGTTGAACATAATATATAAATGTAGGAATAATTTGTGTCGTTTATTGAAGACTACCATTTACATATACATACTGCGTCTGCACAACAACATTATATTTTCGACATTGCAGTGAGAGACCGCTTTGAAAAGAAGATAGCATGCTGGAGTTTGGACCGTCAAAAACCCTGACAAAGGTCTAAGCGGCTAACTGGGTGACATGTATAAGGCTCTATTCGACGAGCAAAAAGTTGAAAAGAAGTGAAGGTTGTTGTCAATGGATTCACAATCATCTCATTACTGGCTGAAAGATTATCATTTCTACAATAATAACAAACACACTATGCGTATTATCTTTTAGTTAACTATGGATATTACCTTTATCAAATCTCTTTTATCAAATCTTCTAAAGCATAACGTCATCAGGAGAAAGAGACAGAACACGGAACAAATGGTGACGAGGACCAAAGAATTATCTGTAACGTCTGCTGCAAACACTGTAGCAAAGTCAATTCTGTTTACTGGAACAACAAAATCCGTCGCCGTGAAGGAAGTAAGATGATTGCACTTGCATTCTATATTGTCTGTGCCAATTGGTGTAACAACCTATGGCAATAAAATAGTATTAACGATTTAGTCTTTGGGATTGTCGTAAGCTTATGTGAAAATGCTGCCACGTACATGATATATGCTGTGAATACGTTGTTTCAGAGAAACACATCTGACTGCCCTTTTTTACACAGCGATCATCATTAGCTTCATAAGACGCTGTGACTTGAAGACGAAATGTTCTTCCTTCGTTGAGCAAACTTGTCAATACAAGACTTTGCTCATGTACTCCTGAATACATTATAAAAATATTTAAGTTAATTTTAATACATTAATCATTACTCAATTTTGGGAGTTCAAAAAGTTGTGTAATTCAAGAGGGGTAAATAAACAATGACATACCAGTTTCCGCAAGATGGTCCAAATCGAGGATGTCTTCTGTGTTTGATCCTAATGTCTTACTTTTCATGAATAGTGCCCATGAATAGTGTAGCGTTTCATTGGAGTGACAGTTTACACAAGTACAATAAACCGATAATGACGAGGATGGGTTCATCTTAACGCCACAGTTTGAGACGCAGCTATAAAATAAAGATATTTAACATCAAACCATCTTCAATATAAGTTATATGATTTTGTCGTGTAGCGGTAGTGCGTGATTGCTCAACTGTATTTGTTAATATTCACGTTGATTACATTTGTGTACTCTAAATATCACTCTAATTTGATATTTTTTTTTATTGCAGTAAAACACATTCTTATTGCATTGCCTGAGTCTTTGTATACTTCACTAAATGTTTGATCTTAAATGGAACACATCAATGGGATTACTTACACAATAGATAGCTCCATCGTTTCCTTTTCTGCAAAAAGAAAATAACAAAATCAAGTAAATACAATTACTTATGTATAAAATAATGTTCTAAACTCTAATTGATATTACCGGACTAAATAAATTGTACAACGGCTATTTTGCAGAAATTAATCTATTTTAGTTATTAATTAAAACCAGTTACATAAGAAATATTTTAATTTATTAAGTCGTTCACTGGTGCTATTGATTTGAATATTGCATTCGATATAACCGAGATGTGATACTTAATATAGTTACTAGTTAATATATTTGCAAGCTCAATGACCTTCAATAGTCACTGTACTGTTTATAAACCATATTATTTTTAAATATATCTCACCAATTTAATGAAACTGATCGCACCAATTTTGTGAAATGTGACTAGTGATTTTTCGCAGGACTAAATTATGCTTCCTTAAACCGGTGAGTCTATTTGACCACAATACAATCTCTTAGTCAGTTGATTACAATAACGAAATTGTCTCATTATTACAGGTTCATTTGTTTTTGTCCACACTCGCAGTGGCGGCGGCACGGGGGTGCAGTCGACCCCTCGAAAAAATGCTGGGGGCATCGCGTCGCGTCACCGTGTGTGTGTGTGTGTGTGTGTGTGTGTGTGTGTATGTGTGTGTGTGTGTGTGTGTGTGTGTACTTGGATTGCTATATGTTGCGAGGACTTTGCATGGTCAAACGACCTTTATTGCGAGGACCTAGGGAGACTTCCGAGGACGTTTTGACTGTCCTCGGAAAAACACCCTTTAAAAACAAAAGAAATTTGATAAAATACCCTTTGACGTTCTTCTGACAGGGGTCCTCGGTAGGTACAGAAACATTGATGTGTGTGGTTAAAATCCGCACATTTTCATTGGAGGTGTTTTGTGGCTCACAGCGCCACCAAATTAGCATATCCACACACCTTAGGCATACACACTGTACGTGTGTGAACGCGGAATTAACTGCGCTAATTAGGTGGGAGCGCCACCAACCAAAATTTTTTGGTGAATACACACACTATTTTGAAAAGGCTTTTAGACTGATTTTTTAGCTTTGTTGTAAGAATAATTTACGTTTATTCATGTTTAATAATTCCAAAGCCCCCAATCATTCGTAAATTCGACACTGAAACAACTCCATTGCTGAAAAAAGACTTATTACAGAAAAATAAATCTATGGTGTTACCGTATTTCAGTGACGTCCGAGGATTGAAAGCTGCTCACAGCCTGTGAACGCATACAGCAGGTTATCGAGCTGGACACCCCCGGATTGACCTACATAACGTTAATTTGGCAATTTGATGTATGCCAGCTTCAAATACAGTCAGATAACGAACATATGTTAATTTACATAACAGTCCTAAAAAGTACAAATCATTTGAAAATGAAACTTGTATGATAAATCTGGTTGTTACATTTGACATGCCCTGATTTCAAGAATTCGTCATAGTGAACGCCCCATAATGCATTGCGATTGAAAAACTAACATGGCCGCCTTCGTGATACAGAATAGTTTGAATTTGTGGCATTTAGTGTCTCGTTCATTGTTATTCAGGAATTTTAAACATATTAACCATCCCCTGGCTTATATTTGCTAATAAACGAGTGAGTACATTTCTGCAGGTCTTCACAAATGTTCACCAAATCGAATAAACATTAAACTGGTTTTGTACTGAGTCACACGCTGCAAGCGAGCCACTGTCTTGTTAATGACTATCACACGGTTAGGTTTTGTTGATCCAAATAAACCTTCAATTCATGTATTCGAAAAAAAATTATATTAATAGTTAAACATTGAATATATAATTTGTTGTTGTGATATTAAATAATCTAAATATAAAAATAAACTTAAGCCGAAACCTTTTTTTAATATAACCATGGCGATTCATGACGTACGTGATAACTTAATGCGAGTAATATTAGCGGTATAACTTCCATTTGTGATAGTCACGCCATTAAGTGTTGTGTGTTTTTCTCCACAGTGTTAGACATGATTTTACTTAATCACGATGATACTATTACTCTATGATTGCTTTTATTTTATTTTGTTTTGTTTGAAACCTTACTTCTGTAATTTCCAAAGTCAGTGTTGTGTCAATAGATATTACTAGTTTTATAAAATAAGATTTTAAAAAAACTCTGGTAGTCTGGTTGGGCTACTAATTTCCAAAAAAAATATAGCCCCAGGACAAGATATTCTAGTGTGTGTGCCTTGGGGGTACTGTAAGTTGTGCTCTGATAAGTCTATTTTTACTGAATAAATAATATGACTGTCTGACTTTCTTGCTGTGCACTGTGAGACTGTGTACTGTTTATTTGAGTGTGACCTACCAGATATCTGGTAAATGTGCCCCTGATAAGTTATACCTATACTGGTTTATTTCAAGAGTATCTTGTATTGTCATTTCATTCTGACATCAGCAAATCATTTGAACAAATGTTAATCATTTGTTAACACACAGGATTACAGCATTATAAAGATTATTTGCAGAGCACAAACAGAAGCTAATGCTGCAAATATGTCTGTCCGTCCATTTTCCTTCAGTTTGTGTTTCAAATCTTGTTCCACTGATCTCAAGAACCACTGGCTAGATTGAAATTAAACTTGGCAGAGGGTTACTATATTCTGCTTGAACCAATGCATATACTGGATTATATTTACAAACCTATGCATGGTTTAGATAATTAGCATAATAATTGTCTAAGCATTTGTATCTTTGCATTTGTTTGCACACATTCATTGAAACTTGGTTCATGATTGCTGAGTGTGTAGATCAACATATAATAACAGCTTCTATTTAGTATGTGTAAATTAATTAGTTAATTTTATACTAATTAATTATTTCAGCTTGTTTATTCCTCACCATAACATTTGTAAGTTGATTTCCTGATAATAGTTTTGTAATTAATCCATATATAATAATTAACTTTTTTATCACGTTTTGTTTGTAATGTAACATTTTCCTTCAGTGGATTGAAACTTAGTACATGCACAGTGTTTGTATAGATTAATATCTAATAATTAATATGTGCAAATGAATTAGCTAATTTGCATACGAATTTCAGTATCATAGTAAAAGCTTTTTCCAACAAATTGAAACTTAGATAATTAGCTTAGCAGCTTATTAATTAACTGTGTTCAGTCTGTTTATTCTGTATTATATTAATAATTAATAATTTTGTCTAAATATTGGGACTATTTGTCCTCACAATGGTAGTGTGTTTGTTAGTCCCCGGAACATGCTGATTCTCTACTTGCAATCCACACACATGATGTATTACAACAAACTGGCTTTTTTCCAAATATTGGGACTATTTGTCCTAGCAATGGTAGTGTGTTTGTTAGTCCCCGGAACATGCTAATTCTCTACTTGCAATCCACACACATGATGTATTACAACAAACTGGCTTTTTCCAAATATTGGGACTATTTGTCCTCGCAATGGTAGTGTGTTTGTTAGTCCCCAGAACATGCTGATTCTCTACTTGCAATCCACACACATGATGTATCACAACAAACTGGCTTTTTTCCAAATATTGGGACTATTTGTCCTCGCAATGGTAGTGTGTTTGGTAGTCCCCAGAACATGCGAATTCTCTACTTGCAATCCACACACGTGATGTATTACAACAAACTGTTTTTTTTTTCCAAAAATTGGAACTATTTGTCCTCGCAATGGTAGTGTGTTTGTTAGTCCCGGAACATGCTAATTCTCTACATGCAATCCACACACATGATGTATTACAACAAACTGGCTTTTTTCCAAATATTGGGACTATTTGTCCTCGCAATGGTAGTGTGTTTGGTAGTCCCCGGAACATGCGAATTCTCTACTTGCAATCCACACACGTGATGTATTACAACAAAATGTTTTTTTTCCAAAAATTGGAACTATTTGTCCTCGCAATGGTAGTGTGTTTGTTAGTCCCCGGAACATGCTAATTCTCTACTTGCAATCCACACACATGATGTATTACAACAAACTGGCTTTTTTCCAAATATTGGGACTATTTGTCCTCGCAATGGTAGTGTGTTTGTTAGTCCCCGGAACATGCTAATTCTCTACTTGCAATCCACACACATGATGTATTACAACAAACTGGCTTTTTTCCAAATATTGGGACTATTTGTCCGCGCAATGGTAGTGTGTTTGTTAGTCCCCGGAACATGCTGATTCTCTACTTGCAATCCACACACGTGATGTATTACAACAAACTGTTTTTATTGGGACTATTTGTCCTCGCAATGGTAGTGTGTTTGTTAGTCCCCGGAACATGCTAATTCTCTACTTGCAATCCACACACATGATGTATTACAACAAACTGGCTTTTTTCCAAATATTGGGACTATTTGTCCGTGCAATGGTAGTGTGTTTGTTAGTCCCCGTAACATGCTGATTCTCTACTTGCAATCCACACACGTGATGTATTACAACAAACTGTTTTTTTCCAAATATTGGAACTATTTGTCCTCGCAATGGTAGTGTGTTTGTTAGTCCCCGGAACATGCTAATTCTCTACTTGCAATCCACACACGTGATGTATTACAACAAACTGGCTTTTTTCCAAATATTGGGACTATTTGTCCTCGCAATGGTAGTGTGTTTGTTAGTCCCCGGAACATGCTGATTCTCTACTTGCAATCCACACACATGATGTATCACAACAAACTGGCTTTTTTCCAAATATTGGGACTATTTGTCCTCGCAATGGTAGTGTGTTTGTTAGTCCCCGGAACATGCTAATTCTCTACTTGCAATCCACACACATGATGTATTACAACAAACTGGCTTTTTTCCAAATATTGGGACTATTTGTCCGTGCAATGGTAGTGTGTTTGTTAGTCCCCGTAACATGCTGATTCTCTACTTGCAATCCACACACGTGATGTATTACAACAAACTGTTTTTTTTCCAAATATTGGAACTATTTGTCCTCGCAATGGTAGTGTGTTTGTTAGTCCCCGGAACATGCTAATTCTCTACTTGCAATCCACACACGTGATGTATTACAACAAACTGGCTTTTTTCCAAATATTGGGACTATTTGTCCTCGCAATGGTAGTGTGTTTGTTAGTCCCCGGAACATGCTGATTCTCTACTTGCAATCCACACACATGATGTATCACAACAAACTGGCTTTTTTCCAAATATTGGGACTATTTGTCCTCGCAATGGTAGTGTGTTTGTTAGTCCCCGGAACATGCTAATTCTCTACTTGCAATCCACACACATGATGTATCACAACAAACTGGCTTTTTTCCAAATATTGGGACTATTTGTCCTCGCAATGGTAGTGTGTTTGTTAGTCCCCGGAACATGCGAATTCTCTACTTGCAATCCACACACGTGATGTATTACAACAAAATGTTTTTTTTCCAAAAATTGGAACTATTTGTCCTCGCAATGGTAGTGTGTTTGTTAGTCCCCGGAACATGCTAATTCTCTACTTGCAATCCACACACATGATGTATTACAACAAACTGGCTTTTTTCCAAATATTGGGACTATTTGTCCTCGCAATGGTAGTGTGTATGTTAGTCCCCGGAACATGCGAATTCTCTACTTGCAATCCACACACATGATGTATTACAACAACCTTGCTTTTTTCCAAATATTGGGACTATTTGTCCGCGCAATGGTAGTGTGTTTGTTAGTCCCCGGAACATGCTGATTCTCTACTTGCAATCCACACACGTGATGTATTACAACAAACTGTTTTTTTTCCAAATATTGGAACTATTTGTCCTCGCAATGGTAGTGTGTTTGTTAGTCCCCGGAACATGCTAATTCTCTACTTGCAATCCACACACGTGATGTATTACAACAAACTGGCTTTTTTCCAAATATTGGGACTATTTGTCCTCGCAATGGTAGTGTGTTTGTTAGTCCCCGGAACATGCTGATTCTCTACTTGCAATCCACACACATGATGTATCACAACAAACTGGCTTTTTTCCAAATATTGGGACTATTTGTCCTCGCAATGGTAGTGTGTTTGGTAGTCCCCGGAACATGCTAATTCTCTACTTGCAATCCACACACATGATGTATTACAACAAACTGGATTATTTCCAAATATTGGGACTATTTGTCCTCGAAATGGTAGTGTGTTTGTTAGTCCCCGGAACATGCTGATTCTCTATTTGCAATCCACACACATGATGTGTTACAACAAACTGGCTTTTTTTGCCAAATATTGGGACTATTTGTCCTCCTCGCAATGGTAGTGTGTTTGTTAGTCCCCGGAACATGCTAAGTCTCTACTTGCAATCCACACACATGATGTATTACAACAAACTGGCTTTTTTTCCAAATATTGGGACTATTTGTCCTCGCAATGGTAGTGTGTTTGTTAGTCCCCGGAACATGCTGATTCTCCACTTGCAATCCACACACATGATGTATTACAACAACCTGGCTTTTTTTTCAAATATTGGGACTATTTGTCCTCGCAATGGTAGTGTGTTTGTTTGTCCCCGGAACATGCTAATTCTCTACTTGCAATCCACAAACATGATGTATTACAACAAACTGGCTTTTTTCCAAATATTGGGACTATTTGTCCTCACAATGGTAGTGTGATTTTTATTCCCCGGAACATGCTGATTCTCTACTTGCAATCCACACAAATGATGTATTACAACAGACTGGCTTTTTCGAAATATTGGGACTATTTGTCCTCGCAATGGTAGTGTGTTTGTTAGTCCCCGGAACATGCTGATTCTCTACTTGCAATCCACACACGTGATGTATTACAACAAGCTGTTTTTTTCCAAATATTGGGACTATTTGTCCTCACAATGGTAGTGTGTTTGTTAGTCCCCGGAACATGCTGATTCTCTACTTGCAATCGACACACGTGATGTATTACAACAAACTGTTTTTTTGTCAAAATATTGGGACTATTGGGACTATTTGTCCCCCAATGGTAGTGTGTTTGTTAGTCCCCGGAACATGCTGATTCCCTACTTACAATCCACACACATGATGCAAAACTAACAGCAAACGGGCGTTTATCCAAATATCCCAGAGTAAAAGAAAATATCATAAGCTACAATGAAAATTTATATGCGCAGATATACCTACTTCTGGAAAGTGCCAATGAATGTGCAAATTAGTACTTTTATATTAATTGAGAGGTACAAAATTGCACTTTTGAATGAATTGAGATGCGTTATTGCACACTATCTGATCATCTGGGAACATGAAACTTCAATATAGTATTTCCTGCAGGATGCGACTGACCACAATATACACATTTGCATTCTCCAGAGTTCATTATTGCGTGAATTTGCACCATATGGTTTTGTCAACAGTCCGAACTCAAGCACATCATTACAAATCTCGTACATACATCATGTCGTACATATGAACATTTATTCATTGGTGATCTAAGTCAAGAATGTCGAATGGCAGCCAATTTAATATTAAAAAATCATTAAAATTAACCATCACTGCCATTCTGGTACCGTTTCTCAGTTGTGAATAGTTGGATATATCTTTAACCTGTGCTGACAAGTCATGTGTGAACTTCATATATACGGCATTCATCATATTGAGTTGCGATATGATTTAAGATGTCAGAATAGTGGCCATAGTATGTTGATAATTCATATAAATCAAGAATTTCTGCCATGTGTGACCATATCTTGGTCATGTTTGATTTAGTTCAAATTTAGCACATATATTAGACATTATAAATTCAGGTTATTCATTACCTCAGGCTCGTTTCAGACTGGTGGTCATTTTGTTTTAACGAATGCTGCTATGTTGTAATATCTTTGACTTTCCCAGACCATTTATGTTGAACTTTATATATACATAATGTCACACATGTGCATATGTGTTCATTTGATGAGATATGTATACGGTCGGGTGGTAGCCGAATTTTGAATTCCGTTCAAAAAACATATAGGTATGTACGTTGAACATTATGGGACCATTCCTTATCTATGACATACTCTGAACTTTCAAACTTTTAACTACGAGGACTATGTAATGCGATCATTTGTTAATATATTATACCAGCATTTCAAATGAATACGTCTGATTAACACTTTACTGGAATTAGAAAAAAGGCTACTATTTTTCGCAAAGTACATAGCGTGTAATGAAGAACATTCATGGGTATTTCGGACTCACAAGAGGAGCATGAGAACATATTCTTCCAGAATTACGCAGACGCCACAAGCAAATGACTGCCGTTGCAGTGGTCGCTAGTGGACCCGAAGAATTAGGCGATCTCCGAAACGCAAACGGGCGAAAGCGCTAGCCGCCGCCCGTGATTTTTCTTAAAAGACGATTTTATATCCACATTATCTTTTAACAAGAAACTATTTGAACTTATAACGCCGAAAAACAGGTGCTAGTTTTCAATGTATTTACAATCGATGCATGCTAGTTCTAGGACTGGGTATCATTACATTGATTCATGGTTGCAAATATAGCATTTCAGATGATTTATGCGTCTCAGAACTACCTTCGAAATAAAGTGGGTATACTATAAAACAGTCACTTTTAAGGCGAGTATCCCACTTGATTCTGACCAGAGCAATCCGTACTAAATTTTAGTTACGTTTTACATTTGATAACAAGATTGTGTGTGTCACAGCTAGTGAATACTTATACTTTGCCTATGAAACGGGTGAGATTCCCACTACTGAACGGAATACTAATTGAAGTTATATGTGTTATGTATCACACCATGATGGGTCGTATTATTATAGGCTGACAACATTCACATAACCGCTTTAGTTCTCATTTTATTTTGAAAATGAAATATCATTCTGTTCTGGATCTGGATAGTGTGAAATCGCATTATACTGAACACTTGAGAATGCAAATTTGCATTTTGTGGCGGCTCAATAAACTTTTTGAGATCGTAACTTTGTCCAAAAAAATTGGACAATGAAGTGTTCTGTTAAATCCAGTATGTAGATGAAAGCAAGAATGGGTCTTGGACAAATTTAAGCAAACGCCGGGGTGTCACTGTAAAGTCCATACACTTTATTTGTAATCAACTTAGAGCATGTATTGTGCCCGGGCTGTGCGTATCATTGCTAATACTGTCTCAGCAATGTTCTGGGCTTAAGCACAGTCCCCATGACAGGGGGACTGTGGCTTGGGGAATCGGGGTTCGACGTGATTTGTGGTTATATTTGAATGTCATCTCGTGGTTATTACATTATTATTGCTCCAGTTTACAGTAAAACGTCCCGCGTTATTGACTTATTATTTGTTAGTAGTTGAAGGTGTGTAGCTGTAATACCTATTCCTTTTTTTGTAAATCGGCGGTCTATATATTACCTATAAATACATTTCTTACCGATATACCCACATTTGCCCCAGCACTTTATATACCTACCGACCACATCAACACACCCTCGACCTTTTATTTATTACATATTCAGAAATTGCCCTGAGCAAATTTATATTCCAATGAACTGACATTTACCACGGCTGCAACTAGTTACATCATTCCGGCATATACACGAATCATGTTGCAAGCTAATGCTGGGTTCGGAGGAGTTGGATTTGTTGCGAGCAAGCCTTACAGTGCAGTAAAATGCTGGTAAAGGTGTTGATTTTCATATTTGAGGTGAACATCCCGGGTCCCCGTTGAAGCACTACTTTGAGCAATACCATTCACAAGAATTACAGATTACTGTCGACAGAGTCTCACTTTGAACCAGCTTTCAGACGAGGTTTTGAATCGACCTGTCGCTTATTTGCTACACTGGTAGTATTCATGGGAGAGGCTGTTTTTTCCTAATCTGGCCAAGTATGATATAAAGTTGTGTTTTGTATCACTGCAATTTTCTATGCTGCTTTTGGCTGATACTACTTCTATCTCGCCTGCAACGGGTATGATGTCCACGACAAAATCTGACTGACGATCATCGATGCGGCAGATCTCAATTAGGGTACCGGCTCTGCCGAGTGACCCCCGGACCCTGTACAGACTGTACCCCGGTACACGCGTGTGGTCCATTGCCTCTAAGCTACAATTAAAAGTACTTTATTATCCTAACTACCATTTTGTACCGAATGCAGCGCGAATGTTTCTTAGATGCGTTTTCTGTTTGCGTTTGGATAGTGGCGCTTTTCTCTGCAAACTGTATCATCGTTTCAGTTGGCGGATTAAAAGACTTTGGTTTCAGGGTACGTATTGTCCATTTAACTTTCTGAAATTATTCTAGAACATGGTGTGGTTGCTACAGAAATATCTTAGTCTCATGCCCGGTTCTGTTAGATATTCTTGTTGAAAAAGCATACATTTCCCTCGTCCTGGCAAAAACAGGGTCGCCGAACCACGAATAAGGGATCATGATTTTTTGTTTAATGTCACAATATGCAATGCACGTGCTAGTAGCTTATGATGCGAGTGATCCCGACTAGAAATGCAGTTATCACAACGTTACACATTTACCCGTCTTTCCCTGATGTCTGATTTGAGCACAGGGTTCGAAATTAACAGAAGCGTATCACGGGAGGCAAATGATGTTGCTTTGCCGCCCTTCAAAATGTTTAAATATTCCTTAACTCTGTACCAGTGACGGCAACACGCGCGGGGGGGGGGGGGTGCCCTCGTCGCCTCTCCAAAATCAAGCTGAAACCTTTTATGTCAGCAAATTTTGCCCCTCAAACTTTTAAAGGGGAAGCATGCCCCAGACTCCCTAATAAGGTCGCGTTTTCGGCGCGAGGCTAGTGATCAGATTTCGCCCCTCCATGTAAAATTCCGTGCCGCCGCCTTATACGCATGCTGCAATACGAAAAAATCCGTATTATGAGTGGTTTTCAAACAGAAAGTCATGTCTGCCTACAAAAAAAAAGAAAAAAAAGAGTATATTTGGTTTTCAATCGCAATGTCTTAATTCTTATGTGAATCTCCTAGGTGAATTCCCGATATGAATTAGTATCCAATCATACGTTCCGACCTCCTTCGCAAATAGAGGTTTTACTTTTGATTAGTATGAACATGCAGTGGAATGGCTTATTTATTGCAAATGTTTGTATGCATTTAGCGTTTTTTTTTCAAAAACCACTATTGAGCATAGGTACTCCAATTCGAGTGCCTCCCCTGTTTTGTATTTACAAATAAAATGTTAAGCATGACAAAAATTATGCGTTTGGTAAAGTGTTGCTGGACGTTGATTAACATTTTTGTGGCGCTGTATTTTTTTTTAAATCGAGGACGCGCATGCGCATAGTTGTTAAGCTTTTAAAATGGCGGTGTCGAGCGCGAGTTGTAAACTGGCTGCTGGTAGACTAAGAAGTCGTTGTCAGACGGATCAAGGCCGAATTACCCGTTTTAATGTGGCCGAAGAGTATATCCAAAAAGGAATAGACCAGCCTGGGTTTTACAAACACATGGTTTTGTGGAAAGGTGATTATATTCAAATTGTCTTCTCGTGTGATTTGTGGCGCTGATTTTCTGGGTAACTGTACAGTGTGGTTTCAGCAGTGTCGCTTTATTACTTGAATTGATCATTTTCAGATTTGCGGGCATGGACATCATCATTTGTAGGTCAACAGTAATCTAGCTTTGTGAAAGTATTTCGGTGCCATCCATGCTTATAAAGCAATCAACTTTTCAGATAAAACATTGACGCCACTGAAAAGTGGTGGCATGTGAAATCTTGGGTAGCCACGCCCACACGTTGCATTGCAAGTTGGCAGCAAGTTTACTAATACTCCGGTGTTGTACCGACTTCGCGTTTAATTGAGAACACTCATATAATATAATATTGAATTCAATTGCCTTACTGGAAATATAAAAGCTGTCGAAATCCAATGTGATGATGTATTTTGACTGTTTTATTTTCAGGTAGAGGTGTATTTGCTGCAAAGAATTTTACAAAAGGTGATTTCCTTTTAGAATATCATGGTGAGCTATTAACTGGAAGGGAGGGTGAAAGACGTGAAGACAGCAAGGAAAGTGTATTTCGTTACTTTTTCAAGCATAAAGGAAAAAGCTATTGGTTAGTATTTTCTATTAATATTTTGGCACGTTTGACATTTTATTTTTTGACTAAGGTTTCCATCCATTTGTTGAAATTACTACCCAGAATGCTTTTTGCCTATCCCCCGCCGTTGCAATAGCATTTGTAATTCATGCATAGAAAATTCATAGAGATGACCCATAACTGTTCACATCATTTTGTCTATCAGTCTCAAGTTTCCTTGCATCTTAGACTGGTATTTGTAGTGACAAGTGATGCAAAATTTGATAATTTTTGTTTGTTTTGGTATACCTTAATTTGTTACATATAAAATTTTCAGGAAAATAAATATTTTTCTGGAAAATTTACCAATTGCAGCTTCCTCGGGTTGGAGCTTGAGCATGATAGAAGATTTCCGAGTATATCTATAAGTCAATATACATTATGAATGGTAATTTAATCTGACAGCCCTTTACATAATAAATACTGTTGGTTACTAGTATAAAGAATTAGTATTAACTTCAGAGTAAGATGTACATTTGTAGAGCTATGTAATTTGTTTTTAACAATGGGCAATACTGTTTGTTTCTACCTGACAAAAGAAGTATTGTTTTCTATAAATAGTAAAATTGATGAAAGTTCCAATATATTTTTAAAACCATTCATGACCGCTCAAAACCATTATTACCCTTATTATTACCATTGTTACCAGGTACAATGTATATTATTATTATTATCTTTTGTATTAACTCTAGGGAATGTAAATATTTTTTTCTTCAAATTTTGCTACTGACCCCATGTTTTATTTTTCATATGACCATGTCCATTTTGTTTTAGAATGTTATTAATCATAATCATGTATGTAAAGCTGACTACAAGAATAAGTTTGTAAAGCACTATATAGGCTTGAAAGGTTATATAAACTCAAACTTGGTTAAAACTTGTTTTTTAGTGTCGATGCAACTGATGAACCTTCAAAAGGTCCTAAATATGGACGATTGGTTAATCATGAAAGAAAGCATCCAAATTCAAGAATGCAAGTAATAGAACTAAGGAGTCGCCCATACCTAGCATTGTTTGCAATCAAAGACATTGACGTTGATGAAGAGATTCTTTATAATTATGGACCAACTAGATTACCTTGGGAAGTTAAGGTAAATATCTATACTCTTACTGGAATTAGCTGGTTGTCTGAAATACTAGCAGCCACTTTTTTGCTGTAAAAGGCGTTGCAGTGGTACTTACAGTGGTACTTACACTTAACTACTGTTGAGATATAGTTACACAATCATATATTGTAGATGATATTGGCTACAATGAAAGTTTTGTTTACTTGATAGTTTGTACATATTTGTACATATATTGACTGGGAAATGTTGTTGAGATTCTTTCTTGGTTGGAAGATTGTGTTTTCAGTTTTGATCATCTGTGTGTGAACTTCATTTCCTATAAATAGTATAGTAGAAAAAAAAATGTTTTGCTTCATGTAAATTTGACTATGTAATTCTGTTCCTAAAACATTTGGTCAACCTCTATGAATTAGCTTCACTCATGATGGCCTATAAAAAACACTTTACTAACTCAAAATTAATTAATTAAGCTGCGTTTTATTAGGCCTTGTTGAACAAATTCCAAAATAGGGACTTGTGTTTTGGTTCCGTCTGTGTATACGTGTATATGTTCATTCATTGACAAGTCATAATGAAATACATATGCATAGGATTTGTTTGTCATTTTGTTGATCTTGATTGACTAGCAGCCATTTCTGTCTCAAAAGAAGTGTTACCCAGACATGCCTATGTTGATTTTGTTCAAACTTGGTATGAACATCAGGTGACTAATGCACATTATGATAGTTTCATGGTTTGATTCAAATGGCTGACTGGTCTCCATTTCTCCAAGATATTTTTTGTTCAAATTTAGTACAAACGCAAGACGAATGTTGTTTTTTGAAATTATGACTGACTAGCATCCTTTTCCAAAAACAATAAAATCTCAAAAATTTGCACCTGCCATTGTCATTGTTTCTCAAGGATGCTTTTGCTGATTGCATTTACTCCTTGCATGATCACTTTATTTTGTTTTGTTGATTCAGAATGGCCAACTGGCGATTTTTTTAGTCCAATAACACACCAAAAATCAACATTTCAACAATTTTGTTGAAAATCAGTACAAAGACAATACATTACACAAGTTGATTTATTTTTTTTTTGTTTCAATGACTTTTGAGAGACTAGTATATATTTTTGTTCCCTCACACGCTCGTAAACCGTTTCTCAGGCATGTCTGGGTCAGTTTTATTGAAACTTGAGAACATGACACTATCACGTGTGAATCTGTTTGGTGATTTGCTTCAATCTGGCAGCTATGCTTTTTTTTTTTCATAGTTTCATAAATATGCTTTATGCTTTAACAGATTTTGGTATGTAAAACATATATGTTTTGTTTTGCTATTTGAT
The DNA here is from genome assembly GCF_978046115.1 of Saccoglossus kowalevskii. Classification (NCBI taxonomy): domain Eukaryota; kingdom Metazoa; phylum Hemichordata; class Enteropneusta; family Harrimaniidae; genus Saccoglossus; species Saccoglossus kowalevskii. The sequence continues at coordinate 25,572,722 of NC_140657.1, forward strand.
TCAAAATGTCCAACTGTATTATGTGTGGATTATGTGGATTTTTTCATAGGAGGTGTCACTTTGACTGAACAAAACATGAATATGATGCCATTTGATGTAACACCATATTTTAACATGTTGAATAATCTCCTAACATTTATTGTAATTTCTCTACATTTTCATTGTTTATATTTAATGCGGTCACTAAAAACTGAGCAGGGACTAGGGCATTGACAGTGACTTGTTTTGTAAATTTGTTATTTGCTTGACAGTGGTGGTATTTTGACTTGTTTGTCATATCAAAACATCAAAATGTTTTGTTGTTTTCAGAGCATTATTGGTGATTTTTTCTTGAAGTTTAGGTAATTTTCTGTTCTGGTTCCTCCTTGTCTTTCTTTGCATAATTTTCTGCCTTCATTGACCATTCTCAATATTTGGCCAAAACTGCCCATATTTTCTATTTTTTGAATATTATTAAATATTTAATCTGTATTTTATCTACACAGTTGGATTTTTTTATGTTTTGGCTTTTGGGTAGCTTTTTGTTTTGAGAATAATGTGCAAAATAGTATTCATATCAGCTGGTGTAGATTAGTGTCAGCAGTAACACAGAAGGCACATGTGTCTGTACCTGAGAGAAGTGACAAACATAAATATCATGCATCTAATTAGTATATGCTTTTGTAATCTTGTAATCTCCCTGAATAAGTTGGGAAAAACAAGTCTTTAGGTACTATTTGCAATACACTTAGTTCCTGGTGTACAGTTATAATTATCAATGCACTATTGCAAGATGTATGCTTAACCTAAATCGCATTGGATTATTTCTTTATCTATAGAAAAAAGTTCCTGGTGGTGGAAACAAACAATCAGAATCATGTGTCATGAACAGTAATGCCTTACTTGCTTGTGTTGAGCTTGATGGCTGTAACACTGAACCTGAATCATATGTCACCCGCAATGCCAGTAGTGAACCACCTGTTGACTGCAACACTGAACCAGAATCACACGGCACCTACAATGCGAGTTGTGAACAAGATTGTTGCAATACAGAACCAGAATCACATGTCAACCACAATGCTAGTAGTGAACCTGTTGACTGCAGCACTGAACCAGAATCACATATTACCCACAATGCCAGTAGTGAACCTGTTGACTACAACACTGAACCAGAATCACATGTCACCCACAATGCCAGTAGTGAACCTGTTGACTACAACACTGAACCAGAATCACATGTCACCCACAATGCCAGTAGTAAACCTGTTGACTGCAACACTGAATCGGAATCACATGTTAACCACCATGCCAGTTGTGGACCTGTTGACTTCAACACTGAACCAGAATCACATGTTACCCACAATGCCAGTAGTGAACCTGTTGACTACAACACTGAACCAGAATCACATGTCACCCACAATGCCAGTAGTGAACCTGTTGACTACAACACTGAACCAGAATCACATGTCACCCACAATGCCAGTAGTAAACCTGTTGACTGCAACACAGAATCAGAATCACATGTTAACCACCATGCCAATTGTGAACCTATTGACTGCAACACTGAACCAGAATCACACGGCACCTACAATGCGAGTTGTGAACCAGGTGGTTGCAATATAGAACCAGAATCACATGTTACCCACATTGCCAGTAGTGAGCCTGTTGACTTCAACACTGAACCAGAATCACATGTTACCCACAATGCCAGTAGTGAACCTGTTGACTGCAACACTGAACCAGAATCACATTTCACACAGATTGACAGAAGTAAACCAGATAGTTGCAACTCAGAACCAGAAGCATGTCTATTGCCTGCCAGGTTTGAGCCAGATGGTGGTATCGTGAATCTTGAATCGTATATTGCACATGGTTCAGATGGTGGCTACGTGAGACCAAAATCGTGTATAATACAGAATAGTGTGCTACCTGTCAGAACTGAACCAGATAGTGGCAATTTGAATTCAGGATCATTCATTGTACAGAACAGTATTTTACCTGCCAGAAGTGAACCAGATGGTGGCAACTTGAAACCAGAATCATGTTTGGTACATAATGATGCCAAAGCCAGTTGTGAGCCTGTTGACTTCAACACTGAACCAGAATCACATGTTACCCACAATGCCAGTAGTAAACCTATTGACTGCAACACAGAATCAGAATCACATGTTAACCACCATGCCAGTAGTGAGCCTGTTGACTTCAACACTGAACCAGAATCACATGTTACCCACAATGCCAGTAGTGAACCTGTTGACTGCAACACTGAACCAGAATCACATTTCACACAGATTGACAGAAGTAAACCAGATAGTTGCAACTCAGAACCAGAAGCATGTCTATTGCCTGCCAGGTTTGAGCCAGATGGTGATATCGTGAATCTTGAATCGTATATTGCACATGGTTCGGATGGTGGCTACCTGAGACCAAAATCGTGTATAATACAGAATAGTGTGCTACCTGTCAGAACTGAACCAGATAGTGGCAATTTGAATTCAGGATCATTCATTGTACAGAACAGTATTTTACCTGCCAGAAGTGAACCAGATGGTGGCAACTTGAAACCAGAATCATGTTTGGTACACAATGATGCCAAAGCCAGTTGTGAACCTGTTGACTTCAACACTGAACCAGAATCACATGTTACCCACAATGCCAGTAGTGAACCTGTTGACTGCAACACTGAACCAGTATCACATGTTACCCACAATGCCAGTAGTGAATCTGTTGACTGCAACACTGAACCAGAATCACATTTCACGCAGATTGACAGAAGTAAACTTGATAGTTGCAACTCAGAACCAGTAGCATGTCTATTGCCTGCCAGGTTCGAGCCAGATGGTGGTATCGTGAATCTTGAATCGTATATTGCACATGGTTCGGTTGGTGGCTACGTGAGACCAAAATCGTGTATAATACAGAATAGTGTGCTACCTGTCAGAACTGAACCAGATGGTGGCAATTTGAATTCAGGATCATTCATCTTACAGAACAGTATTTTACCTGCCAGAAGTGAACCAGATGGTGGCAACTTGAAACCAGAATCATGTTTGGTACACAATGATGCCAAAGCCAGTTGTGAACCTGTTGACTTCAACACTGAACCAGAATCACATGTTACCCACAATGCCAGTAGTGAACCTGTTGACTGCAACACTGAACCAGAATCACATGTCACCCACAATGCCAGTAGTGAACCTGTTGACTTCAACACTGAACCAGAGTCACATGTTACCTACAATGCCAGTAGTGAATCTGTTGACTGCAACACTGAACCAGAATCACATTTCACGCAGATTGACAGAAGTAAACTAGATAGTTGCAACTCAGAACCAGAAGCATGTATATTGCCTGGCATGTTTGAGCTAGATGGTGGTATCGTGAATCTTGAATCGTATATTGCACATGGTTCGGATGGTGTCTACGTGAGACCAAAATCGTGTATAATACAGAATAGTGTGCTACCTATCAGAAATGAACCAGATAGTGGCAATTTGAATTCAGGATCATTCATCTTACAGAACAGTATTTTAACTGCCAGAAGTGAACCAGATGGTGGCAACTTGAAACCAGAATCATGTTTGGTACATAATGATGTCAATGGTGGGTCAGATAGAGGCAAGACAAAATCATTAAAAAGAAGAGTCATTTTGCCATTTATAACCTCACCAGAAGAATTTCTCACCCCAGGTTATACTAATTCCTGTAAAAATGTACGTAAATCATCAACCTTGTTTAAAAAATATGATTCAAACATTGTTTTGGAATCAGACTGTGAATCTGACATTTCTGATTCTGAAATTTCTTTTCCATTTCTGCAATCTAAATGGGATAGAAGTAAAAATGTTGTTAAAGTTAGGCCTCTCACACCTGTACAAACTAAGGTTAAAACTCATCCTTCAATGGAAGTAAAAACTGCAGCTACTCATGACAATGAAGATGAAAATGATAGTGAAAACTTTGAAGAAGACTATGACGATTCTGATGCTGACCCTACTTATGAACCAAATTCAGATTGTGAGTCGGATGTATCTTTTTCTTGTGAATTAGATATGCATAGTATCAGTGATGTGAAAACTACAGGAAATGACAAGCCATGGATGAAATCTAGCATAAGCCCCAAAGATAAGGCTTGCCAATCAGCTGCTATCTGTCAAAGTAGTGATAATTGTTCCAATAGTATCATTGTTCCTGATCTGTCGGATTGTGAGTCTGTTGAATTCAATACTGTGTCACCATTGTCATCAAAGTTTCATGGGAAAGAAAACAAGAATCATCAAAATACTTCTGCAGGTGAAATGAGCATAGAGTTTGTAAAGTCTTCAGAAAAAAGAAATCTGCCTAGTACATCATCTACTACAAAGAATCTTAAGAATGACATCCAAATCAGTTCTGTGAATTCTTCCTCGGTGCAGGTTCAAACAACAAATAATTCCAATAGGAAAAGAAAATGGGACAAATTTGCTTACTGTGTTTACTGCATGAACAAATATCCAAAGTTACCAAGGCATTTTGAGAATAAACACAGTACAGAGAAAGATGTTGTATATGCATTAAGTTTCAGAAAGGGAAGTACCGAAAGGAAAATTTTATGGCAGAAACTAACAAATAAAGGCAACCATGCTCATAATGTTGAAATACTTAAAGATGGATATGGCTATATCATACCATACAGAAGACCATCATTTACAGTTCCTGTATCGCAGTATCTCCCTTGTCCTGAATGTTTGGGTTGGTTCATCAAAGCAGAACTGTATAAACACAACAAGACATGTCCTGTCAAACTGTTTGAAAATGCAACACCAAAAATAATTCACCGAAGAATACAACAAGTAGCAGGAATGTTATTACCACATAGTGATAATGTTACAGAGGGTATGGCGGACAGAGTGCTATCTAGAATGACTCAGGATGAAGTGGCAGTAATTGCAAGAAATGATGATCTTATCATAGAATTTGGATCCAGGGAATATATGAAAGTTGGTACAGAATCTGCAAAGATCCAGTACGTGAAGCAGAAAATGAGAGAACTTGCAAAACTTCTAATACAACTTAGAAAGATCAGTAAGAAAAATGCATCCTCCCTAAAAGAATATATTCATCCTTCAAAGTTTGAAATCGTAATCCAGGCAACACAGCAGTTGGCAGACTATAACCTTGACGACAGAGTTCTTGGAAAACCTTCTCTCGCATTAAAGTTGGGTCACTCTCTAAAGAAATGTACTACAATCTGCATGGCTGAGGCAATCAAAAATGAAGACTCTACCAACGAATTAGCAGCTAAGAAATTCCTTAAATTGTGTGAGATACAGTGGGCACAGTCGATAAGTTCACATGCACTTAATACTATGAATGAAAGGAAGAGGAACATGCCAAAATTTCTTCCATTAGTTGAAGATGTTGTGAAGGTAAACGTGTATCTGAAAAAGACTGCCACTGATGCTTATAAAGATCTACAAGAAGATACAACCACATCAACCTGGAAGAATTTGAGCGAGATAACGTTAGCCCAATTGATTTTATTCAATAGGAGGAGGAGTGGGGAAATGGAAAGAATGCTTCTAGAAGATTTTAAAGAAGTAAGAGGAGTCAATCAAGAAGCTGGTTCATCTTTGACAAGTTGGGAGCAAAATCTGTGTCGTTTGATTGATAGAGTTGAAATAAAAGGCAAAAGAGGAAGAAATGTGCCTGTTCTATTAACCAAGGATCACTGTAATCAGATAAAATTACTTATTGAAAAAAGAAAAGCTGTTGAAGTCAATGTGGCAAATCCATACATTTTTGCGTGTTTACAAAACTCACTGCGCCCAGTACGTGCAACAGTATGCCTGAGAAAGTTTGTAACAAAATGTGGCATTGAACATGCTGAACGGTTCACCTCTACAAATTTAAGGAAACAAATTGCTACAATGTCACAAATCTTCAATTTGAAGGACAATGAGCAAGACATCCTTGCTGGATTTTTGGGACATGACATAAGAGTCCATCGAGAGTTTTACAGACTTCCACAGAATACATTACAAATTGCAAAGGTCAGCAGAATTCTGATGGCATTTGAGAAAGGAAATATTGGAGAATTCAAGAACAAAGGACTTGATGAAATAGAAATCAACATAGATGGTGAGTAGTGTTTTATCCCATGATAAATTCTGCGTTTCACTGCTATGACACTCCAACTATTGTTTTTACTCAATCATCGTCACCTTCTTTAGTTGTATGTCAAATATGGAACTAGCATATAGGCTGGTCACCTTTCCCTAAATTGAAATGCCTGAATTTGTTGATGGAATTTCAATCAATGATTATGGGGAATTGTTATTAGTATCAAATATACACTAGCCAACGATTATCAGTATTTGCTGACACTGTTAAAGATAACAACAAAAATTGTCCTCTTGTATATGCCAGCAGAAAAACCAGAATGACCGATAGAATGAACAGTCTATTGTGTATTGATATTAGGTTAGTATTTGTTCAGGAAATAGTTTTTATCAATGACACTGAACAATCTTTGCAGTAGTTATGCTGTAATCTCTTTGAGCACTGTCTTAGGACGAGAATTGAAATAAGTCGTATGATATTTGTCATTTGGCTTACTAACTTTTCAAAATTGTGTGAATTATAGATGAATGTGAGAATGAAGACCTACTGAATACTGGTAATATCATTGAAGATGAGGAATTTCAAGAAATGAATAATAATAATAATACAGATATAAATGGAAAACTACAAGACAAATGTATGCATATTGATGATGAAGATGTTTCTAAAGGTTTGTTCATATATTTAGTGTTCAGTTTAATTCACCATTTCCTAAGGCACTTGGTGTTCAGTATTTACATGCACTTAATACTATGAATGAAAGGAAGAGGAACATGCCAAAATTTCTTCCATTAGTTGAAGATGTTGTGAAGGTAAACATGCGTATCTGAAAAAGACTGCCACTGATGCTTATACAGATCTACAAGATACAACCACATCAACCTGATAGAAAAAGTATTTATTGTAATAGGGTTTTTGAATGGTTTATGTTGTTTTACAGGTGATGTAGATACAATGAAAGTAGGGCCCTACTCGATAATGAAGAACAGTATATTGGACCTGGGCCATAAAAAACAGCTGTCAGATGATATTGTGAACTCTGCTATTTATATTGCCACAAGAGAGAAAAAGGTATTTATTTTATGTTGAAAGGTTCTGAACAGGTGGAATGGTGATGGCTGAATTGGGAAGCTGAGTTTAAGATTTAATTGCATATTGAATGATAAAGATTTTGGTAAACTTTTACTTATTGCTGCTCAATGGAAAGAAATCTTGTTTTTCTTGTAGATATTCTGTTTCAGGGTATCCCTGACCCTGACAGTGATAATTTGTTCAACATTGATAGACTTTGTTCACATATCAATGTCATTTTCAATCAAACTTAAATTGGTATGATAACATATTTGGTTGTATTTTCCCCAATATTGCTTTTGTAATTTGATATTTGACTGGTTACCATTGGTATTTGTGTTATTTAGTCTGTGTTTGTTTATGATGATTGTGGAGTGTGGGTCTCTCTGATTCTCTTTTCTGTCAACATAACAGCATGGCAGATTAATGGAGGGGATGGGAGGGGGGTCTCTGATTCACAACTTCTTTGTTGACCTGACCTCAATGGGAATGCCTTAGATATATAATGATCATCAATGAGATTAAAAAAGTGTTTAACATTTGACACTCATTCATTTATAAGTCACTTGAGTAACTACTAGAATCTGTTTATAATTTGTGCTACTATTTAAAGATGCATTCTGATTGACCATTCTCTATGAAAGTTTGTCAGGTCTGTGTTGAGCATTCACAATCGGACGAAATGAATTTTATTTATTTAGATTGAGTTATTCATGCACTGTTCATCACTTTCTGATGCTATCTGACGTGAATATTATGTAAAATACAGTGTATATGTATTGAAATGTATTTTTTTCATTAGTGCATAATATCCAAAGTGTAGTGCACTTCAACAGTTTTTTAGTACTTATTTCCTCCATTGGTGTCTGCTGTTATGCTTTGTTGCCACAGTTTATTCATTGCTTATCATTAAACATAATCTCCTTTATTTCATTGCTGACAATGTAATTTTATATTGTTTTCAGGCCATTCTTTTTTTTGACCACAATTTAATGACATCTATTTGTTTGAAGGGTGAAATGGCCAAACCAAAAAAGGTAATTATCATTTAATATTTTCCAGACTAGTCAGCTAGTGGAAATTTGTTTCTTCCATTTAGCAACAATTGTTACTAGTCATGTGTATTATTACTAATGCATACAATGTATTTACAGATAAATCTTTCCAAGTATGAGATGGTAATAGGTGCTATGTTTGAAGGTGGAGAAACAACTAATTCTGGCATAATAAATGGACATTGGACACTTGTGGTAAGTTGTAAAATACTGTAAATAATTCAGGCACCATTTTCAATTTTACAGTTGACTCTAAAATTCTTGTATAATTGTTTTCCATTTGCTTTGCATAAATCCATCAGTACTGAACAATTTTATTAGTCCCCGTTCGAATGATCCGTGCGTCCGTCCGGAGTCATATCTCAGAATCCCTTTGGACCGATTATGTTAATTCTTTGCATGTGCCTAGTATCTTATGTGGGACATATGCACATGCAGTGGTTCAGCGATTCGATTCAAAATGACCGACTAGCAGCCATCTTGTTTTTTGAAAATTTTGTATTTTGGACATGCTTTGTCAGTTGTCATTCAAACTTGGTACATAGATTATACATGTACATGCTAAGATACATGTCCATGACGATTTATTTTGCAATTGGATCAATTGAATTTTGCATCTTTTTTTTTTTTTTATGTGGTATCTTGGATGTGCTCTGTCAGTTTTCATTCAAATTTGGCACATACATTTACTTTATACATGTTAGGATGCATGTCCATGACAAATTGTGACAGCCATTTGACTTTTTGGCCTTACTACTATATTTCCACAATTTATGTACCATTTTCATTCGTATTGGCACATACATCGTACATATCAAGTGTGTTTCATAATCAGATCAAAGATGGCAGAATAACGGCTGTTTTTATTTTGGCCATATTACTACTACACGGAACATGTGTTTTGATGTAAATAAACAATCTGTTGTATACACCACTTGGAACTCAAGTTTCAAGGACACGCTCGCGACAACCCCTCCGCTTTAATATGACGAGCACAAAGAAAACTTTCAAATATTTAACGGGAACTGTGTCATTTTCAATGACTAGTTTATTTCTGTCCAATATGAGAATTGATTTTTGTAATGCTTTACAGGTGGTTAAGCAAAAAAGTCATGAAATAATATATCTGAATTCTACTGGTGAAAGTAAAGAGACAATGGTGACAATTCAGCGGAATTGGAAGTAAGTAGGAAGAGTTCAATTATAATTGATTTTTTTCTGTTTTTGCATAATTTTGTAGATTTTTAATTTAACTCAAAGTTCTGGGATATACTGTAGTATGAGAAATAGGTAGTTATTGTTTGAACATAACTATGTCCCCAAGAGTGTTTGGTTGCTATAACAAAATATGACATACATGTAGTTGTGGAGCAAATTACCAAGAATTGGATAAGGTTGGATCCATATGCACTCCTACTTCAAGTATTATTCTTGATACAAGTGTTTGCTATAAATTATCAGTAGGATCCTGTGCCACCTACATGCCATAGTTTACTTACCGTAACACAAAAAATGCACCTAACTCTTGCACAAGATTTTTCAATTTCAACAACTAAAATATCTGTTATCTTTTAGTAATTATGCAAGTAAGAAGGGTGAAGTCAGTACTTATACTATATTGAAAGTGGATCATACAATGCAAGATGATGCTGTATCATGTGGTGTGTTAGTCATCAAGGTAATTATGGACTTTCAGCTGCATTTAAAATTAAAATAGTGATATATTAAATGTCAGTGAAAATAAATGGTTTTACAGTACTTTCTCAATGTATGTATCATATATCAGGCCGTTGTATCGACAGCAATGTTTATTTTATTGCTGATAATGTCATAATACTTTTCAGTTTGCAGAGCAGTTTGCTAATGGACAGTCTACAAAATTAATGTATGACATGGACAACATAGTGCAATTTAGAGAAGATATATCACGTTGTATTGTAGAAGCAGGTAAGCTGCCATTTTTAGACATAATGAGAGACATTTTACAGTTCCCAGTCATGGCTGTACTTATTTCACTCAAATTCTGTATGATCATCTCACAAAGTTTTTTTTTTTCATGATGTGATTAACATTGTCTGACTGGCAACAGTTTTATTTCTGAAGTGAGCTTATTAGTCCCCGTTCGAACGTAGTCCGAAAACGGGGACTTATGTTTTGCCCTGTGTGCGTGCGTCCGTGATCACCTGTATCTCGAACATGCATGGGCCGATTAAGTTCAAACTTCACTCATACATCACACATTATATGGGACATATGCACATGCATTTTTTTCATGATCCGATAACGATAGCCGAATAGCGGCCATTTTAAGGCCGAAAATGCATCAAAATCAGACATTTTCACCATTCCGGACCCGGATCTCAGTTATGCATGGACGTATTTCGTTCAAATTTGGTACATACATTAAACATAATAGGACCTTGATGCACGTCTTTTTTTTGGGGGGGGGGGGGATCGGGTTTGAAATGGCCAACTGGCGGCCATTTTGTTTTAAAGAATTCAGTTCTGGATCCGTATCTGAGACATGCTTGGATTGATCGAGTTCAAACTTCACACACACAAGGTACATCATGTCACAATTATGTATGTGCATTTGTTTCATGATCTCATTAACGATAGCCAAATGGCGGCCGCTTCAAGGCCGAAAATGCATTGATATCGCACATTTTCACCATTCCAGACCCGGATCTCAGTTATGCACGGACGGATTTCAGTCAAATTTGGTACATACATTAAACATAATAGGACCTTGATGCACGTTATTTTTTTTCTGGATCAAGTTCGAAATTGCCGACTGGCGGCCATTTTGTTTTAAAGAATTCAGTTCTGGATCCGCATCCGAGACATGTCTGGATTGATCAAGTTCAAACTTCACACACACAAGGTACATCATGTCACAAATATGTATGTGTATTTGTTTCATGATTTCATTAACGATAGCCAAATGGCGGCCGCTTTAAGGTTGAAATCGCACATTTTCACCATTCCGAACCCGGATCTCAGTTATGCATGGACGGATTTTGTTGAAATTTGGTACATACATTAAACATAATAGGACCTTGATGCACGTCATTTTTTTTTCCAGATCAAGTTCAAAATGGCCGACTGGTGGCCATTTTGTTTTAAAAAAATCAGTTCTGGATCCGTATCCAAGACATGTCTGGATTGATCAAGTTCAAACTTCACACACACAAGATACATCATGTCACAAATAGATATGTGCGTTTGTTTCATGATCCGCTTAACAATAGCTGAATGATGGCCATTTTAAGGCCGAAAATGCATCAAAATCATGTATTTTCCCAATTCCAGAACCGGATCTCAGTCATGCATGGATGGATTTTGTTCAATGTGTTGTACATATGCAGGTGCATTTCGATCATGATCTGCTTTGAATGTATATGTCACTCAAATATGAACGGAACGGGGACGTGTCATTGACAATGACTTGTTGAATTCTTGAACGTGATTTGATTCATTGGTATTTGGGACAAAGACAGTACTTGAAATAACAACTGAATATAACATCAATTTATCTGTTTAACTGTTTTCCAGACATGCATGGTATAATTTTGTTCAAAATTAATTGCATTTGCCATATTGATTGTTCTGATAAAATTGTATTTTTTTTTATTTTTAGCTTCAGAAGATTCTAAGACGCACATGTCAAAGAGAGCTTCTGTGCATACTCCATCCCTAGAACTTAAGAAGACGGATTTCCTTTTACCTATGAAGAAATCTGTTGAAGGTAATTTTATTTCCCTTACCGTAAGACTAAACTTATTTTTAACTGTAACTAATCTGTGTTCTCAGTTGCAATTTTAACTTGAAACAACTCGTCCAAGAAATATTTTCTAGCACTTTATTAAATAACTGGCCACTGGTTATAAAATAAGTCAGCGGTGAGTCAGCTTTCCTAACACCACTGGTAGCACTTTATTGGTTCAGTGGATAGGGTTCCCACAGGGTCTCCTGAGTGGTCTACAACGAGCTTATTCTCAGATTACCAGGGTCACATTTGGGTGTCTGTGGTTGAGTTAGGGGTTTGCTATCTTAGTTAAATTACCCGGTCAATAGAGTCCTCTAACCATTCCTCCTGTGCGATTACCACTGGTACCAGTGTTAAATCCAAAGTACACCAGTATTATTCCAACTAATAAGCAATGTAGGAATTCATTGACGTTAATGGCCTGGTTCAATCCGCTTTCCTATGGGTGCACCCCTACAATAGTCAAGTGACAGATAAGCTGGTATCGGCTTTCTGTGGCTGGTACACACATCTACAAATCCCCAGTCAATCCTCACTTGTTGGAGTCAGGATTCCAAGTTGGTTCAAAGTGAGTACACCATAACTATTAAACTCCCAACAATGTTGACAGTGACTTGCTATAAAATGTGTTAAATATCACTCTAGTCAGCACAACTGTACAGGCGATTTCTCCTACTCAGTCCTAGTTGGTCACGTAATTTTTAGTCTTTGCAAAGTCATTACTTATTCTGACCAAGTTTTCAGCAAGTTACACTACACACTTGTCATAATAACACTTGTGTACGTTCTCTTCAAGTCTACGGTCACTGCTTTGCTTGTTATCTCTATATCAGTATTTTCCCATCCCATACCTACAGAAATTGTATTCCACCACAATATTTATCATGGAAAATGATAAAATGACAATTAATATTAAACAGCATTAAATTTTCTTATCTATTAATTCAAATCTAGATCTTGCTGTGAACAAGACACAAGTTTCTAATAAAAGAACCTCCACATATTCTACCAGTGATTCCTCACCAAAAAAGAAGAAAAAATCAGCGGAAGGTATTGTTTTTATTTTATCTCTTATTAGTTATCGTGTGGTTTCATTGGTTGATCAGTACCAGATGCTGTAACATTATCAGACAATAACAGGGTAGTGCTTGAGGACAATGCACAAAAAAGATCAGCAATATACCAAATTGTCCGCACTTGTGAAGATTGTTTAAACAACAAATCCATTACTAGTCGTTTAAGTTAGAAAATCCTGGTCTTTTTAATTGCAAAATTACCTATAAACATGGATTTGTATGCCATTTGTTTGTGAACGTGTTAAAGTCAGGACGCAATAACAACAGAGTTGTTGTCCTTTTTCTTGAGCACATCACTACATTTTGGGCATTATAATTGAAATAATGGATTTCTCGCTGCCATAATGGATGGAAATGGCCTCTTAAATAATGTGTTTTTTCTGCATCTCGCTCATTGAACACATCCCTGTACTAGTACTTGACCTCTTATTGCTAAATAATGTCTGGTAAATGGGTTTTCTGCAGAAAGTATCATTAGTTGTTGCATTCCATCACAAATCTCCTGCTTGTAGGAGTAGAGTATCCATGCTTGTTTGGGAGAAATTTCCTGAATAACGTCTTAACTCATAAATTTGAACTGCTCGCAACAAAAAAGTACTTTCCTAGTGAATGTAGACAAAGTATAGTGTGCGAAACCTTCGAGGGTGTCATTCTTTTGGGTTTGTTTTCAGTGCTCCATTACTTGTGATTTCAGCTTCATTTACTAACTGCCTTGATTTGTGTTATTTTTATTCCAGATGTAATCATGTCATCACTGTATAACAAGAGAACTTCCACAGATAACCCTATGCAGTCAGAAACTAAGAAAGCTTATTTACAGAGAGAACCTGATAAAGGTATTATAATTGATTGATTGTATTCCCTTCCTAAGCACGAAGTCATATATATTTTGCTCTCAGTTAAAAATTAATTTGTCTTGTGGTTTCTACATTGCTTGCTATCATTAAGTCTTGAATACTAGACAGTTTTATTTCCATGCACTAAGTTCTTTTGGACCTCTTATGGTTTAATTACATTTTCTCTTGTGCTTAGGTGTGAGTGATGAGAAAAAGATGTGGACCACAGAAGAACGGACAATAGTTAAAAACTATTTTATGAGAAATATCAGAATGTTAAAAGTTCCTGGAAAGATTGAATGTACTAACTGTCTGAAAGAGAATCAAGTACTGGCCAGCAGGTCATGGAAAAACATAAAGTATTGTGTGTACAATCTGATAACAACATATAAAAGGCAATCAAAGTCAAAACAGCATTATTCTTAACTCTGGCTACAGGTCTTCTGTATGCCATTTAGTTGGTTGGGGGTGGGTTATCAAATATGTAATACATGCAAGAATGAGTTTCATCTTTCTTACATGTGTCTTGAATGCTTCTGTTAGCATGTGCTTTCATATATGGTTATGGTCAAAACAAGTCAATTTATATTGATCCAGTATAAATTAATTTTGGTTTATGTGCTTGTCTAGATGCACTTCAAATAGAGCAGATAAATTTTCAATTATAGGTAATAACAGTATGCAAGATCAAACTTGTTTGCATATGAATAGATAAACTATGAACATAATTTCAAAGCTTCACAATATGATGAAGCCTGGGCTCTAAAAGATGGTTATATCAGTTTCACAAACCTGTATCACACCTTGTTCAACACTTGTTGGGCACACAACAACCCATCCCATCACGCAGCATTGCCATATTTTTAGTGTTTAAGTACGGATGGTTTCATTGTGTGCCCCTCATACATGTATATTAAAACCTGAATATTTGATAATTTGTTGTCGCCCCACCCCCTATCCACCATTGACATTTGCTGTGATGATATCATTTACTTTATGTAACTATTGCTGATTTTTTTAATGTACATGTATTCAGTGTGTACCATTAAGAATAAAAAAAAGGTATTCAAACAAATTTTATGTTCAGTAATGATTTATTATGTAGAGATTATGTTTTAGTTATGTTTGAAACATTCACTTTATATGTGTATAATTTGGAAATTTGAGAATGACTTCAGCCTTGGTAATATGCTAAAAAACAACAGTATTGACTTCTGTGTGAAGCATGTACTAATAAAGTGAGTATGAGGTTACCCTCTCTGTAATGAAAATGTTGGCTGCAATAAATGCAGTCACTTCCTTGTATGGAATATCAATAAAAAAGTTGGCAACAATAAATACAGTCCCTTCATTACTTGGAATATTTTGGTTTGGAAAAAATAAAGTCACTTAAATACACTGATTATCAATAGTTAACATTAATATATACAGTCACTTCATTGTGTGGAATATCAATTAATATTTTGCGAACACTAAATGCAGTTATTTCATTGCATAGAATGTCAATGAATATTTTACGAACAATAATACAGTCATTTCATTGCATAGAATATCAATAAATATTGTGAAATTAATATATACAGTCACTTCATTGCATGGAGAATATGAATGAATATTTTCAGTGGCAGATCTAGAGGGGAGATTCTTGGGGTCATCAGTGAATGCAGACATTTCATTGAATGAAATATCAATGAATATTTTGCCATCAATAAATAAAGTCACTTCTTTGAATGGAGTATCAATGAAAATTTTGACATCAATAAATGCAGTCAATTCATTGCATAGAATATCAATGAATAGTGGCAACAATATATACATTCACTTCATTACATGGAATATAAAAGGATTGTCTTGCAATAATCATTTCTAATTAAAAAGGAATATAGTGTAATTATTTCTGTTTTAGAAAAAAAAACAATCCAAAAGTCATCGCCTTGAATGGTTTATGTTTGAAACAGTTACCTCTGCTTTAGATGAGCAGTGAAATATCTTGTTTATTTGCATGTTTTCCGAGGACTTGCAACAAGATTATGAGTGACACCCCCTGAAATTTCCTTGTCCTCGCAACAAAATCACAGTCCTCGGAATTTTGTCCTCTGTGGCATAGGAAAAACCAGGTCAGCAAAATTTTGAGATACTCTAAAAATGCGTAAACAGGGCATATCCTTAATAGATTTGATGATATGTTTTTTAATTTTATGGCAGTAGGTACAGGGGAAAATGGTGTCCTCGTATGGGGGGTGCTGTTACCTAGTCCTCACAACATATAGCAATCCACGTATGTGTGTGTGTGTGTGTGTGTGTGTGTGTGTGTGTGTGTGTGTGTGTGTGTGTGTGTGTGCAAGACGCATTTCCACCTATGAAATACTTCAAATGTGGTATTTGTTGTTGGCGCGTTTGGTGTTTTATCACTGAAACAAGATCATATTTCATAAGGTGACTGTGTTTCTTACCCACCAGAATTCTGAATAAATTATTATTTGACAAAAAACACAATGTTTTGTTGAATTATCGTAGTTATTCTTTTAAAATTAGTGTTTATATGTATGGCTGCCTAAATGTGTAATATGTATTGTTAATTATGACGTTTATCACACTTACAACTTTGTCTGTTATAATCATGATACATCTCTGGTATTATACACATCATCAAGCGAATATATACACCCTGTCCCACTCAATCACAATATATATTAGACAGTTGGAACCAATAACACCGATGATATTTTACTATTTTACCCAATTTGCAGTCAAAGGAATCTATAATAATTTAATCACAAACGCCATACGCTGATCAGTTTTCTCACCCCCACACAACATTTTTCGTTATTTGATGGTTTACATCCTTATTGCATACCTTTAGGAGATGCCACCACTGATATTACAAACACGTCAGCAAATCCAATAACCCCTGAAATAGAGAATGTGGTTATCGATGATCAATTGTAATATTGTATACTGAATATGAACGATCAAATATATATGTCTAGTATCATGAACACAACTATGCCTATAAAAACAATTACATGGGCATAATAATGACATAAATGAGGCGGTGATTATTCTACATTGATCAACGATTATACTTTTTACCCACCAGTATTGAAATTGGAAGATGAATCCACGGGGCTATAAATAAATGCCGGTTGATTATCTGGTAGCCAGGAACAGTAACTGAGAGTTCCTTCTGCAACAACTAGCCAGCCCTGATTGTCACAGCCTTGAATTATCGCGTAACCACGCATAATGCACCAGCGACAGGACCATTTTCCATGCCTACAGTAAATCCAGACAAACACGAGTTTTCAGAATGTGTTGTACTCGACATGGCATTCATACAACGTGGTATTACATAAATGATTCACATTTAGACAAATTATAAAGAGCAGCTGTGTAAAAATGGGAACACGCTCTCTAAACAATGTGATCAATAAACACACGTTATGTACATTGTTTTTATTGAAATAGTGTTACATATTCCAATTCGCATAAACTTGGTGTTTCCAATACTGTGTGTATAAGAGCATTCTCGAGTGCACTAGTAAGTAGTCTACTGTAACAGTCTCCGTCCATCGTCTCCGTGTTCCACATACAATAGATCGCTCACACATTCGCAAGCCAATATCAACTTTCCTGGTAAAAAATACAATTTTCATGCGGGATAATAATATTTTAATCTGGCATACTCACGTCATTCCAAATACTGAAAAGGTCATTGGGTCATCCTGGGTGATGTCTTCGTAGGGAGACGAGGTCAGTCTACTCTTACTAAACCAGTCTATATATGAACTTCCAGTACCATTAAACACTAGGGTCAGTACAGGAGATCCGTCTGAATAGAGCGCGACGAACACCTAATATTATTCATAATAATTATGGTTATATATATTACTCGCATTAATAATGTAGTTATTTACCACATGTTACACAACTTTATATACTTAGAGTATTCATTGGTATATATTTAATTATTCTATAAACATTTCAGAGCTCAAATTTAAAAATAACAAATCACCTACATTTTACTGAACGTCAAAACATTGGTCACAGAAATTTTCACCACTATTTAAAATCAATGCAGCAACTTCACTATTCAACTATTGATATGCAAAGCAGTATATTTAGTAGTTTTAATTAACGTGTTGGTGTATTACGCCACGCGACTTGTTATCCCAATAGTGTTCCATTCTCTGCCAGTGTCTCATATATTGTGGTGTTAATGGTCAAGGCAAAAGTGGAAGCGATGACGGTGGGAAATGGAACACTATATGAGGGCAAACACAAGTCTCGTAGATCTCTCTTGGGATGTTCTTTGAATAATATCAGTCAGTATGTAATACAATATTTTGGCTGATACAATATTTGGTTGCCCGCCCGGCATAGCATATTGGACATGCTTATAAGTTTAACTAAGAAACTATTATTTAAATCCCTCGGAGTTTCACTCTCAAAACCAATGCTGTTAAAGTATTTTTTTTAAATTACGCGAATAGATTATTGTATTTACAGGAATTGCATCACCATTCTTAGCAAGCATGTCAAAACATACATCTCTTATCATTGATTTCAAATCTCTGTAATCAAAACTGCATTTACATGTATATTGCACGATCTTCTAATCCAATATCAGTGGCGAGAAACGGACAATTATTTAGAAACATGCGTAGCTCAATGTCAAGTTTGACGTGTTTAATTGATTTCGGAGAAAAAAATAAAAAACAGCTCTTGTTGTTGTTGTTGTTGAAACGTCTTGGTTAGAATGTTGCTAAATAAAAACAAAACGTACAATTCGTAACACCGGACGTTCGTTTTTCTGACATACACCACCGACATAATAGAGTGAATAACTGTAAAAAACAATTAAGTTCCAACCTGAAATAAGTGCGACTGGAGAGAGTGACTAATCAGCATAATCGATAATCCATAATTAAAGTCCCGACAAAACACAGAATTTAAATTATATTTTACAATATCGAGGTCGCTTCGTTTTTTGCCGAATTCAATTATTCAGTATTTAATACGCACAATCATAATATGCAAATTAAGCACTGTATTCCCAAATGGAGATCACTGGGAGATTTTAGGTGATTCTGGTCGTATTATGCTACACCTCGGATGCTAGCTCACATGTGATCTCTAGTTCTTTATTGGAAATAGCCCTGATATGGTAAAAAATTGTCGTATCCAAGCAACCACAACCTTGCATCTATGATTTACATTGCAAAGTGACACGAAGAGGTATAGGGTATGTTGGTAATTATTTTTCTCGTGTATTTTGTGTCGTTTGATACCAGCGCAGTGTGTCACGGACGTATCCCTGGTAGTGAATGTGCATTGCATTGAAATAACGACATGTTAGTACTAGTATATCTAACATATATACACTAGTATTATATTGGTGGTTCTAATATATACTAGTATCTATTCTCGACCACAGGAAACAAAGAAACATCGACACCTCCCGTGGCCAGGGAACCACCGACACTTCCCGTGACCATTCAACTTTTATAATTTAATAACATGCCATTGATTCATATAACATGTTACTAAACTGGTATATATTTTTTTAAAGAAGGTCTATATTGAACAGAACAATTGAATAATTTCCATATGTTGAATGTTTTGTTTGTTCATAGCAATAATCGTCGCTAAGATGAGAGTGCTGAGCAATAATAATCCTGGTCGAAAATGTAAAAAATTTCATCCCGAACTACTTAACTTAATACTCCCCATAATCACATTTCCTGTTGTTTAGGTACCGAGTCTAGGACATTTGATAGATTACCCCCTCTTTATTTTGCTCCAAATCGTTTATCACTGCAGTGTTTGGTATTTTAGTGACGACTTTACATATAGCTCCTGTGTCAGTCTTCCGACAGTCACGACAATATGATAGATTATTGCAATGGTTCTTGAAAGAGTAATCCAAAACGCAGAGGGGGGGGGGGGCTATTGGGAACTCAAATTCGGGGAAATATCAAATCACGTGTGAAAATGTGTTGTTTACATCATCAGTCTGCTTTTTGTTAGACGGCAATTTTTCAAGATCATGATCACGGTGTCAATGGGAAATGACGTGTTGCTATCTATCAAATGCGTTTCAAATAACACATTTAGTTCATTGTAGATTTTTTCCAACATTTGTCGTGATTTATCGTGAGCATTTCACCATCTCGTTACTATATATATATTAATATATAATTAAACTATCTTGTCTCCGATGGCTAAAAGTAATTTTAATCTGCATTATTTTCTGTATATTTATTTGTGGTATTTCAAATGCATGTAATTGATATAGTCAATACTAAGAAAGTCAATGTGTGTGTGACTATTTTGAATATAAAACTTAGCATTTAAATTAACCGTTTTCCACTATATAACAGTTCCAATAATTAATAGTTTTGTTGTAATCTATGAACTGTGCAAAGAATACTGAGTTTTCATTTCACACAATGACCATTTTTGATGTTCTATATTGACGGTACAATGATACATTCGTTTTATCTCCCACGTTTCACGTACAATAATTAATGTACATTGCAATGAAATTCTCCCAGAGGGAGTTTTTGTTCTTGTAAGCTTTCATATGCGACTTGTTCATACTCCAGTTTCAAACAGCCAAATCCGATGACTCTATTCACAGAAACGATGTGGAGATGCGGAAGTCAGAAGACTATCGTTACATATTTGTAATGCATAAAAAGAACTTGTTTTCTCCTTGTAATACTTTTTCTACAATGCACACAATATTGTCATATATATTTCCATTAGTCTAGACTTTCAAGTGTATCCTTCAAATGTAACTATCCTGCCCTTTTCTTTAGAGTTGTAATCTAAGAACAGGCACACTGGTATACTTCCTTTAGGAGAAATGTGACCGACATTTAATCAATCAATCAATCAATCAATCAATCAATCAACCGACCAAGCATTTGTGTTTTAAGCTATCGGGCATATGCCTAGAAGATGGACCAATTAAACTTACATCTAAATAGCGGTGACGTAGTCATCAAAATATGAGACCGAGCTAATGAAAATGTAGGCGTAGCGTACAACGATGACGTGCCTAGAAGGCACGTGGTGATCTATCAAAGGGGAAAACTTTTAATTAGATGTCATATTGAATGTAAACACTGCCCACCATCTCGAACCTTGATTAATAGTACATGATGAGATATGTGTTTGCTCCGGGATAAACATTTACGACATGCAAGGAACCTTTATGAATACAAATGGAACGCACACATTATGTTACGAACAATGCATTGCACGGGCAGAAACCCATAAGAGTAGTTAAGGTAGAGATGCAGGTTCTGTGGGCACTTGGGAGTGATTTTTTTTTTTTTTGCTTTTTATTATACAAACACTTTTGGCTATAGACTGTTAGAATTTTGTAGAATTGTGAATAGTGGAATATACTCAAAAGACGATTTTAAAATATAGATAACAGGTGCAAATATTCTCTCTTTTGAATGCTTAGCAAGATTGAGCAAGGCTGTACATAAATATTAAAAAAGAAACACGGTAAAAAAAGTAATGACGGGATTTAACTTTTTACATAATTATAATACATTTAAATTTGGAACTGTTACAGCCATTTTAATTATGAGCATTAGCAAACTTCTTACTGAGTGAAATCAATTATCTCAGCTTCTTTTTAGTGCCCAACCCAGACCTTAGTTTAGAAGCTATTTTTTTAAAATCACTTTTGACCAAAAAAGCACATTTTTTGTGCATATTTCAAACTATAGTGTCCATAAAAAAATACTAACCAAAGTTTAAAATTCATACAATAAGCTTAATAAGGGAGGTCATCTTGGTTTCCTAATTAACTAATTTAAATACCTGTCGGGTAAACTGCATCTCTGGGGTTTACATTACTTATTTTCTTTATAATCGACTTGAACCAGGTGCCATTTGTTCGTTACTGTCTATTTTTTTATCACATAGAAATAATATAACAGGAATTGTTTTCGAAACCTGTGGGGGCAATGTATCCACTTATTCAATGATAAACGATTCCCCCGTTCTCATGAACTTCGTGGATCAAATTTCATATCAATTTCGGAAAGGGCTGTTATAAACCAACTATGTTGTGAATATTGATTCTAATAATCTGAAAATAAAACACTTATTTAGAAGGATAAAGACATTTAACGACCAAGGTACGGTCTTTAAACAATGGAGATTTCCATCCATTGTAAACTACTTTCATCAAGTTTTAGTCAAATCTTTTTTTCGTCAGTTCATAGATAACTATTTATTCTGAAATTGAATATATGTGACTACGATAATTATAACAGTGATTGCATATCTTGCGATAATGATTTATTTATTGTCAAAACTTCGGTCTAAAACAAAGGTGGCGAATAAACGTACTCATATCATATTGACTGAATTACAGACAAAAACGGCATATATAACTAGATCACTTCTGCAGGGTAGCTTTCCTGGCGTGGAATGCTTTATATACAAATAGTCGACACTGAGGCTAAGCGACCACATGTATTGTATTTTATTTCCTTATTTGTGATCTTTCAAACACACGTTAACTTATAATGTCTTGAGTGTGAAATTCATGTTAAACTTATTCCCGTTTGTAGTATTTGCGACATTAGATCACAACGAATATTTCAACCTTTTTCTACCAGCTAGCAGGTCTATTCCGGAGATGCTAGCTTAAATAATGGACTTGACCACGTCTCGTCTAGTGTTTGCCACATGCACGTCCTTTCCCCTTTATTTTAGCTAATATACTAGTATCTTCGCGATTCGTGGCTTTCGCCGTTAGTTGCTTTCATAGTGAATAGGGCTTTGTTGCAGTAATTTGTCCTTTCATCAGAGTTGAGAATTAATGTTTATTGTGTCATTAACAACTGGTCTTAATCTCCAAATACCAGGAGCTGGTAATTTTTGCCTTGTACTGTAATTTGTGCAGTTGCTTTACCAGGAGTTCCTAAATAAGGCCCATGCTATTGCACTCTAGTTTCTTACTTAGACCGAGAAATATTTCACCATTTATAGCATTCTTGTCAAACGTCATTTTTGTTCGATTACCTAACGCTTTTAGGTTCATGTGCTGCAAGAGACAGATCACATACCTAAGCAACCGTCCCTCAGCAAATAATTCAGCCCAGGCATTTTCCGTATCAAAACCGCAGAGAATCGGAGAATGAGAAAATCGACAGTGTGGTAAGTGCGTCGTGGACTAGACGCTTGTGTTTCAGTTACGCGTAGAGCGTTCATCGGCAAATAACAGGGCTGCACGTGGTACCGACCGGCCGATAATAACGCGGCGTCCGGTGTTATAATTCCCTAAATAATATTTGCGTTTATCTAGGGTCGACACGTCTATTTAGGAATCCGCGATTAAAACTTTTTTAACAATACATTCGCCAGTTTAAAATAGAAATATCAGCGGTGATTGGTAATGATGTTATTGGTATAAATTTCTCTTTCACTATTGCGCACTATCTATTTTTGTGTGTGAGTTGTGTTAAAATGGTTTTGTTATCACAAAATAAGTGGATATGAGGACGTATTCACATTACAGTAATGTGTTAAATGTTGAAAAAGAATTGATGACGTATTTTTGTGTGGAAACAATTGTATCGATGACACATTCATTTATTATCAAGACCGAACCCGGAAACAGAGTTGCACCAATTGTTTTTGTTTTACTTTCAGAAAGGTTCTAGAGTTTATATTCACAAGATAATTATTTATTGCCATGGCAACGTAAAAAATACTTGACCTATTCATTCAAAGTGTTAGTTTTCACAGAAAGTAATAAAAAGTGAGTACGAGAACAGATTAGTGTGAAAAGTACATTTCTTAAGATGTCCACAAGAACAATGGATGCGGAGATTCAAACCAACACACTGTGATTTGCTAATGTTAGGACACTAGATACCAGATAGACACTCATAAACTCTGGCTAGGAATGAAAACAAATCTAGTCGGAGTGGCTTATCGCGTAATTATATAGTTATATAATTATATAGCACCACAGTTATATACAGTTGCACCATAGAAGGCTTAGTTCTCGGACATGCGGTTCTGTTTCCAGCAGTTAGTAAAACGTGCGTAATTTTACCACAAACTGTTATCAGTTGATTCGCTCACATTTTATACTGTGTTTTTATATGTTCTTGAGATAATTTAGATATAGTTGTGGCGACCATTTATGTACTCCAATAAACCTAGCGTTAAGTCGCGTAATGATGGTTGCGGACGTTAAACTGTTGATTTCATTGTATCGCATGATACGATTATATGCCACTGCCAGAATTAATGTAACCTACTTGGGTTGTCTCTGTTTATTGATGTAAACAGTTTTTGGCACATTCAAAATAAATATCTTATCAAGAGGAATTTTACTTATTCTTTTGAAAGTTTGCATCTGATTAACTCCGTGTCAAACGCTCGTCTGAATACTGGAAGATGTTTTTTTTGTAAACTGAATAAATTAAGCTCCTTTCACCAATTTTATTGAAGGGTCTGCTATATATTAAGTTTTATTTAAACTGAACAAAGGTTGTTCGATTTAACCGTGACATCATATTTGCAAAATAAGAACGAACGAACGACTGAACGAATATGCTTATTTCAGTGTACCACAAATTCAAACTAGTGTAAATAGCAACAACGTCGGCAAAAATCATGAGCAAATATTTAAGAAAGAAACTGATTTTGTTATTTATGTTTCTAATTTGTTGATTTTTTGGTATAGCGCATTCAATGGTCGTATCTTGCAAGTCGGTGCCCGAGAAGTGGAGCCGTCTGAAAACTGGCAAGGCGAATGTACACGGTAATTTCAGTGCGTCACTACATCCGTTTAATACTGTAATTTCTAAAAGACTCGCAGAACTGTAAATTTTAGGGTATATATCAAGCACCATATTCCGATGATTTGTAATTTGTCGCTGACAGACGAAACCAGTATTTACTTAGTGTTTCTACAGAC